>NW_022436943.1:57158590-57268862 GCF_009761245.1 Sapajus apella | reverse complement strand
CAACATTCCTACAAAAAAAAAAAAAAAACAAATAAAAATATAAAATAAAAAAAAAAAAAAACCCAAAAAAAAAAAAAATTTAAAAAAAAAAAAAAAAAAAAAAAAAAAAAAAAAAAAAAAAAAAAAAATTGCTGGAGGCATCATGCTACCTGACTTCAACCTATACTAACTACAAGGCTACAGTAATCAAAACAGCATGGTACTTGTACCAAAACAGACATATAGAGCAATGAAACAGAACAGAAGCATCAGAATTAATGCCACAATCTACAACCACCTGACCTTTGACAAACCTGATAAAAACAAGCAATGAGGAAAGTATTCCCTATTTAATAAATGGTGTTGAGAAAACTGGCTAGCCACATGCAAAAAGCTGAAACTGGATCCCTTTCTTACACCTTATAAAAAATTAACTCAAGATGGATTGAAGATTTAAATGTAAGACCTAGAACTATAAAAACTCTAGAAGAAAACCTAGGCAATACCATTCAGGATATAGGTATGGTCAAGGACTTCATGACCAAAACACCAAAAGCAATGGCAATGGCAAAAAAAGCCAAAATAGATAAATGGGATCTAATTAAACTAAAGAGCTTCTGCACAGCAAAAGAAACTATCATCATCAGAGTAAACAGCAACCAACAGAATGGCAGAAAATTTTTCAATTTACCCGTGTGACAAAGGACTAATATCCAGAATCTACAAGAAAGTTAAATTTACAAGAAAAAGTAAACAACCTTATCAAAAAGTGGGCAAAGTATATGAACAGACACTTCTCAAAAAAAGAAATTTATGCAACCAACAAACATATGAAAAAAAATCATCATCACTGGTCATTAGAGAAATGCAAATCAAAACCACATTGAGATACCATCTCATGTCAGTTAGAATGGTGACCATTAAAAAGTCAGGAGACAACAGATGCTGGAGAGGATGTGGAGAAACAGGAATGTTTTTATACTGTTGGCAGGAGTTCAACCATTGTGGAAGACAGTGTAGCAATTCCTCAAGGATTTAGAACCAGAAATACCCTTGACCCAGCAATCCCATTATTGGGTATATACCCAAAGGATTATAAATCATTATATTATAAAGACATATGTACATGTATGTTTATTGTGGCACTGTTCACAATAGCAAAGACTTGGAACCAACCTAAATGCTCATCAACCCTAATATCCCATCTGGATAAAGAAAATGTGGCACATATGCACCATGGAATACTATGCAGCCGTAAAAAGGGTGAATTCATGTCCTTTGCAGGAACATGGATGAAGCTGGAAACCATCATTCTCAGCAAACTAACACAATATTAGAAAACCAAACACCACATGTTCTCACTCATAAGTGGGTGTTGAACAATGAGAACACATGGGCACAGGGAGGGAAACATCACACTCCAGGGCCTGTTGTGGGGGGATAGTTTTAGGGGAAATACCTAATGTAGGTATGCATTAATGTATGATGATGGATGTAGCAAACCACCATGGCATATGTATAACTATGTAACAAACAATCACATTCTGCACATGTACCCCAAAACTTAAAATATAATAAAAAGATAAAGAAACAAAATCACACAAAAAAACTTGCATCAGAACCAACATAAGCAATCCTTAAAATTCTTTCCCAAGTCCTTGACTGAACTATAATCTTTTATTAATTAGGATTATTTCAGTATAAAATTTTTAAAAATCGGATTGAAAATACTTGACTACAGGATGGAATATATTGGTGTATGATACTTATGTCCCCAACAATCCATCTGACTGCAAATATGCTTGCTCCAGTGCTTTAGCAATACCACCAGGTTGTGGTTTCTCTTCTCTATCTTAGTTCTACTTCCTCTGTGCTGACTCCATTTTCCAATGGGGTCTCAGAGTCACCAGTTGGCTCAATATAGCACTTAGGCTGCATCTTTTCTAAGCTTAAATCCAGCACAAAAAATGGCCACCCAATTTAAGTCATGCATTTCCTTCTGCTTTCACTGACTTAAGTCAAGGGTCCACTGTCGAGAAATTACTGTGACCTGCTGACTGGTACAGGCATGTCCCTGCTCCTTCTGTAGGACTGGAGTGGACCTGATTCAAACCATGTGGAATGAGAATTGGGGAGCAGGCATCACCAAATAACTACTGGGCCCGCTGCTTCACAATGGAAATGGATGTTGGGAAAGGAAACAATATATGTTCACTACAGATACACTGATTGACCTTTATGCAGATTCGATATTAAAAACATTGCCTTAGAAAGGCAAAAAGGATAAAGAACTAGCAGTTATATTCTGTTAATGTGATGGCAGCACCCACCTGGCCCTCTTGAGCTTATTAACTGAGATCCATTTTAGGTAAAGTGACCTATATAATGTGGGGTGGAGAACAACCTAAAACATGTAATATAAAAATAGTTAGAAGTGGGAATGTTCAGTCTGAGGGAGATTTTTAATACTTTGTTCCAGAGCTGGGGAGAGAGAGCATTACATCATTTATTTGAAAGATCTTCAAGCCAAAGTAAAGACACACTTGCTCTGTGGGATTCAGGAGACCAAGATCTCTAGTGATAAATAGCTGCCCAGTGAGGGAACATAAAGCCTTAGTTAGAAATGTGTTTCCTATCACTGTAGCTGTCCAGGTATGGTTTTATCAGACAATCTGTCAAGGATGGTGCAGACAAATGTCAATCACTGGGTGAGTGATTGTGCAAGGTAAACTTTTAATGACCCCTTGATGCCTGAGAGCTGTGAGTTTAACATGAAGAACTCACGTTGGTAGTAAGAGGTAATTCTTTAGACTATATATCATGTAGTAGAAAGAAAATAAGCAGGTTGTTTTAAGAAGGAATGTGGGAGATGGAGTAGGTTGAGAAGAAAGCTTGGAGTTAGAATTTTGGTCTTAACATAACAAAGGAAAATAAATGAGACAAAATAGTAAACATAAGAAAGAAAAGCGGAGTCAACTCTGTATTTTTGCAGTGATGTTTGAACATGCTATTTATTCGCGCTTTTCCCACACTGGATAATCATAAGAGTGTAAAAACCTAGAGGTTTATTTCAGTGTCCCTTCTGCTTTTGTCTTGAAGCAATGCTGGAAAATGCCTATCTTAAAAATTGCCTTAAGAGGGCATTCTTCCATTTTCTTCCTTAATGCTTTTAAATACATCACAACTAAGGTTGAGGACGACCTTGCAGATATTTTAGTTCATTTCCCCTTAGTATTTTTCATATGAAGTAAACTTAGAACCTGGGCTTTTGTTCTGATTTGCAGCCCAGGAAACACTGTTCTTTAAAGGTGGATCATCTTCATTTGAAGTTTGACAGTGACTCCTCTTTAGCATACCAGGCACCCTCTTTTAAACTGCTAACTTCAACCATGTCCAAACTCTCAGGGTGCGCCACCGTGTCACCAGCTGTCCTGGACTCTTCTGCCAACTTCTGTGTGTTTTCACGTGACCCTCATAGATGTATGGTTGCTGGGCTACTATTCCTCATCTGTGAGGTGGATATCACACTACATATCCCCCAGGGAAAGGGAGGGAATGACACTTTAAAATTCTTTGTAAATTGTGAAATGGGTTGCAGTTTTTTTGTTTGCTTTTTTTTTTTTTTAATTTAAGTTCTGGGGTATGCATGCAGAACGTGCAGGTTTGTCACAGGTATACATGTGCCATGGTGGTTTGCTGCATCCCTCACCCTGTCATCTACATTAGGTATTTCTCCTTATGCTATCCTTCCCCTACCCCCTACCCCCTGCTATCCCTCCATCCCCCCAACAGGCCCCAGTGTACTGACACAAGAACAGAAAACCTAAATAAGTGGGTGTTGAACAAGGGGTTCCAGTTTTAAAGGATAACTTATAGTACTAGGAAACCATTACCAAATGGAGCAACTAAGGGCTGGCTTATTTCGCCTAAAACTAAGCAGTTTCTCAGTTAGTGTGGCATGGCCTATCCTGTGGATTAGCCCCTCCCAGCACCAGAATGTGTCTATCTGTGACCGATGGCAGGGACTAGAAACAGCTGGGCACTGTGCACTTCATGGTGGCTCCTTAGTAAGATTATTATCCTTTGGAGAAAGTTTCATTTGCCATTTATATAAATCTCTGCTTTCAAAAGTCTAGGACTTAACTTACCTCCTAAGCTTGGGATGCTCTTCCTTTTCACAAGATTCTTCCAAAATCTTATTCCCATTCCTTTCAGAAACCTCCATAGATCCCCCTTCTCCAAACTAGTTGTACAGAAACCTGCAAGTTTTCTGACATCAAAGGCAAGTTTCTTGGTCTATTTTACAATACTCAGCATGACTTGTTGTCTCTATGGTAAGATCACTTGCCTCTTATTTAAGATGTTAGAAGTCTTCCTTGCTATTTAATACATCAAGGGCAAGAGCTGTTTTTCTTTACCTCTGTATTTTCAGCACCTGATATGATTTATGGCTCTGAAAACACAAAGAGAGAGAATGAAAAAGAAAGAAAGAAGGAAGAAAGAAAAAGAGAAACAGAAAGGAAGAAGGGAGGGAGGGAGGAAGGGAGGAAGGAAGGAAGGAAGGAAGTTAGTTTAGTTTTATGAAAGGACATTGGAGGAAAGCCTGGAGATAGAATTTTGGTCTTGACAAAGTGGAATAGATGAGACAAAATGGAGAACATAAGAAAGGAAAATTGAGAAAGAAAAGCAACCAAGCAAGCAGATTCATATGAGCACCTCTTTCTTGGCCATCCTAAGCAATCGTGCACTTAAGATAATTGTCTCTACCAGGTCATGAAGCAGCCTTGCATTAAACATGTCCAGCCACACATATGATAGCTCATATCCGGAACACATTTTGGAAACAACAGTGATGGAACCCATAGTCATCTCCTTCCCAGAGCTTCAATCCAATCCCATCACATTGTTAAAATGCTCTGTTTTACTCTGAGTTGAGGACCCTGTATCCGGTGGACTGACTCCTGTCCTTACAACTAGTAAAGCAATTATATTGCACTGTGAATTTTTTTCCCCACTGTGTTCCCTACTGAATCATGAGCTCTGTTCAAGGAGCGGTCACATTGCGTACATTTCTTCTCAGTGACATCAGCTGGTAACCTCTGTGAGATATCAAGAGAGCAGACTGAGACAGCACGAGTGCGTAGGGATGGATGTTCCAAGAGATGTAAAATAGAAGCAGAGCAGAGAGAAAGAGGCAAAAAGATTCCGCTGAGGTAGGCTCTGACTATGTCTTCTCCTTACTGACTGCCACCTTGGTGTGAGTGTGTGGTAAGTGCAGGTACATGCACATGTATGCGTATGTGTGTTTATAGATGTGACATTTATTGAATGCCTACCAGGCAAGTTAGGCTTTTTACATCAAAATTTCTAATCTTCACAATCTTATAATTTATCTTCCACATTTCATGGGGGACATGAAAGTACATCAGAAAAGAGAATCCGTTTATTTGCCCAAGGTAATGAGGCAAAGTTAAGCTAGGATTTAAACTCAAGCTTGTTGAACTTGAAATCCATATTCTTTTTATTAAGTCACTTTGACTTTGTAGCCTGCATATAACTTCATCTCAAAATATCTTTTCCCCCCTCCTGGCTTCATTTGACACAGGGTACTCTTTCACTTCTTTCCTCCACAATCCTATTTTGTCAAACTTAGAGTTATCCTGAAAATATCACCATCTTGGCCCAGACAGCTTCATTACATGTACTGCTACAGAAGACATCATGTTAGAAAATTATACATTCTGGCAAGAAAATGCCCAATACATCATTTTCAGATCAAATTCACTGAAAGCTTTGCATGTTAACAAATCAAAGGAAAACCCACAGAATGTCAGTGAGCTGTCCCTCCTATAATATGAAACCTTCTCACCTCTGCTGCTGCCCAAATATATTTGTAAGCACACAATTACTTCATAAAATACACTCTTCAAACTCTACACTGTCCAATTTGTCTAAGAAAACTGGAATCTGTGTCAGAAGAGAAACTAAAGCAAGATTGTCCTGGTTTACCTCAACTAAGAGTTTGCCAGCTTGTGGTTATGGAAATACCTCCTGTCTCCCAGAAACCCCATTTCCAGGAGAACAGGGGACAAAATCTATAAGGAGTTTCAGTGCACGCCTTCCCTTCTCCCTTCTCCCTTCCCTTCCTTCCTTTCCCTCCCTTCCTCCCTTCCCACCCTCCCTCCTCCCCTCCTCTTCCCTTCCCTTCCATTCCTTCCCTTCCCCTCTTTTCCTCCATTTAGTTTCTATATTTAAAGTGTGTACCAAGTTTACAAAGTCCTCTCTCTCTATGGCTTATTACAGGAAAATAAAAGGCCCTGAAAACCACTCCTATTCCTTTCACCCATTCTGAAGCGACACTCTTTGAACACATGCACCTGATCTGTGTTTCCAAATGCCTGTGTAGATTGTTACCGATTCATTACTCCCTCTGAAGTAGTATCAATTCACTTTTCAGAAAAGAACATGAGGAATTTGCTGGATTGCACACCCCCACCTTTAACACTATTCACCCTGGAAAACGACTTTCCACCTTAAAAATTATCTTAAGAAGGCATTTTTGCATTTTCTCTCTCAGTGCACTTTACTGCCTCACAGCTGATGTTTAGGACTACCTTGCTGCCACTTTATTCCATTTTCCCTTAGGATTTCCTCTCTTTCATATAAGTAAACTCAAAACCTGGGCTTTGGTTCTGATATAGAGCCCTGGAGTCACTGTTCTTTAAAGGTACATACCATCACTTGAATATTGACAACAGCTACTGTGTACTGATGTCAAAATGCATACTTCCCCATTTCCCCATCCCCAACTCTGTGTGTTTTTATCATCGTGGCTATGCAGGCAACATTAACAGCTGATGTCATGTACAGTGTGTCATATGGATGATGTCATACAGATCACAATCATTTTACTTTGCTACCTTACATTTCATTTTTCTCTAAGTTATTGTTTTGTTTGGTTTGCCTGTTGACTTTTAAAATATCTTTCTCAATGAAAACACATGGTCACGGGGAGGGAAACATCACACACTGGGCCTGTCAGGGTGTGGGGGGGGCAAGGAGAGGGAGAGCATTGGGACGAATACCTGATGCATGTGGGGGCTTAAAATCTAGGTGACAGGTTGACAGGTGCAGCAAACCACCATGCACATATATACCTGCGTAACAAACCTGCACATTCTGCACATATATCCTGGAACTTAAAGTACAATTTTAAAAATTAAGAAAAAAATCATTCTAATTCTGCCCCATTGCAAAAAATCTCTTAAAATGTTCAATCCATTAAATAATGTGCCAATTTTTTCTTTTTTGAAAAAAAAAAAAATCTCTCCCCCAGCCTTTTGACCTGTTTCCAATTTGCTTAATTGCTCTCTAGGTACAGTTGTCAACTTGGGATCTCCTCCCTTAGCCCTGGGACTTCCCTTTGCCTCTCCTATGCTGAATTCTCTGCTTTCTGAATCCCATTCCTCCCTTTCTTTGGTAGATGCCTTGTTTTGGGTGGAGCACATTGTCTGTTAGCTTCATGATGACCAGTGCTCTGGATAAAAATTATTTGAGCTGTTCCATGGCACTTTTTTTTCTCACCTCACATTTAGTTAGTAGTTTTGTTGTACTTTGAATTTCAAGATGAAATAATTGTGACATCAGAAGAAGAAAGTCATTACTCCATATCTTCTAGATTTCATTACTGCTGGTGCAAAGTTCAGTTTTCTTCCATTCCTGATCTTTCCTGTGAACACGTTTTCCCCTTCTGTCTAGAAGATAGTAAGATCTCGTGCCTGGCCTCAGAGTTCTTGCATTGTTTATTTCCATTGCCCCATAGCAAATACTAGAAACTGTCGCTTAAAGTAACACCTAGCTTTTAGCTCAGAGGTCTGTAAGTCAGGAGTCTGTCACAGCAGGGATGGATTTCCTGCTCAGGGGATCATTAGGCTGAGATCTAAGTATCAGTCTGGCTAAGTTCTTGTCTGCAAATTCCATGGGAAAAACTCTCTTCCAAATTCCTTTTTGGTATTTGGTGCCTTGTGGTTGTAGCACCACTTCCTTGCTGGTTGTGGGTCAGGAGCTCCCAACATCCTTTTGACTCATGGACCCTTCCATCTTGAACCTGGCAATGGCACACTGGATCTTTCTTGTGCTTCCAACCTCTGCCTTTCTCTTTTGCAGCCGGCTAGAGAGAGCTCAACTTTTAAAGGGCTCACATGATTAGGTCAGAGACACTGAAATGTTAATATTAACCTTGTTAGATAACAATCTAGCCACATCCATCGATTCATAGTCTTGGGGATTGTACTGGAGGTGAGAAGGTTTTGAAGGCTTTGAATTCTGCTCACTAGAGTGCTGCAGTGTTGTGATGATGTGCTGTGTGTGTGTGTGTGTGTGTGTGTGTGTGTGTGTGTTTGTCTGCATGTGCAGACTTTCCCATCCATTGTTCAGAGGTCAGGCAGAGTCTTTCAGTTTGAGAATTGCAGCTTTCCGTTCTAGGACATCTTCTTGATCATTTCTTCCAAACTCCATTGATTATTCCTTCTATTTCATTTTCTTTGTTCTTTTGTAACTTCTGAATTGGTCCTGTAATTTTCTTATTATTTCCTTCCAGTTTTCCTTCTTTTGTCTTTTTTTTCTTTACTTTCTGAGAGAACTGTTCAACTTTTGCTTCTAGTTGGATAACTATAAGACATATTTGACAGTGCACTTAAAAGCAAACAGGCTTTTAAACTAACCCACCTGGAGGAGGTCTTATGATTCATGGGGACATCTTATTCCTGAGTAAAGAATCTTATTGTGAGCTCCTCAAATTATTGAAATGCTGATTAATATATGACCTACTGACACTGCAGAGAATGCTGATTGATTTCTGGATTATGAAGTTTTACTGATTGTCTGGTACATAAACATTTTAGCCTGTAGGCTGCAATCTGTAGTCAATAATTATCATCTCTTTATTATACCTTCCAATGAAAAGCACAGCTCTGGTGTAAGGATTCCTCTTTCCTTCTTGTAAACTTTTCTATAAAAGTCTCTCAACTTACAGTGGACTCCAGAACACAACAAACCCTAGTGCTGTGTCTACCCAGGTCACTCCTCACATTTGACTTCCAATAAACCTTTATTAAAGTATCTCTGCCTCAACAGCCTTAATTTCATTAGATAAACTCTATCATACTTTATATTTGTTTCTGCAATTACATTTTTAATTTCTAAGAGCTTGTGATATTATCTAGGTTTTAAAAAATTTAAGGTATCTTTCCCTTCATGTAACATAAGTACATGATACATGATGTGCCTTCTCACACATGCATCTTCTCAAATCTCTCCAGAGCTAGTAATGGCAGTTTTTCTTATACAACTTTCCTCTCCAAGTTCTTTTATTTTATCTGTTCTCTTATTTGTCTTTTGTATTGGATGCTTCCCATGTCAGGGAATTCCATGGGTGTCTGGTCATATCTAAATCAGCATCTGGATAATCATTGTTGACTACATTTTACACAATAGCCTGAAATGAGAAGAGCAACTGAGATGTGACCCTGATAAGCCACATACTGAGTATTCCTCTGACACTGATTACCCCAACAGCACAGGACAGGGCATCATAACTATTTTGTCACTCTTCAGAATTATTTTTTTGTTGTTGTTGACTGTGAACAGCATATTCCCAACCAGGCAAATCTACAATGCAAAGGGCACTTTTATTTCACCAACTGTCTCCTTTTACATAATCAAAATTCATGATGCAGCCTCTTAAAATTAAACTAGTTATTAAAGTCTTACCATCAGGTAAATAGCAAAATAAAGAATAATAAATGTTCTAAAACACACACGCACTTGAAGCTCCTCAATGGTAGGAACCATGCCTTATTTATTTCAAATTTCTGGTTCAAATTTAGGTTTATCTGTATCACCTAATACATAGTAAGTACTCATTAATTTTGCTTTCAATTGATTTTAAAATCAATTGTCAAAGTTAAGTCAGAAAACATAAGAAGGTAATTAAAATCATAAAAACAATGAAAAATCCATCATTAGTATTCCTTATATGCCATAGAATTCACATAGTTTATTTATAATTTTTAAAATAATCCTATTATTACCATTCTTCTGATAAGAAAACGGAATTTAAGGGGAGGGAGGCCAGACAAAAGTAGTAACTGCAACAACAATATCAACCATGGCAAGGAAATATTTGTGTAGCACATAAGATACAGATTTTTGTAATGTATAACTTGACATTTTAACCAAATGGAGACAGTGTAATAAATGCTTTAAGGTATGAAAATTAAGATTAAACTGACTTCTATTAAATTTTGGACTTTGGAATTTATTACCTGAGTTATCTTAGGCAAGTGAATATACTTAGAGATTCAGTCTTATCATCTCTTAAATGTTATCTGTCACATAAAATTGATAAAAATCATGAGATAGGATATTGTATATAAAATACTACACAGATGAAAGCAACTCAATGAACAGAAGCCATTATGATGAAATGTGCTATATAGTATTCTTGCTAGTATCATTTTTATGAATATATTGCAATACATACTACATTGTCTAACACATTTTTTAATTGTACTTTAGATTCTAGGGTACACATGCAGAACATGCAAGATTGTTGTACAGGTACATTCATGGCAAGGTGGTTTGTTGCCACCATCCCTCCATCTCCTATACCTGACATTTCTCCCCACATTATCCCTCCCCCACTCTCCCTCCCACTATCCTTCCCATTGCCCCCTCACCAGTCCTCACTGTGTGATGCTCCCCTCTTTGTGTCCAACTGCTCTCATCTTTCAATACATGCCTATGAGTGAGAACATGCAGTGTTTGATTTTCTGTTCTTGTGTTGGTTTGCTGAGAATGATGGTTTCCAGGTTCATCCATGTCCCTACAAAGGACACAAACTCATCATTTTTTATGGCTGCATAGTATTCCATGGTGTATATGTGCCATATATTCTTTGTCCAGTCTATCATTGATGGACATTTGGGTTGGTTCCTGGTCTTTGCTCTTGTAAACAGTGCTGCGATGAACATGCTTGTGCATATGTCTTTATAATAGAATGATTTATAATCCTTTGGATACATACCCAGTAATGGGATTGCTGGGTCAAATGGAATTTCTATTTCTAGATCCTTGAGAAATTGCCACACTGTCTTCCACAATGGTTGAACTAATTTACACTCCCACCAACAGTGTAAAAGTGTTCCTGTTTCTCCACATCCTCTCCAGCAACTGTTGTCACCAGATTTTTTAATGTTCGCCATTCTAACTGGCGTGAGATAGTATCTCAATGTGGTTTTGATTTGCATTTCTTTAATGACCAGTGATGATGAGCATTTTTTCATATGTTTGTTGGCCTCATGTATATCTTCTGAAAAGTGTCTGTTCATATCCTTCGCCCACTTTTGGATAGGTTTGTTTGTTTTTCTTGTAAATCTGTTTTAGTTCTTTGTAGATTCTGGAGATTAGCCCTTTGTCAGATGGGCAGATTGCAAAAATTTATTCCCATTCCACTGGTTGCCAGTTCCAATATTGTTTCTTTTGTTGTACATAAGCTCTGAAGTTTAATTAGATCCCATTTGACTTTTGTTGTCATTGCTTTTGGTGTGTTAGTCATGAAGTCCTTTCCTATGCCTATGTCCTAAATGGTTTTGCCTAGGTTTTCTTCCAGGGTTTTTATGGCATTAGGTCTTATGTTTAAGTCCTTAATCCATCTGGAGTTAATTTTAGTGTAAGATGTCAGGGAGGGGTCCAGTTTCTGCTTTCTGCACATGACTAGCCAATTTTCCCAACACCATTTATTAAATAGGGAATCCTTTCTCCATTGCTTGTTTTTGTCATGCTTATCAAAGATCAGATGGTTGTAGATGTGTGGTGTTGCTCTGGAGGCCTCTGTTCTGTTTCATTGGTCAATGTCTCTGTTTTGATACCAGTACCATACTGTTTTGATGACTGTGCCTTGTAATATAGCTTTAATCCGGCAGCGTGATGCTGCCTTTTTGTTCTTTTTGCTTAGGATAGTCTTGGCTATGTGCGCTCTCTTTTAGTTCCATATGAAGTTAAAGTGGTTTTTTCCAGTTCTCTGAAGAAAGTCATTGGTAGTGTGATGCGGATAGCATTAAATCTATAAATTACTTTCCTAACCATGAGCATGGAATGGTTTTGTATCTGTTTGTGTCTTCTCTTATTTCATTGAGCAGTGGGTTGTAGTTCTCCTTGAAGAGGTCCTTTACATCCTTTGTTAGTTGTATCCCTAGGTATTTTATTCTTCTTGTAGCAATTGTGAATGGGAGTTTGCTCTTGATTTGGCTGTTTGTCTGTTATCGGTGTATAGGAATGCTTGTGATTTCTGCACATTGATTTTGTATCCTGAGACTGCTCAAGTTGCTTATCAGCTTAAGGACAGTTTGGGCTGAGACGATGGGGTGTTCTAAATATACGATCATGTTGTCTGCAAATGGAGACAATTTGACTTCCTCCTTTCCTATTTGAATATCCTTTATTTATTTTTCTTGCTTGATTGCTCTGGCTAGAACTTCCAATACTATATTGAATAAGAGTGGAGAGAGAGGGCATTCTTGTCTAGTGCCAGATTTCAAAGGGAATGTTTCCAGTTTTTGCCCATTCAGCATGTTATTGGCAGTGGGTTTGTCATAAATAGCTTTTATTATTTTGTGATAGGTTTCATCAATACCTAGTTTATTGAGAGTTTTTAGCATAAAGGGCTGTCGAATTTTGTTGAAGGCCTTCTCTGCATCTATTGAGATAATTATGTGGTTTTTGTCTTTGGTTCTATTTATGTGGTTGATTACGTTTATGGACTTGTGTATGTTGAAACAGCCTTGCATCCCTGGGATGAAGCCTACTTCATCATGATGGATAAGCTTTTCGATGTGCTGTTGCAATCGATTTGCCAGTATTTTATTGAATATTTTTGCATCTATGTTTATCGTGGATATTGGCCTGAAGTTTTCTTTTCTTGTTGACTCTCTCCCGGGTTTTGGTATCAGGATGATGTTGATCTCATAAAATGAGTTGGGGAGGATCCCTCTTTTTGTATTGTTTGGAATTGTTCCAGAATGATTGCTACCTGCTCCTCTTTGTATGTCTGGTAGAATTCAGCTGTGAACCCATCTGGACCTAGACTTTTTTTGGTTGGTGGGCTGTTACTTGCTGCCTCAACTTCAGCCCTTGTTATTGGTCTACTCAGGGTTTCAACTTCTTCCTGGTTTAGTTTTGGTAGGGTACAAGTGTCCATGAATTTATCAATTTCTTCTAGGTTTACTGGTTTATGTGCATAGAGTTGTTTGTAGTAATCTCTGATGGTAGCCTGTATTTCTGTGTGATCTGTGGTGATATCCCCTTTATTGTTTTTTTATTGCAGCTATTTGATTCTTCTCTCTTTTCTTTTTTATTAATCTAGCTAGTGGTCTATTTTGTTGATCTTTTCAAAAAACCAGCTTCTGGATTTACTGATTTTTTGAAGGGGTTTTTGTGTTTCTGTCTCCTTCATTTCTGCTCTAATCTTAGTTATTTCTTGTCTTCTGCTACCTTTTGAGTTTTTTTGATCTTGCTTCTCTAGTTCTTTCAATTTTGATGATAGGGTGTCGGTTTTAGATCTTTCCTTGCTTCTCATATGGGCATTTATTGCCATAAATTTTCCTCTAGACACTGCTTTAAATGTGTCCCAGAGATTGTGGTACTTTGTGTCTTTCTTTTGATTGGTTTCAAAGAACATCTTTATTTCTGCCTTCATTTCATTGTTTATCCAGTCGACATTCAGGAGTCAGTTGTTCAGTTTCCATGAAGTTGCACAGTTTTGAATTAGTTTCTTAATCTTGAGATCTAATTTTATTGCACTGTGTTCTGAAAGACTGTTATGATTTCCATTTTTTTTTTTTCGCATTTGCTGAGGAGTGATTTACTTCCAATTATGTGGTCAGTTTTAGAGTAAGTGTGATGTGGTGCTGAGAAGAATGTATATTCTGTGGCTTTGGGGTGGAGAGTTCTGTAGATGTCTATTAGGTCCACTTGTTCCAGTTCTGCATTCAAGTCCTGGATATCCTTGTTAATTTTTTGTCTCATTGATCTGTCTAATATTGACAGTGTAGTGTTAAAGTCTCCTACTATTATTGTTTGGGAGTCTAAGTCTCTTTGTAGGTCATTAAGAACTTACTTTATGTATCTGGGCACTCCTCTATTGGGTGCATATATATTTAGGATAGCCAGCTCTTCTTGTTGTATTGATCCTTTCACCATTATGTAGCGTCCTTCTTTGTCTCTTCTGATCTTTGTTGGTTTAAAGTTGATTTTATCAGAGAGTAAAATTGCAACCCTTGCTTTTTTTGCTCTCCATTTTCTTGGTAGATCTTCTTCCATCCCTTTATTTTGCATCTATATGTGTCTTTGCATGTGAGGTGGGTCTCCTGAATACAGCACACTGATAGATTTTGACTTTTTACCCTGTTTGCCAGTCTGTGTCTTTTGATTGGGGCATTTAGGTCATTTACATTTAATGTTAATATTGTTATGTGTGAATTTGAACCTGCCATTTTGTTACTGGTTGTTTTGACCATTGGTCCACTCAGTTTCCTCATTGCATCATTGGTCTTTACCACTTGGTTCATTTTTGCAGTGGCTGGTACTGGATTTTTTTTCTGTGTTTAGTGCTTCTTCAGGAGCTCTTGTAGGGCAGGTCAGGTGGCAATGAATCTCTCAGTAATTGCTTGTTGGTAAAGGATTTTATTTATCCTTCCCTTATAAAGCTTAGTTTGGCTAGATTCTGGGTTGAAAGTTATTTTCTTTAAGGATCTTGAATGTTGGTCCCCACTCTCTTTTGACTTGTAGGGTTTCTGCTGATGGATCTGCTGTGAGTCTGATAGGCTTCCCTTTGTGGATAACCCAAACTTTCTCTCTGGCTGCCCTTAGCATTTTTTCCTTCATTTCAGCCCTGGTTAATCTGATGATTATGTGCCTTGGGGTTGCTCTTCTGGAGGAGTATCTCTGTTGTATTCTTTTTATTTCCTGTATTTGAATGTTGGCCTGCTTTGCTAGGTTGGAGAAGTTCTCCTGGATAACATTTTGACAAATGTTTACCAGCTTGGATTCATTTTCCCCTTCCTCTTCAGGTATACCAATCAAACGTAGATTAGGTCTTTCCACATAATCCCAAATTTCTTGGAGGCTTTGTTCATTTCTTTTCACTCTTTTTTCTCTTTCCTTGCCTTCTCTTTTTATTTTATTGAGTTGATCTTTGATATCCTTTCTTCTGCTTGATCAGTTCAGCTATTGAAACTTGTGTATGCTTCACAAAGTTCTTGTGCTGTTTTTTTCAGCTCCATCAAGCCATTTATGTTCTTCTCTAGGCTGGTTATTCTAGTTAGCATTTCATCTAATCTTTTTTCTATGTTCTTAGTTTCTTTGCATTGGGTTAAAACATGTTATTTTAGCTCAGAGAAGTTTATTGCCCATCTTCTGAAGCCTGCTTCTGTCAGCTCATGAAAATCGTTTTCTGATCTGTTTTGTTCCTATGCTGGTGAATCGTTGTGATCTTTTGGGGGAGGAGAGGCATTCTGGACGTTAATGTTTTCATCCTTTTTGAGCTGGATTCTTCCCATCTTCTCTGAGTGGATGTCCTTCTGATAAAGTTGGGGTTATTTATCCTGTATGAGGCTCCTTTTTAAAAAAATACAGGTGTTAGTGTGCTCCTTGAGACAGCCTGTCCATTGTCTGCCTGTGGAAGTGCTGCTGGGCTGTCTCAGTCTCAGCCAGGCTGCTGCTTATTCTTCACCTGGTTTCCGTACTGGTGGCATTAGACCCACCTTCCCACTGACAGGCTCTTTCCCTCCCCCGAGCCTGCTGTTCTCAGGTGGAGGATGTGTTAGCTGCGAACTCTCCCAGGAGAGGGGCTCCGGTTGCTGGATTTTGTTTGGGAGGGGCCTGTCTGGTGGTATCCCCCTCCCTGCTTTCAACTCTCCCTTCTGTGGGATGGGCAGTTCCTTTTCGCAAGCTTTCTCGGTATTAGTCCAAATCTCCACCCTGGTTTGCGCTAACAAGGCACCAGTCTGGCTGGGGCTGCCACCTGGGTCTGTGACTCTGGGTGGTTCTCAGCAAGGTGGTGTTTTCCAGGTCTGTGTGCTGCTGAAGTCTCACAAGTGAACTGCTGTATCTGATTCAGAGAACCGAGGAGGTGATGCCCCCTCCCCATCCTCCGTGTCTGATACACTTTCCAGGTGGGACAGTGCCTTGCCTTGCCTCAGCTGGATGCCTTTGGGCTGCTTTTGCTGCCTTTTTTTGGGATTAATCCCACTGTTCAACAAGTCCCTTTAAAACAAAATGGGTACCTCACTCCAAGACACGGATATTGCTCTGGTTCTGTCTCACTCGGTGGTAGCTGCACTCTGGAGAAGCTTCCTTTCGGCCATCTTCACATGAATCCTCACATAGTTCTTTATAGCAGTGTAAAAATAGACTCATAGAGTCACTACACTTGGAATGATGTTGAAAGATGACATAATCTCAGAGTACGCAGGTGGGCACCCACACCTGCAGTGTCCACTGGGGCAGCAGTCTAACATATTACTAATGTTCAGTATAAGTTTTTTCTTAACTGTCACTGACAAGACCCTCTACCTTTGAGAGAATAAATGGTGATGGAGTGAGCCATGCTTATACAGACCTCCTGGCAACTTAAGCTTTGTATCATTTCATTGTATTTTATTTTATTTCACTTTACATCACTTTTATTTCCTTTCACTTTACTTGATAAATTTTCTGTCATAAAAAATATTTCACTGGGTGCAGTGGCTTTCACCTGTAATTCTAGCAATTTGGGAGGCCAAGGTGGGAAGGTTGCCTGAGGTCAGGAGTTCGAGACCAGCCTAACCAACATGATGAAACCTCATCTCTACTAAAAATGCAAAAATTAGCTGGGCATGGTGGTGGGCACTTGTAATCCCAGCTACTTGGGAGGCTGAGACAGGAGAATCACTTGAACCTGGAAGGCGGAGGTTGCAATAAGCTGACACCAGGCCATTGCACTCCAGCCTGGGCAACAAGAGCAAAACTCTATCTCAAAAATAAAAATAAAATATTTCCTGCACACACATAAATTAGCTAATATATGTAAATATATATGTTTATATTAGCTATCAGTATACACTTCATAATTTTCTATATTTGCAGAAGAATAAGCATTTTCTTGAAGTTTAGTGGACCAAAACCTTCTTGGGATTAATGTGACAGAGGCAATTGAATTGAGTCTTACAGAAAGAATATAATTTGAACACAAAGGTAAGGGTTATGTCAGTGACTTCACTAAGGCATTTCGAGTTGCAGTGAAGCATTAGGAAATTCAAGCAGGTGGGCAAGCATTAAAACATCATTTCTCAAAGAAGCCATCTTGTCACAAAATCCAACAAGAAGGCTCAGAAATATTTCTACCATTTACAAAGAGAAATGTTTTGCAGAGCATATGGTTTGGACTCTGTTCAGCTAGTACTCAATTATCCCTGCAGCAAAAGGATGAGTTCCAAAGGCTGGACAAAATATGGTGAAAATATGCACATTGCATTTTCCTTTTCGTGGTGAAACAATGGGTTTGGCAGCATAAAATTCAGTTATTACTTTAGCGAATGATTAATCAAGCAAAGACAAATTAAGCTCCAGTTGTGTGCCAAGTAGTATACTCAACACTGGAGATACACTGGTAATAAGTCTAACCCAGTGCCTAATCTCAAGAAATTCAATATGGTGAAGATAAATAAATAGATCATCATAATACAGTGTAGTGAATGATCAAATATTCATTAAGAACAATAATCTCTTTCACAATAATGACAAAACTATTAAAAACTGAGGAATAACTCATTTAATGAGGCCGACATCATTCTGAAACCAAAACCTGGCAGTGATACAACTATAAAAGAAAATTTCAGGCCAATATCCCTGATGAACATTGATGTGAACATCCTCAATAAAATGCTGGCAAACTGAATCCAACATCAAAAAGCTTATCCATCACAACCAAGTCAGCTTCATTCCTAGGTTGCAAGGCTGGTTCAACGTATGCAAATCAACAAATGTAATCCATCACATAAACAGAACCAAAGACAAAAACCACATGATTATCTCAATAGATGCAGAGAAGGCCTTCAGCAAAATTTAACAGCGCTTTATGCTAAAAACTTTCAGTAAACTAGGAATTGATGGAACATATCTCAAAAAATAAGGGCTATTTATGACAAACCCACAGCCAATATTATACTGAATGGGCAAAAACTGGAACAATTCCCTTTGAAAACCAGCACAAGACAAGGATGTCCTCTGTCACCTCTCCTATTCAACATAGTATTGGAAGTTTTGGCCAGGGCAATCAGGCAAGAAAAAGAAATAAAGGGTATTCAATTAGGAAAAGAAGTCAAATTGTCTCTATTTGCAGACGACATGATTGTATTTTTAGAAGACCCATTGTCTCAGCCCAGAATCTCCTTAAGCTGATAAACAATTTCAGCAAAGTCTCAGGATACAAAATCTATGTGCAAAAATTGCAAGCATTCCTATACACCAATAACAGACACAGAGCCAAATAATTAGTAAACTCCCATTCACAACTGCTACAAAGATAATTAAATACCTAGGAATACAACTAACAAGGGATGTGAAGGACCACTTCAAGGAGAACTACAAACCACTGCTCAAGGAAGTAAGAGAGAACACAAACTAATGGAAAAACATTCCATTCTTATGCTTAGGAAGAATCAATGTCATGAAAATGGCCATACTGCACAAAGTAATTTATAGATTCAGTGCTCTCCCCATCAAGCTACCATTGACTTTATTCACAGAATTGGGGGAAAAAAACACCATAAATTTCATATGAATAATAATTTTAAAAAAGCTAGAGGCATCACTGTACCTGACTTCAAACTATACTATAAGGCTACAGTAGTCAAAACAGCATGGCACTTGTGCCAAAACAGACATATAGACAAATGAAATAGAACAGAGTCCTCAGAAACAATGCTACACATCTATAACCATCTGATCTTTGACAAACCTGACAAAAACAAGCAACGGAGAAAGAATTCCCTATTTAATAAATGATGTTGGGAAAACTGGCTAGTCATATGCAGAAAGCTGAAACTGGATCCTTTTTACACCTAGTACAAAAATTACTTCCAGATGGATTAAAGATTTAAAAATAAAACCTAACACCATAAAACCCCTAGAAGAAAACTGAGGCAATATCTTTCAGGACACAGGCATGAGAAAGGACTTCATGACTCAAACACCAAAAGCCATGGCAACAAAAGCCAAAATAGACAAATGGGATTTAATTAAAGAGCTTCTGCACAGCAAAAGAAACTATCATCAGAGGGAACAGGCAACCTACAAAATGGGAGAAAATTTTTGCAATCTACCCATCTGACAAAGGGCTAATATCCAGAATCTACAAAGAACTTAAACAAATTTACAAGAAAAACCACCACATGTTTTCACTCATAACTGGGATTTGAACAATGAGAACACATGGACACAGAGAGGGGAACATCACACACCAGGGCCTGTTGGGGTGTGGTGGTCTAGGGGTGGGATAGCATTAGGAGAAATACCTAATGTAGATGATGGGGTGATGGATGCAGCAAACCACCATGGCACCTGCATAACTGTATAACAAACCTGCATATTCTGCACATGTATCACAGAACTTAAAGTATAATTTTTTTTAAAAAAGAGTGTCAACCAATAATTCAATATCTAGCAAAACTCTTCTTTAGAATTGAGCATGATTATTGTCTAAACTTTTTTTTTTCCATTATGAGGTTTAGCATATCCCCTAGATGAATTATGCTGATAATTAAACCATTATTAGTAACCTGGAAGCCAACAGGAAGGAGAAGGCAACTCCTGATAAGGACTTCTACTGCCTAGTTAGAGAGAAATCTAATCTCTTTAACAGTCTCCTTTAATGGGGACGTGCTAGCTCTTAATAGGGTGGTGGATAGTTTTTGCAACCTCTAATTGTTTGAGGTTAAGGAAGTCTATAAAGCCAAAATTTTCAGGGACTCATCCCACTTGTAGGGTCCCATATTTTTCTCACCAGTGACCTGACTTCAGCGTAAAAGAGCCTCTGAACCTCTGTGACTCTATCAGGCTTTGGGTTTACTTCTCAGTTGTGAGGACTCTTCAATTTCGAGATATATAAATGTCTTTTTGTGAGCTACCAAAGGGCACTTTAGCTCTGATACTTAACCTTTAACTTTTCATTAGATATTGTTAGTATTTCATTAATTCTCTACAGGACTTCAGTATAACTTAATAATTGCTTACAAATCCATTATTTTTGAAGGCCTTCTCTCTCTCATATCTTCCAAGTGTTTGAATGATCACACAAGCAAAAGTACTATA
The DNA here is from genome assembly GCF_009761245.1 of Sapajus apella. Lineage (NCBI taxonomy): Eukaryota > Metazoa > Chordata > Mammalia > Primates > Cebidae > Sapajus > Sapajus apella. The sequence continues at coordinate 57,248,474 of NW_022436943.1, read as the reverse complement.
CTCCATCATGACATATTTTTCAGTAACCAATTATGAAATCTTCAACAATTTGGACTCCACTTTATGCCAGGGACAACCAGTACCCCACATTTCATACAGGATATTATCTTCCTTGCTAGTCAAGTGGTGAATGATCCAGTTCTCAAGTCTAATCCTACTCCTGTTTTCTCAGACTACGTCCAGTGACATTTCTGTCAGTTCTACTACTCCAAGAAGCATAAGCCAATATGGAATTGGTTTTTCAAGAAATACATTGAGGGAAAAACCTATAATGAATAAAGGATAAGGAAAGACAGTAATAGGGAGATTATTATGACGCAGGTCTAATATCTGTGAATATGATAGAGAAGAGAAAAGTTTGAATCTCAGAGCATAGTGGATTTATGGCTCTCAGTAAGACTAATGATTTCTCAAGCAAAGGCTGCTTCATATTTAGTAGGAATATCTTGGTCCTAGTACTCTACCATACTTAGTCACTGGCTGGGGGCATCCTGGGGAATGCATGGCCTCAGATATCCCCAACAGATATCTACTTGTACCTCAGAATTCAGGGGGCAGCAGTTAGAGCTCTCAGAAACTCTGACTCCACAGCAAATTCTTTTGGAGGAGATCTCAATAGGACATGCCCATGTTCATCACCCTGATTTAAAAATGAATCTAGAAAATAAAAACAGGAGCAACAAAGAAATATTTGAAAAAGAATAGTAGTGAAACTGACTAGCTGTACTAGTTGAAAAATTTGCTCTAGCACTGTAAGTATTTCAACAATGTGACTAACATGTAGATTAGTTTCTTAATATCTAGATTCACCACCTTTTCATTTGTTCTCCTTGACTATGGAAGCTGAAGAGCTCAATATGTCAGCTCCCCACTGTCTCCTGCAAGTGGAAGGAAGGGTCTACCTGACTCATTGTGGACCAATGAGGTGTAAGCAGATATCTGTTGGGGATATTTTGAGTTTTCTGGGAGCCACTATTGCTAAGAATGGCAAGCCCAGCTCATTTGTGGCTTAGGTTGACCACTCTTAAATTTTTTGTTATGTGATATTAATAAATGTTTACTTGATCAAGATATTTCAGTTGATTGTTATGTAATCTAAATTAAATTCTCTTTGGATAAAAATGTAGTATTTTTTGTTAAAATAATATATAGGTCATTTTAACATCATTGAGAGTTAAAACAAAAGAGGACCTATGACTCTATGGGAACTTAATATTTCAAAGTTGGCATAGCAAATTAGTGAGGAATAGATGGATAATTTAATTATTAGTGTTGGGATAAGTATATATTCGAGGAAAAAAATTCTTCTTTACACTATACACAACAATATGGTTAATATGAATTGCGTTGATATTAAAAGTAACATAGGAGAAATTTGGAGTATGTGAGACTTTCTGAATAATTCATGAAGTATAAATTCATAAAGGAAAATAATGATTTGTCTGACTACTACATTAATACTGAAGATTTCTGGGTCAAAAAAGCCCCATAAACAAAGTTAAAACTCAAATGACAGGCCAATGCATGTGATGTATCTTGACAGTCATAGACATAGAGACAGAGAGATAGAGATATTGTTAAAATCCTTAATATGATTTGGGAAGGATTCCCTCTTTTTGGATTATTTGGAATAGTTTCAGAAGGAATGGTACCAGCTCCTCTTTGTATGTCTGGTAGAATTCGGCTGTGAACCCATCTGGACCTGGGCTTTTTTTGGGTGGTAGGCTCTTAATTGCTGCCTCAATTTCAGACGTTGTTATGGGTCTGTTCAGGGTTTTGGCTTCTTCCTGGTTTAGGCTTGGGAGGAGGTAAGTGTCCAGGAATTTATCCATTTCTTCCAGGTTTACTAGTTTATGTGCATAGAGTTGTTTGTAATAATCTCTGATGATGGTTTGAATTTCTGTGGAATCTGTAGTGATACCCCTTTATCGTTTTTTATTGCATCAATTTGGTTATTCTCTCTTTTCTTTTTTATTAATCTGGCTACTGGTCTGTCTATTTTGTTGATCTTTTCAAAAAAACAGCTCCTGGATTTATTGATTTTTTGAAGGGTTTTTTTTTTGTGTCTCTAACTCCTTCAGCTCTGCTCTGATCTTAGCTATTTCTTGTCTTCTGCTAGGCTTTGAGTTTTTTTGATCTTGCTCCTCTAGCTCTTTCAATTTTGACGATAGGCTGTCAATTTTAGATCTCTCCTTGCTTCTCATGTGGGCACATATTGCTATATATTTTCCTCTAGAGACTGCTTTAAATGTTTCCCAGAGATTCTGGTATGTTTTGTCTTCGTGTTCATTGGTTTAGAAGAACATCTTTATTTCTGCCTTCATTTCATTGTTTATCCAGTAAACATTCAAGAGCAAGTTGTTCAGTTTCCATGAAGCTGTGCGGTTCTGAGTTAGTTTATGAATTCTGAATTCTAACTTGATTGCACTGTGGTCTGAGAGACTGTTTGTTATGATTTCCATTCTTTTGACACCTTACACTAAAATTAACTCCCGATGGATTAAAGACTTAAACATAAGACCTAACGCCATAAAAACCCTAGAAGAAAATCTAGGCAAAACCATTCAGGACATAGGCGTAGGCAAGGACTTCATGACCAAAACACCAAAAGCATTGGCAACAAAAGCCAAAATAGACAAATGGGACCTAATCAAACTCCACAGCTTCTGCACAGCAAAAGAAACAGTCATTAGAGTGAATTGGCAACCAACAGAATGGGAAAAAATGTTTGCAGTTTACACATCTGACAAAGGGCTGATATCCAGAATTTACAAAGAACAAAAACAGATTTACAAGAAAAAAACAAACAAGACCATTCAAAAGTGGGTAAAGGATATGAACAGATACTTTACAAAAGAAGACATACATAAGCCAACAAACATATGAAAAAATGCTCATCATCACTGGTCATCAGAGAAATGCAAATCAAAACTACATTGAGATACCATTTCATGCCAGTTAGAATGGGATCATTAAAAAATCTGGAGACAACAGATGCTGGAGAGGATGTGGAGAAATAGGAACACTTTTACACTGTTGGTGGGAGTGTAAATTAGTTCAACCATTGTGGAAGATAGTGTGGCGATTCCTCAAGGACCTAGAAATAGAAATTCCATTTGACCCAGCAATCCCATTACTGGGTATATATCCAAAGGATTATAAATCATTCTGCTATAAGGACATGTACACACTAATGTTCATTGCAGCACTGTTTACGATAGCAAAGACCTGGAACCAACCCAAATGCCCATCAATGATAGACTGGACAGGGAAAATGTGGCACATATACACCATGGAATATTATCCAGACATAAAAAACGATGAGTTTGTGTCCTTTGTAGGGACATGGATGAACCTGGAAACCATCATTCTCAGCAAACTGACACAAGAGCAGAAAATCAAACACCGCATATTCTCACTCATAGGTGGGTGTTGAACAATGAGAACACATGGACACAGGGAAGGGAGCACTACACACTGAGGTCTTTTAGGGGGAAATAGGGGAGGGACAGTGAGGGCTGGGGAGTTGGGGAGAGATAGCATAGGGAGAAGTGCTAGTTGTGGGTGATGGGGAGAAAGGCAGCAGATCACACTGCCATGTGTGTGCCTATGCAACAATCTTGCATGTTCTTCACATGTGCCTCAAAACCTAAAATGCAATAAAATAAATTTAAAAAAATCCATAATATGTAAGGTACTCTTCTATACCTATAAGGCAAAACAGTATCTCAATTAAAGAGATATGGACAAGCAATTTCTGGAGGAGAAACTATAGATGAGATTAATCAAAAGACAATCTCACTATTAATAGAGAAATGCAAATTTTAAAAGTAGCTACCATTTTTGACCCATCATATTCATGAAATCCTTAAAATGATGGATAAAATTGTGGGTGACAATATAGAGATATAGGCACTTTTACAGACTTTATTGACATATAAATGCATAAGCCTCTATGAAAGGCAATCAGCCATATTAATTACAAGTGAAAATGCACACGACCTCTGCTTGGTAAGACTGATGCTACTGCCACTGTGTGTCATAGTGGAGCATGGGATGAAAAAGTTCTGTCTTAGGTACAAAGGATCTTTGCCCAATCAAGAATAGTTGAACTGTGGCCTCAAAGTTATTTACCACAAAGAGGAAATTATAGGAAAGAGGAGTAAGATGAACCTTATTCAGATATGTAATTCTGAAACCATATGATTAGCTTTGGAGATAGTGAGGCTTAGGGTGGCCAGAACAGGAGTGAGTGTAGACAAAAATGAAAGATGAAACTAGAGAGCTGGAAGAAACTAAGTTACAAAGGACTTGAACGTCTGGGAGAAAAAAAGCCTGGATTCACAATGCCATAAGGAACTGGTGAAGACAGTGACCTTACTTGATCATTAAGAGGCTCCCGTTAGTTGCAGTTTTATTGGTACCATGGAGAAAGAGGAAAGTCTAGGAGGAAAACAATGAGAACCAGAACACAGAGAACAGTCAGAAAATGGGAGGTGGGCCCAGAAGTGAGAAATAATGTGGAAATCATATTAGCGGACTCACCCAGTGCCATGAAAAAACATTCATAGCAGACTTGTGAGGAGCACTTACATCTAAAACAAAATGAAAAAGAATGGTAGGTAAGGAAAAGCAAGTACATGTTTGGAAAACTGTCTAGGAAATGTCAAATGGTTTATTTTATGTGACCTCAAAATGAGAAGCTCTCTTTCCCCATGCATGGTGTAACTGGACCTGATTAAAATTATTCCATGGTTTGAATTTGCTTCAACTATGACATGGGAAGAGAGAAATGGGCTTAAAGTCAGTTAAACTTGGAATCTAAGTATAGTTCTGCTGCTTTCTAGGTATGAGATGTTGGGCAAGTCTCTTCATTCATTTACATTTCAGTTTCCTCAAATATAAAATGAAGAAGACAGTAAGTATTTTGTTCCATCATGGTGTTGTTCTGAGGTTTAAGAACAACGATATATATGAAGGAGGCTATAAAATACAAATGCAATTTTAAATGTGGCTAAAAGTAGTTAAGAGATAGTGTATCTGGATTCTTAAGATTTGCAGGTACATTCTTATAAGCTGTAATGAATAAAAATGTCTAAAATCTACACAAATAAGTGTTGCTTGTCAAAAACCCGTCTTAGGTTTTACCTAATTATGTAGTATTTCTGTCTCCAACTAAGACTGCAAATTTTTTTTTGGGTCAAGGCCCTCCCTTGTTCCTTCTTTTGCATCACTGCACAGAGCCTTGCTTAGCATGGGGGTGGTAAAAATTCAAATTGATCAAATGCAACAAGACATTATACTAGATAATATGGAATATGTTCATATGTAGATTAGGGATTGTTAGTTCAGTTTTAACCCGAGAAAACTGATGCTCAGAAAGATGCAGTGATTTGCTCAAGACACACAGTTATTAAATGGTGAAATGGGATATAACCCCTGGTATTTCTGACTGCAAAACTCATCTTCTATGAAGAACTAAATTAAATTGTATTTAATTCCTGAGCTATGGTTGCTTCATAAATAAGCTTAGGTTTATAATCTGAATTTGGTCTTATAACTCTGTGCAGTGCTCTGGTCTGCCATATTATCCATTGGGCATGCTCTGTGAAAGTGTAAGAGGTCTTCCAGTTAACCTATCCAATTAGAAGAAGAGCCAATGCCTCATATATTAACCTCAGGGGAAGAAAAGACCTCTTTAGTGTTTTCACAATAGGATGTTGTACTTAATAATCCTGAATGTGAAAAATCAAGAATATAAAAAAAGTCCAAATTACAACTTTTCAGGCATCTGGGAGGTCCAGAAATTAGCCATATTTTTCTTCAGTAAAATGAGAGAACATGAGACCTGAAAGGTAATCAGAAATTGTCTAGTACACCTGGCTGTAATATCAGATGAGAAAAGTGAGTCCAAGTGAAGTCAGATAACATCCCCAATATTGCACAGCAAGACCGTGGTGTAGCTGGAAGTAGATTCAATTTACCTCTCTTTCAGGAAAAAAAAAAAACAATCCTTCCACCATGGTTTTTGACAGTCTAAGATAAAACATTAAGGCCACACAACTCTTAAAAAAGCAAATCTAAACACTAAAGGTTATATCATATTTTGAGCTTATTCTCTCCCCTTTCTCTTATACCATTGTACTGCACACAAAATAGTGTTTCAATAAATTGTTGATTAATTATTTGATTAAAATACCAGATTGGAATTCAATTTAGGCATTGACAGGAGGAAAGAAAGAAATAGAGCAGTTTTGCATGCAGTGTGTCTACGTAGTTCCTCCCAGACGTGACCCTCCAATAGGTAACTATAATAAATGGTGAGGGAAAAACAAAACATGGCCGAAAGTTACTAGGGGGAAAAAAAAAAAAGCAAGGCAGACTCTGGCTGGAAGACTGGATGACGTGGAGTAAGTGACCTATTTTTATTTTTTCACTTTTAGCTTAAAAGCAGTTTAAAGTCAGTGCCATGTTGGATGGCTACTGAAACACAACTTAAAAAACCAATGAAACACAGCTTAAAACAAACAAACAAACAAAAACAAACAAACAAACAAAAAAAACTACCAACCACCACCACCACTGCCACCAACAACAAACACCTAAAAATAAAAACAAAAATGAAATCCACCATCTTTCTGGCTCATAGAACCAAAGGACAGAGAGTGGGGTAACCACAATGATTAGAAAATAAGGGAGCATGACTGGAAGGAGGGAACAAAAGTTGGAAGTATAAACTCTGTGCAAATCTCAAGTGATTCATAAACTACACAAGTGTGAGACAGATTCTAGCTTGTGGAAATTTAAGCTTTTACTTAAAAGCTAGAGTTTACAATTTGACTCTAAACAAATTAAATGCCTGATAAAAACAAAGCAAACCAACAGATAAAATCACATTTCAGAAAAATATAACAACATCTAGAAACTCCAAATCTCCCATTAACTTGTCCAAGACATGAAAACAAAAATTACTCTACAGATGAAGATCCAGGAATGTTATTAATTCACAAAAGACAATCAACATCAACCAATCTTGAAATGACTAATGGGAGTTATCAAATATTTTAAAGCAGTTATTGTAATTATATTCAAAGAAGCAAGGAAAATAAGCTTGTAGTCACTAAAAAAGATGGAAAATCTCACTAGAGAAATGGAAACTTAAAGAATGAAATAAAAGTTTTAGAACTGAACAACACCATTTGAAAAAATAAGTCCATTCCAGTTCTAAGATTGTCATGTATTATGATAATCTTAGAACTGTCATGTATTATGACAATTAGATCTTACAGGAAAAAGAAAAAAAAGAACAAACATGGCTGAGATTCATTGGAGGTTAGAAGGAGGGCAGAGCATACAGTGCACACCTACGTGGATGAGGAGCTGCAAGACTTGCAGAGGGTGTTGAGAAGCAATGGGTTTCCCTTTGCTAGAGTACTATTTCCCAAATTAAATTCCCTAAGATGTCACCAGATGTTACAAAAAATTATATGTGAAATTAATAGAAGAGAGGTTTATAAATCTGCTTTTTAAAAACTGAAGGATTTCTTGAAGCTCTCTAAGAAAACATGCAAATGTGTGATTCGAGTCTCTACAAAGAGGGATGCGAAGCAGGTTCCAAACATATTCAACTACAGAGCCCTTTCTATTCCAGGGCATGTAGAGGAACTCATGTTCTACAGAACACACTTTTGGAAGCAGTAGGATAGAATACCATCTTCTTGTCCTAGAATTCAAAGCTCTTTGCCATTTAGTCCCAGCTGTTCAAACTCATTACCTTTCAGGATTCCTCATAACATGTATTAACACATAAGACTTTATGTTTTAGCAATCATGATGTATTCTTCGTTTTGTATACCAAAGCACATTTACCTTGCCAATTATGCAACTTCTCTATACACACAGAATGCTTTTCTGCAGTGTTGTATCTCCCAGTCCTATTTCAATGATTATAGTACCCCTGAGAAGTACAAGCATAACACAATCTGTGCGTTTTCATTGTGAGACGGCACAGCATATGGGGAATTAGTCATCATCAGAGTGATTAAGCTCTGGACAAACTGAAAAATGTTGGCTGAGTTCTAGCCCAAGAATGGACGTTGGTTATTTAAGGGTCCAGCAAACTCCAGCTTTCTATCACAATGGGCAAAGAGTATGTTGCCAGAGGACATAAGTTGAAGGTAAGTCAAAAGATACAGTACTTATTGAGGTTATTATTGTAACTTTTTAAAGAAGGAAGCTAGATTTAAGACAGCTGGGTAGTAGCCCTAGCTTTGATCCTAAAAGGCTGTGAGGAAGTCAGCAAGTCATTTTTCTTCTTGGGAACACCTTTCATCATACGCCTGAGTGAATGGGTTGCACTGGCGAAATTCTAGTGATGACGGTGAGGACCACCAGGTGAGGTGGTGGGATGGTTGGAGTAAAGAGAGAAGGAGCCACCCAGGGCTTACACCAGAGCAGCTCTGCTTATTTTCTCCATTTGATATCGGGTTTCCACATACATGTCTTTAAATGCTACTCAGAGACAATGTACAAACCTTTGAAGTAGATGCTTTCCAAGGTGATTTCTATCTCTAGCATTCTGAAGGATTATTATTCAATCTAAATACTTGAAAGGAGTCTTCAGAAAAGCCCGTAGTCATTCCTGCTGCATGATTTGTTATAGAGGTTTGCAATAGTGTGAAACAGTGCTTAATATATACTCAAATTGCCCAGGCTTTTTGTTAAATTCTGCTTCAGGAAGTCTGGGATGGGTCCTGGGAATCTGTGCTTCTTGCAAGGGTCAGGTAAAGCTGATGATGTTGATTCAAAAGTCACACTTTTGAAAAATGGAACAGAGTTTTCTAGTGAAACACTGTGGAGAAAAGGGTCAATGGTTAAACAAGTGTGAGGACCCCTGAATAACCTAGCTGCTCTTGTAGTCTTAGGAAGCATGCTGTAAGAGACTATCAAATTCTCACAAAAATTTGACTGGGTTTTAACTGATGTTTCCTGAATTTTACCACAGAATCCTTTTGTGAAGAAATGCCTATTTACATAACAACAACCAACAGGTGTTATGTGAAACACACTTTTGCAAGAATTTTGTTACAAGGGGATGTTAAAAGAAATAAACCTGTTTTTATCTGCTTACTCAATCCCTATTTCTGTTACCAAATAAATCACAGTCTCAGATTTTACCTGAGAATAATCAAATACTCAGAAAAGGCTTCTTTGAATTTTGCTTGAAATTTCAAATGCTGTCTTTTGAAACCAGTTAAAGACAAATATCTATCAGGAATGGCCTTGACCAGATAAGGTTTAAATGGTATGAATAGCACTGTTCTAATTGGAAGATGTTGAGAAATGCCTCCACTTAGAAATATTTATTCTACCAATGATTACGTACCCCACTGCTGATGAATTATTCCTTTAGGTAATGCTTCACTGTCTCCTATTCTCAGATGAGCAGGCTCCCAGGAATGCTGAACATTTGGTCACTAACACACACTGTGGGGAAGAGTTGCTGTGATCCCTTGCTTCCCATGAAGGCCATGGAAAACAACAACACAGGCCCCTCCCAGGTCCACAGCTAACCCCTTCCAAAGTGTGCCTACATATCCCTTGACCTTCTCAATAATCCAATGGTAAAGCTAATGCATGGATTATCATGCTCATTGAACAGATGAGAACATTGCAGCTGAGAGAATAAGTTATTTGTTAGAAGACCTCTCTCTATTGGCAGAGCCAAGATAAAGGAGGTCAATTAAGAGTTCTGGAAATTAGCAAATTGTCTTATTTCCCAGACGCTTCATAGATTTGATTTTTTTGGTCCCATTTGGCACACTGGAAAGTTGAGGTGTAAGACGATGTGTCAATTGTCCAAGTCTCCCCGTTAGTAAATGGTGGTGCCAGGATGCAAGTCCATCTGTTAGATTTCAGTGCATCAGTGTGGGTGCCTTTGATATATCTTCATCCATGGGAGACATTAGCAGCTACTAGGCTTTGAAAATGAGGGGAAAAGGCTTCACAAGGATAATGAGGTAGGAGATCAAACACTTGCCACAGAGAAGTTTTCTCTACTGCACAAGTTTGCCCAAGGCCAATCATAATTTAATTACATGGTTTCCTTTTTTTCCCTCTTAAATATATTGTACAATATTTTGTATGATATGGTGTTGCTACCTCACGATTCCTTAATGTGTTAATGAAGCACTTTATTTCATAGGTATATTTTTACATCATTCATCTCAGAGAAACTAAAGATATTTTTTAAATCATATGACATGAAATCTCTATTTTGAGATTGACACAGCCTGTACAGTTTTGATTGTCGAGGGTCTTAAAATATGTTCTTCCTAAACAAAAACATGAGTCAGCAGAGAAAGAAAAACAAAAACCAAAAATCACCTTATAATGTTTTATAAAGACATCCAAACAGACTAGCCTCTTTGACAAATCAGGTCTGCAGAGGAATATGAAATCAGGTCTACAGAAGAATATGTAAGGGTCAGACCAAGAACACTCACAGACAAAACTGGCCAGCAATTCCTTCCGCTGCCAACATGATACAAGGCTCAGAGCAGAGATTCCATTTCTCAACTCAAAATATTCTAGGAAGGAAGGCTTTCAACCATCTGCCTGGGGAGCCATTTGCACCATGTCCTCATAATGTGATCTTGGTATTTTTCATAGAATTTCACACTCCACATGTTGAATGTGACTTATAGATCCCATTTCAGATGTTATTTATTTATTCTTTTTTGGTAATCAGCCAAAGTGAAAATCTGTATACTGGCAAACAATTAATCTCAACTTCATTCTTACTGGTGCCACCTTGGGCTAGACACAGTGGGGGTAAATGAGCCAGGAATTGGGCTAGGATGTTTCCAGGATACCTGGTTTAATAACACCCTGAGAGAGTGGCAGGAGGCAGACAAATGCCTAGGCAGACAGGGTTGGGTCCCGTGGTGAAGCTCCACCTTCAAGACGAAGACAACTTAAAGCCTAGCTGTAAGTCCCAGGTAAATCCACAGACTGGATTGAGAACCTGTCTTTCCTTTTGGTGTGCTTTCCTCTGATTGATCCCCACCCTTCACGTATTTTACATATACTTATCCCTCCCTTATTGGCATTTTACACTGTCATGACCACCTTTAACATTTTTTTGCATACTTGCAAACCAATCGGCACACACTGCGCTACTCTGAGCCCATAAAAGCCTGGGAGTTAGCCATACTGGGAAAGAAACCACCTGAATTTGGGTGGGGAACCACCTCCATGTGGGGACCACCTCCATGTCCCCTCTCTGAGAGCTATTCCACCGCTCAATAAAATTCTTCTCTGCCCTCCTTATCCTTCAATTGTCAGTGTATCCTCATTTTTCTCGGATGCAGGTCAAGAACCTGGGAACTGCCGAACATGAGTATGAGCTATGACACAAGTGGGTTGGGGCATGTCCAGCTCAGCTGTGGGCTGAGCCCATGCACAAGCCAGGCATGGCCTGGGTGGGCCAAGTGGGCAGGCCATCTCCTGGTGCACGTAGTGTGCCTGATCAAGGCCCAGGTGGAGGTGTCACTAGCTGGAGGTTCCCAGATGACAAAGTGACAGAGAAAACTCCAGCATCAAGCCCAATCCTATGAGGTAGATAAGACTCCCCAAATCTATATGCCTGTGAGATCAACTGAAGAACTTTATGAAAATGAATCCTAATCCAGGCCTATCAGATCAGAATCTCTGGGAAAGAAACATGAAATTTCTATTTTTCAATAGTTTTCCAGGGAATTATGAGGTACTTTGAGGCTAACCAGCATCTGAGAGAGAGAAAATAGATGTTGTGGTCTCAACTTTATTCATTAGGAAACCGAAGCTCGGAGACAGAACATGGATCCCAAATGACAGTGCTGATTGTCCCTGATTCTCACCCATAGGTGGCTCTTCAGAGCATCTGTTGAGGACACCCTTACAACTGAAAGTAGGGTCTGCAGACTGGCAGCATTAGTGTCACCTGGGAGCTGGTTAGAAGTACTAACTCCCAGGCTCCCTCACCACAGCAGCAGATTCAGAATCTGCATTTTAACCAGCTCCCCAGGGGACAGTACTGCTCTGTACTTCTGGGGCTGGGAACTGAAAAAACTCCATTTCCCAGATTCCCTGGCCAGCAACCTCCTTTAAAGGTTTTGCCAGTGGGAGGCATTAAAGGAGATAGAAAGGTAAGAGGAAGAAAGGAGCTATTTTTGTCCACTTTTGCATTTCCTAAAGAGGCAGGGGCAGGGAATTTGAAACAGGCTACCACGGGCTACAGCACAGGATCATGGTTGGTGAATTTCCAGGTGAGTAGGGGCTTCGGCGCTCCTACTTGTGAGCGTGGTGATACAATTTGGTAACAACAGCAGCAGGGACCTGGCACTGGTGGTGTTTATGAGCTCCAGCCCAGGGGCAGCAGAAGGTTCTTAAGAGTAAACATCTCTTCTCTTCTGCACCTTCAGCTCTTTCAACACCATTGTAAACAATTCCTGGCATTAAGCCCCAGTCCGCTTGTAGTAACAAGAGTGTTTCTTTTTCTTTAACTGCACATTAACTGATATAACAACATAATTATCATATGTTAACCATATTCCTTATCAAATATGTGGAGTGGAGATTCAGCACCAGAGTCGGTGACTTCAAAGCTCACATTCTTAACTGACACCAAATATGCCAAAAGCACTGTACAATAAACCATTCACTTATGTCGGGCAAATGAGATGTTTCTTTCCTATTCATTCTTTTATTCACTCAAAAAAATATATACTGATGGCCGGGCACAGTGGCTTATGTCTGTAATCACAGAACTTTGGGAGGCCAAAGTAGGCGGATCACTTGAGGTCAGGAGTTTGAGACCAACCTGGCCAACAGAGTGAAACTCCATCTCTACTAAAACTATAAAAAGTAGCCAGGTGAGGTGGCAGACACCTGTAGTCCCAGCTATTCAAGAGGCTGTGGCAGGAGAATTGCTTGAACTCAGGAGGTGGAGGCTACAGTGAGCCGAGATCGTGCCACTGCACCCCAGCCTAGGTGACTGAGTGAGACTCTCCTGCAAAACACACACACACACACACACACACACACACACACACACACACACACACACACACCCAGCACTTACTCTGTGCGAATTGCTGTCATAAATTTTGGGGATCCGTAATTGAATAAAACCTACCTCCTGTTATCATGGAAAGAAGATTCATAGGCAATTTATTATAAGATGGTATGGCAGGTTTAACTTTGGAAAGTTAAATGAGTTACTATATGCTAAGTGCTTAGATACTGATTGGCATAGGAATTGCTAAAAATAAAATGGTAGTTATTACTATTACTTTTAAAGTTCACTTACAGATGCCTATTTCTACTGGTTTTTCCCAGTAATTTAGCTCATTCACTGTGGCAGTCAAATCTCTATTTTTCATCCCATCAATCTAAAAGAAAGTTGGATGGAACATATCTCAAAATAATAAGAGCTATTTATGACAAACCCACAGCCAATATCATACTGAATAGGCAGAAACTGGAATCATTCCCTTTGAAAACTGGCACAAGACAAGGATGCCCTCTCTCACCACTCCTAATCAATATAGCATTGGAAGTTCGGGCCAGGGCAATCAGGCAAGAAGAAGAAATACAGGGTATTCAATTAGGAAAACAGGAAGTCAAATTGTCTCTATTTGCAGACAACATGATTCTATATTTAGAAGACTCCATTGTCTCAGCCCAGAATCTCCTTAGGTTGATAAGCAACTTCAGCAAAGCCTCAGGATACAAAATCAATGTGCAAAAATCACAAGCATTCTATACAACAATAACAGACAGAAAGCCAAATAATGAGTGAACTACCATTCACAATTGCTACAAAGAGAATTAAATACCTAGGAATACAACTAACAAGGAATGTGAAGGACATCTTCAAGGAGAAATACAAATCATTGCTCAAGGAAATAAGAGAGGGCATAAACAGATGGAAAAACATTCCATGCTCATGGTTAGGAAGAATCATTATCATGAAAATGGTCATATTGCTCAAAGTAATTTATAGAATCAATGCTATCTCCATCAAGCTACCATTGACTTTCTTCACAGAATGGGAAAAAAAATCTTAAATTTCATATGGAACCAAAAAATAGCTCATATAGCCAATCCTAAACAACAAAAACAAACAACAATCCTAAACAACAAAAACAAAGCTGGAGGTATCACACTACCTGATTTCAAACCTTACTGCAAAGCTACAGTAATCAAAACAGCATGATACTGGTACCAAAACAGACATATAGATGGATGGAACAGAACAGAGGCCTCAGAAATAAAGCCACACATCTACAGCCATCTGATCTTCAACAAACTTGACAAAAACAAGCAATGGGGAAAGGGTTCCCTATTTAATAAATAGTATTTCTAGTTTTTCCAGAAAACTGGCCAGCCAAATGCAGAAAACAGAAACTGGATCCCTTCTTTACACTTTATACAAAAATTAACTCAAGATGGAGTAAAGATTTAAATGTAAGGCCTAATACGATGAAAACCCTAGAAGAAAACCTAGGCAATACCATTCAGGACATAGGCATGGGTAAGGACTTCATGACTAAAACACTCAAAAGCAATGGCAACAAAAGCTGAAATAGACAAGTGGGATCTAACTAAACCAAAGAGCTTCTGCACAGCCAAAGAAACTATCATTAGAGTGAACAGGCAAACTACAGACTGCGAGAAAATTTTTGTAATCTACCCATCTGACAAAGGGCTAATATCCAGAATCTACAAAGAACTTAAACAAATTTACAAGAAAAAAAAATGCATTAAAAAGTGGGTAATAGACATGAACAGATACTTCTCAAAAGGAGACATTTATGCAGCCAACAAATGTATGAAAAAAAGCAGATCATCATTGGTCATTAGAGAAATGCAAATCAAAACCACATTGAGATACCATCTCACACCAGTTAGAATGACAAACATTAAAAAATCAGCAGACAACAGATGGTAGAGAAGATGTGGAGAAACAGGAATGCTTTTACACTGTTGGTGGGAATGTAAATTAGTTCATCCATTGTGGAGATTCCTCAGGGATCTAGAACTAGAAATACCATTTGACCCAGCAATCCTATTACTGGGCATATACCCAAAGGAAATAAATCACTGTACTCTAAAGACGCATGGACATGTTTGTTTATTGTGGCACTGTTCACAATAGCAAAGACTTGGAACCAACCCCAATGCCCATCAATGATAGACTGGATAAAGAAAATGTGGCACATAGACACCATGGAATACTATGTAGCCATAAAAAAGGATGAGTTCATGTCCTTTGCAGGGACAAGAATGAAGCTGGAAACCATCATTCTCAGCAAACTAACACAAGAACAGAAAACCAAACACCACATATTCTCACTCATAAGTGGGAGTTGAACAATGAGAACACATGGACACAGGGAGGGGAACATTACACACTGGAGCTTGTCGGGGGTGGGGGGCCAGGGGAGGCATAGCATTGGAAGAAATACCTAAAGTAGATGAAGGGATGATGGGTGCAGCAAACCTACATGGCACGTGTATAACTATGTAACAAACCTGCACATTCTGCACATATACCCCAGAACTGAAAGTATTTTAAAAAATCTTTCAAAAAAAAAAAAAAAAAGAAAAGAAAGTTGGAGTGGGTAACACAGATCTCATCATGAGATCCTCAGCCTTATGAGCTCATCGAAATGTAATTACCTCTCAAAGGCACTATCTCCAAATGGCATCTCCAAATACCATCACATAGGGGGCTATGGCATCAATATGAATTTTGGGGGGAACACAAGTATTTAGTCCATAACAACAGATAATACCAAGTTTTGATGAGGACATTCTTCACTATAACATTAATGAAGTTATTAACATGTATTAACATGTTTCTGGTGGGCATCTAAAGTGGTATGATCACTTTGGAAGACAGTTTGGCAATTAAAAAATTAAACCTGAACATGTGAGATATATATATGTGTGTGTGTGTATGTGTGTGTATATATACGTATATGTGTGTGTATATATATGTACATATACATATATATACATACACATACACACAGATATATATATATATACGTATATATACGTGTATATACACACACATAAACACACACACAAATATATGTATATATATCACAAAAATTCTGTTAGGAATCTACTCAAGAGAAATAAAGATGCATGTCTACAGAAGACACTATGCGAATGTTTACAGAAGCACTATTCATAATAACCGAAACTGCAAACAAACCAAAGTTTTATTACCTGTCAAACAGATAAATGAAATGTGATATGCCACATACAATAGAGTGCTGTTCACCAATAAAAAGTTACAAATTACTGATACATGCTTCAACATAGATGAACATTAAATATGCTATTCTAAGTGAAAAAAGCCAGACACAGAACGCCCTATATCACATTTCCGCTCAACAAAATGGCCATAAATGGCAAAATTATGCAGAGAGCAGATCAGTGGTTTCCTAGGGCTGGGCATAGGAGGTATTTACCTATAAAGGACATTTTGGAAATGTAGAAAGTGTTCTAAAACTGGATTGTGTTGATGGTTGAACAACTGTAAAATTTGCTGAAAATTATAGAACTATATACCTACAATGGGTGAATTGTATGTACATTTTAAGAAAGCTATTAAGCACATCAATTACTATTTTGTCTTAAGGGAAGTGATTGGCAAATTTTTTTTACATTTTTTCAAAGTAAAAATCTTGTAACTAAAACATAATTCAGGTTTCCTGATTTGAGATACAGCCATGGTCACATTTTATCTCTGACTTATTTCATCTCTGTGATCTTCATATTTTTCATATGTGGTTGGAGAAGGCTGAACTACATCATTTCTAAAGTCTGTTCTGGAATGGACACAGTGGCTAATGTCTATAATCCAGCTACTTGGGAAGCTGAGGCATTAGAATCGCTTGAACCCGGGAAGCGGAAGTTGCAGTGAGCCAAGACTGTGCCGTGACACACCAGCCTGTGCAACACAGTGAGACTCTGTTTCTAAATAAATAAAGTCTCTTCCATCTCTGATTTTGTAGAATTCTTCAAACTGGTTTAGTTTATTTCTTGACCTATCAGGCTGCCAGAACATTTCCTACAGTTTGTCTTTGCTGTCAGGTCAGAGTTTGGAACAGACCATCTTATACCTCCCTGCTTGATCAAGAACATCAGAGAATGTCTTCATTTGATTATTACCATCCTGAGGAGTTGGGCACAGCTGGCTAAAAATTGAGCAATATTCGGCCAATTTATTTTAAGTGGATATGCTCATTTTTAAACTTAATTTTACATGAGAGATAATTTTCCTGGGCAAATTTAGCTTCTCACACATAAACAGCAGCATTAACACTATAAGATAATTGATTTTTTTGCCTACCAAGGCTTGTTGGTCTAATTTATAGACTACAGTGTAAGATCAGAAGTCCAGCAATTATTTTGTTGTCATGGATTAAAAAGTGTAGGTTTGTTCTGTTTTTCTTTTCTGATTCTGAGGCCTTCTGACTTAAGCATGGTGCCCTTTTTAAGTATTACACGGGTAACATGTGAAGCCACATTAGACTTTCACTTTGGAGTAATGGACTGCCCTGTGTGCTGAATGTTCATGTGCCCTCAAAATTCATACTAAGGTCTTAAACCCCGAAGTGATGATATTAGGAGATGATGCCTTTGGGGGTGACTAGGTTGTAAGGGTTGACTCCTGTAAGTGACCCTTGACAGCCTTTTCACCCTTTCTGCCACATGAGGACACAAGAAGATGGCCATAAGTGAACCCAGAGGAAGACTATGACTGGACGCTGGACCTACTGGCACCTTGATCTCAGCCTTCCCAGATCGAAAACTGAAAAACAGATGTTTGTTATTGAAGCTGCTCAGTTTATGGTAGCGGGTTACAGCAGCCTGAGCAGATCAAGGCATAGATTAATGTTCAAGCTTTAGCATGCATGCAGATATGCTGGGGATCTTGTTATAACAGAAATGCTATTACTGTTGTTTTGCTGTTCCCTGAGCGTGTACATTTCTAATAAGCCAAATTTGCCATTGCTGGTTGTTGAGCCACACTCTACGTAGAAAGGTGTTAGGATGGAAACAGAAACTGTAAAAGGGTCTGGGCGTGGTGGCTTGCACCTGTAATCCCAGCACTTTGGGAGGCCAAGGCAAGTGGATCACCTGAGGTGAGGAGTTTGAGAACAGTCTGTCCAGCATGGTGAAACCCCATCTCTACTAAAAATGCAAAAACTAGCTGGGCATGGTGGTGCACCCCTGTAATCTTAGCTACTCAGGAGGCTGAGATGGGAGAATCGATTTAACTCAGAAGACGGAGGCTGGAGTGAGCCCAGATCGTGACACTGTGCTACAGACTGGGTGACAGAGTGAGACCCCATCTAAAAAAAGAAATAAAATTAAAGAAAGAAGAAGTGAACTTAAAAGAAGAAGTTATGGGGAACGGCCTCAAGGTGAGAGTGAAAACCATCTGCAAAAGGAATAATAGACCTCCAGGGGCAGTAAATTCTCCATCCCTAATTGTGGTCATGAGAGGCCGTAAGAAATGCAGCAGAAGGAGCTAATGGCTGAGGGCTGTGCTAGACTGGAAGACCTCAAGTGTCTTCTGTCACTACTCACATCTTTGGAGCATCTTTTCTGACTTTGATGTGTATATATAACTACATATTCCTAGGAACTTTAGTTTTCCTATTGATTACAGCATTTTTGGGCCATGCTGTCGTCTGGCTCCTGGTAAGCAAGCACACAATGGAAGAGCCTAGTTCTCTCTGTGACTCTTAGACCTGAGTTGGGAAGGGTGGTTCCCATCATCTTTCTCAGCAGATTCTTGTTAACGAGAGAGGGAACTTAGGTCTCTGGGTCCAGTGTTTATCTGCAAGCTCAAGCTTTTTTTCCTGTATATGAAACTTTGGATGGTTAAATAGATGAATAAAGTCGGTATTTTGTTGTTACTTGACTGTTGATCTTTATTCCTGTACTTCGTTGATAAGACATTTAAAAGGAATAAAAGAGGATGACTGTTGGACTTCTACTGGCAAAATGTGGTCATCTTCTTTCTGAAGGAGGATTGCCTTGAAAGGGGATCAGTCTGCATTTCCCAGAGCCACGGTGGGGATTATGCATTTTGTAACTGGGGAAATAGCAGGATGGAATCAGGGACCCGGTGGTCCCATGATGAGACAGACCTGAGCTAGAACCCCACTGATCACCTCACTCTATGGACCTGAGCAAAAGCTCCATTGATTACCTCACTCACAGGGGATTTTAAGCCCTCTACTATGACTGGTGGGGCCAGAGTGACATTTTTGGTCTTCTGGAAATAGCATCAGCTCAGAGCCTATGTCCGGTAATCCCCAAAAGGTATGAGTATTTCCTGTTCCCCAATCCACACTCATCCTGGCAACAGACTATAGGAAGGGTTCATTCTCAGTAGTCTGAGATAAATCATCCTATTGAGTAGATTTAAATAATTTTCCCTGGACTATCCAGTTAGGCTGATCCTCCCAGCCCCCTAAGTCCTAACAAAACTGGTAATAGTGGCCGTCTTCTCAGCCCACTAGAATAGTTCTTCTCAGAACCCCTAGAATAGTTCTCTAGGAATTTTCAGTTCCAGAAAATTCTGTAAAGGACCAAGAGAGGCCTTTCTGAGCCCTAAAGCGGGGCCTGCTTCCATACCAACGGTTGCTAATTCTATGTTTAGTCACCCCCATCAGAATTTAGGATTCATTAAGAGTCATGATCATTATTTATTTGATAAATATGTGTTGGGTCCTAAAAGTAGGAGATACTAAGGGGGATGCCAGGAATGCAACAATGAACAAGACAGACAAGGCTCCTGACTAAGGAATGTGTAGTTTTGTGAAACAGATCACTCCAACCAGATGTGAGAAGTGTTGTGACTGATGAAGTGTAGGGTGCTGTGGCCGTTCTTGGAAGAGGCTGCTGGCTGAGACATGAAGGCATCAGAGAAGACATCCTGGGAAAGGTACATCTACCCTGACACCTGGAGGAATATCTGGACTAAGATGAGGAGCAACAGGGGCCAGACTGAGAGACTGTCATGAACCAAGGTTTGGAAGAGGGAGGAGTTCTGAGGAGGAATGACATCACTGGAATGTAGGTTTTGATGGGTGAAATGTGACAGACTCTCCCCTTGGCCAAACTTTAGTTGGGCTGCCCTTACTCCCCCTCTCTGCTAGTTGTCAACCTTGGCCCCCATCGTTGCTGGAATTGTATATCCCAGTTGCAGCAAGAACCCTGCTAAGTCAATTTAGTGAGAAACCCTTGATATCTGACCACATTCCTCACTCCTCACGCAATACATCATCACCCTGGGCTGTCTTCAGCAAGAATCCTGTTTTTAGCTTAGCAAGAATCCTCCGACCCTTAATATCTCCTCTTAGTAATTTTCCATCCACTAACCACCCTCTCCTGCTCCTTGGCTGAAAACCCTCATACTTCCTGGTTGTGTTCTGAATTGCACTCAGTTCTTAATTGAAGTCTCTTTTCCCCTATTAAGATGGTTTCAGAATAAAATTTATCGTTACCACCTTAAGGAGCATCTGGTTCTGGTTCTCTTCAACAAAGGGAAAAGATTGAGACTAGAGAGGGAAATATTAGCCCAGCTAGGAAGTGATTTTAATTTTTAGAGAGCTATTACATGGCTTAAGAAGTCTAGTATTATGGTATATTTACAGGTTATAAAAATCAGTCTCATTAAATAATGAGGGATAAATGAACAGGAGAACAGTCAGAAATCCAAATTAAATCCATGCCAATAAAATTATTTTATTGTTACCTAGTAACAGGATGGTCAGGCCTCTTTAAGAGTTACTGCTTTTTTTTTTTTTTTTTATAGAACTTGAAAATAAGCCAAAACAAAAATGAAATGAGCCTAAAAAGTGAGGTTCAATGACATGGAGGCCTCTTCAGAGGAAGTGATGACTAAGTAAAAATCTGAAATCTGTAAGATAAATTTATAGTGAGGTGGATGACAGGCTGGGTAAGCTCCGAGCACAGGAAATTGCATGAAGTGAGAGAAAGTATGACATGTTTTAGGTGCACCACAGAGAAAAACACCTCCCCGAAATTCAGTGTGATAAAAATATTAGTAATTCCTTCTCACTCTTCATGACTCTAGACATATGCAACCAACACTATTTACTCATTGCCCTCCTGAATGACAGTTCGCAGTACATAACATTATGACAACCCTGTAGGTACATTAGTCATCCACTGCAATCTGTGATGTGAAGTCCCCAGTCTCCCCATCACCTCTTTTGAACACTCCCCACTTTCTCTGCAATGCTGTTGAAGAGAAACACCATGATCAACTGCAATGCAAAGCAGTCCCTTCTTCACACATCTGAATGCCATCGTGGACTCTTCCTCCCATGCTTGGAATATGTAGCTTAGGGCAGAACTAGAATCTTCAACTAGATTTGGGAACACCTGTGAAGCTCCCACTGGGCTGAGAGCAAGAAATAACAATGTATACCTTCAAAAACATTTTTCTTTTCACTAGAATGAGAGCTTAGCTACAAAGAGCTTAGTTTCTGATCCCTCTAGTATTCAGCCCCATGTATTATTTGGATTTAGGACTTACCTGATAGTAGAGAATAAAAATTGATTCCCCTCCCTGACTTTCAGAGAAACGTACTTCCCAAAACAGCCAGCACACTCTGCAAGCTAGCTGGCTTTTTAAGGTCTATAATTTTTTTCCCCTTATTTTTAGTCATGCCTCGATCTCCCTCATTTTAGAGGAAAACCAGGTATATCAAGGTAAGCATAAAGCAACTTGGAACCATCAGAACTGGGTATATGTTTAAAGATCCCTGTTCCAAATAATTTAACAACTTCCTGAATGCAAAAATAAATTAGATTTGCAAACTCTAATGGTGGAATTGCTCAGAGGATAAACGAGAAGCTAGAAATTCTCCTATTGAGGAAATAAAATTAGCTTTTTATATTTCCTTTTATACTGCAGTTCTTATTTTCTTATTTATAGTGCATTGTGTAATTCATCATTTTTATTGTTTGAAATGTCTTATTTGTATCATTTCTCAGTTTTCAAAGCATTTTCAGCCTCTTATTGCATTTTAATCTTTATGATAATTATGTGAGTTTGATTAGGCAGGTTTTTAAAATTTAAACTTAAAAATAAAAAAATTAAGGACAACTTTAAAATATTTATGAATATCACTTCAATACTCTGATTTTATAAACCACATTCCAGAGCTTTTCTTTGGTGGACAAGAAGGAAATGAATTTGAAATATTAAACCCAAGAAGGATGCTTGAAGAAATGAAAACCTTTAAAAATTCACATCCTTTTTATGAAATAAATCTACTTTCAGTCCAATAGAATTCATCTCTCAACAAAGTCTTCTTAGAATGCCTGAAGATGTTAATTATTATATTAAAATGTCATCTAGGAAATCCTGGGGAACTGCAGGGACCCAGGAATCCTACTCTACACTATATTTATTATCTCTAAGAAGTTTGTAGGAAGGTGCACACACAGAAAAAAAACCATTCAGGGAGATAAAAGGTTCTAGTTTGTTAGAATTCTGGCAGGCTGGTCCAAAGTCTAGGACCTGGGTTCAAGGCCTAATGGGGTCTTCACCTTGCTTACTGGGGCTTAACTTGAGTCTCATGATTTTACCATCTGTTAGTCAATACTACGGAGAGAGAAAAAATGGAACAGTGACAGGATAGGTACATAGAAAAGATAGAGATTGTGGCACAGGTGCATCTCTTCTTTAGATGCAGAGAGGGAAGAATCAGAATAAAGATAGAAGCTGGCCACTCACAGGTCCTCTGTCTACTTGCCACTTCTGAACTATAGACAAGAGAAAAAAGAGAGATTGCTGCCCTTGAGCATCAGGAAGGAAACCACAGGGGATCTCACTGCTCCCTTCTCATGGATGGCACCGGATATTGACGAACCCACACCAAGGCAGGTCTTTAGACCCTGCTCACTACTAAACTTGGCTCAATCAACATTCTGGAATCTGAACAATCTGTTTCTCCTTGGAGGGAAAAACAAGAAAGGGTGAGCTGAGCTCCCCTTGCAGAGGTAGAGTCCTAGAGTTCTGATGAGGAATGTTGGATAGAAAGAAATCAAGTTGCAGGAATTTTTTTTTTCTTTCCTGATTCATATGCTTGGCACCAAAAAGTCTGTTAATAATATCAGCAATTCTATTCCAAACACAACCATATTGCAATCTCTGAAAACTGGTAACAGCTGGAAAGAAATAGTTATTTGCTGCCTCTCTGTTATCAAAGATCTTGTGGTCAGTATTTTGACATTGGGAAGTAATAATGATCAAGTTCTAAAATATATGTGGTAAAGCTTACTTTAGAATGCATGGTGAATTGACCATGAAAAGAAATAGCCCTTTTATTTTGAGTACAGAATTGCTGGCATCACAAAGAATGGAAAAGAGCTCTATCCCATCTCCTTCTGTTAGAGAAAAGAGAGTTTAAGAAAATTAAAGCTGACACTTCTTTTTTTTTTTTTCTTAATTTCTCTTTAAAGCCAAGACAACCACTTCTAATAGTGTTTTGTTTCATTTTGCTACAAAGGTAATATTCTTTTAATCTGATATTTTTCACTTACAACTTCAATACAAATAGTATTATTCAGCCCTGAGTTCAGAGATGTGAAATACTAACAATTTTGGATGGCTCTTCAAGCATTTGATACAGGAAATTCATTTTTCTTGGAAAAAACCCAGAATGCATTTTTTTTTAGTGACATTGGTCTTTAAGCTATAATTCACTGCTATTTTGATACTAATCTGTGAGTCTTAGTGAGATTATAATGGGCCTCTTCCCTGAAAATTCACCAAGTTCTCACTAAGCTGTGACCCGCACTTTATTCTGTTCCTTTCTTTTAGCATTCCATGTGAGGCCACGTTGTACCCTGGACAGGAACAGGAGCTTTCGTTTCACCCAGTTCAGGAGTTGAATCCTGGTTATATAGATTATTTTTGTGACTTTAGACACATCACTAACATGTCCAAGACCCTCTTTTTTTCATTTGTATGAAGAGAATAGGAATAAGCACATGAAATATAGTGAAGATCAAATAATTTGTAAAACATAAACTATAGAATAGTTGTTGCCTCCGCAAATTCCATTTACCTTTGTACATCTGGATTTCTTCCTTGGTTGTTTGCTACTAGTTTTCCTGACCAGGACCACTTAATGGTGACATAGGGTTTTGTCCAGAACCAAGCGTGTTCGAGGGCTACCCTGGCATATTCATTAATTACTGTCACTTCTAGTTTTTCTAAACAGGTGAACCAAGTGTTAGTGAACAATGTCCCATGAGCCAAATCTGGTAGACTGTTTGTTTTTGTACAATCTGCAAGCTAAAAGTTTTTATGTTTTTAAATGGTTGATAGAAATCAAAAGAAAAATAATAGTTTGTGACACATGAAAAATACATGATATCCAAATTTGTGTTCATAAGAAAAGTTTTATTGGAACACAGCCATGCTCATTTATTTATATATTATCTTTGGGTGCTTTTGCACTGTTGAGCAGCTGTGTCAGAGACTGTAAAGCAAGCAAATGCTAAAATATTTACCATTTGGTCCTATATAAAGAAAATGGGCCAACTTCTGATACAGAAGGAAGCACACTTATTAAATAATACATAAACCCCACTGCCAGTTAGAGCTTTGCTACTTGATTGTCATGTGATCTTCTAAGGGTCACCTTTCTGAAATGATGCTTATAGTAAAATTGTAGTCTTCAAAGCATCTAGAGAAAAACAAATGGCATATTGTCTATGAAAGCTTTTTGTAAACTGTTAAAGCAATAAAATTGTGATTTTTTTTTCTTCTTCTGAGTAAGGGCATTGCTTGTTGTCCAGGCTCATGTGCAGTGGGATGATCACAGCTCATTGCGACCTCTACCTCTTGGACTCAAGCAATCCTCCCACATCAGTACCCTGAGTAGCTGGGACTATAGGCACCCTCCACCATGCCCAGCTCATTTTTGTATTTTTTATTTAAAAAGGGGTTTCTCCATGTTTCCCAGGCTTGTCTCAAACCCCTGGATTCAAGCAATCTGCATGCCTCGGCCTCCCAAAGTGCTGAGATTAAAGGTGTGAGCCACTGCACCCAGCCTGATTGTGATTTTCAAACCTTGTTTTTATCTTTGAAATCTTTTATTCATCTCAATCTTAAGTGAAACCTCCATGTGCAGATCAGCTACAAATAGGACAGGTGGTTAAAATAGAAAGCTTAAACACTAAACACCCATTCACTTCAGCTGGATCCTTTGCTGAACCCCTACAGCTTGAAGAAAATGAATTTGAAACCACTAGGGTTAAGTAAGGCAAGGGCTCCTAACCTTTTCCATTACTGAAGTTTCTCTTCTCATCTAAAAATTACTTAGTTCAACCTATGTGTCCTGGAATTTACCATCTAGTGACTACAAAAGAGGACACAAAAAATGCCCAGATAATAGGAGGATTTCTGGTTGTTGTCAAGGTGACCAACAAATATGGGTTTCTGGCTATTTCCTTGACATTCAGCCTTGTGATAACACAGAAAATGACTACAAGGCCTATGGATTTGAGAAATGAGCATCAAATGATGGGATGTCCAGGATATCCCAGGGAAGACATAGCACAGATGGGTCCCATGTCGGGAGAGTGAGTACCGTGGGGAGACACATTGGGATGATTCAGATGGCGGACAGACCTGGTTTCCATTTTAGATATGTTCCCTTTCTTCCTCAAGATTGCCCATGCTTGAAAAGGAGCCATGCCAGGAAGGGCTGGTGAAAGAGGACAGGGAAATAGCAGGGATCCTAAGGCCTGAGTGGGTGAGGTGTGCCTAAGATCATGTGCAGGTAAACCAGCTGGCCTTCTCTGCTCACTCTTCTGCATCTCATAATCATCTTGAATGAAGAGCATGACCCTGCTCAAAAGTGCAGGGTACAGCCCTGAGAGACACAGTTATCTGGGGAGAGGGTAGTTAAAAGAAAGTTTTTGCTTTTCCCCCATTCAAATTTTCATCAGAGGACTATGAGTTTATAAGGGAAATACATGAGATGTGAGGAGTACCACTTCAACAGAATAAAGACAACAGAGTAGAGAATCTAGAGCAAGTGGGCCCAAAGGTAATGAACCTGATGAAGCAGGTATTGAAAACATTTTCCAAATAATAAAATAAAAGTACTTGTAACATGAAGCAGAGACAAGCAATTATAAAGAGCAATGGACACACTTGTCAGAACAAATGCAAAAGTCTCTGAAGAACAAGATATTGATCTGAAAGACCAGGCTAAGGATCTGTCCTACAGAGCATGCCCCAGACCCCATAAATAAAGAAATAAAGAGACAGAAAACAGAACAATGTAGCTACTAAATACAAGTGCAGAAGTAAAATACCAACATCTTTAAAACAGAAATTCCAGGAGACTCATTAAGAGGAGAATAAATAGTGGAAGAAATGTTTGCTGAGAATGTTTCTATTTTGAAGGCCACACAGCATGACACAGGTTAAAAAAACATATCTTGCTACAAAAAAAGGTGAAAATTTTGGAAGGTCACAGAGAAAATTCCAAAAGCCTTCAAAGAGAAAAAGCGTATCACACACAAAAGAAGGAGAAATAAATTGTTGTCAACAGCAACACCGCATAAGCGTTTGAAGGCATGAAGCCAACAAAGTAACACCTTTACCATTTTAAAGGAAATATAGAATATTATGTCCAGCTTCAAAGTAAGGACAAAACAAAAATATCCTTGATACAAGGCCACCATTTCTCACTATGCCTCCTGTGACCATTTCGTGGGTTTGGTTCTAAGCTGACTCCTTTGTTATATGTTTCAAGAAACTTTATTTGGAATTAAAAGCCAAAAATTTGTCTTTTTGTTCTCCAGGATAAATAACGGTCTCCCATGAATGCAGTGAGTTTAGAAAGCTGTTCTTCTGCCTGAATAGCAGAAAAATAGATATAAAAATACAGAAAACTCAACCTGCAGAAGTATCTCAAAATCACCTGTCTATAAAAGTGCCGTGATGAAACTATAAACAAAGTACTCAAAGAACAAAAACAATAATGAAAAGGCATGGGCTCCAGGTTGGTGTGGTTTTAAGAAAGCTTCAGATCGTGTAAGGTAGGTAACTTATTTATTTATTTTTTTGAGGCAGGGTCTAGCTCTGTTGCAGGCTGGAGTGTGATGGTGTAATCATGGCTCATTGCAGCCTCAAACTCCTAAGCTCCAATGATCCTTCCACCTCAGCCTCCCTAGTTGCTGGGACTACAAGCACATACCACCATGCCTGGTTATTTTTGTGGAGACGAGGTAACCCTATGTTGCCCAGGCTAGTCTCAAATTCCTGGCCTCAAGTAATCCACCCACCTCATCCTCCCAAAGTGTTGAGATTACAGGCATGAGCCACCATGCCTACTCTAGGGTAGGTTTCTGATACACTTGTGACCCTTTCAGCAATACTGAAGGACAGAAAGTGCAGTCTCTCACATTTATACTGATGTGTTTCATTTGAAATGTTGAAACCTTTCTTGAGACATTAACATTATATGTATTGCTACTGGGACATGCATCAGAATTTGAGTAATTAAAAGAAATCCACCTTTTCTTTGTGTTTTAATAGCAAGCAAAACATTGAGCTTCTCCATGCTTTCTCCTAATCAATGATGCCTTCAAAAGCAAAAGATCCTTTAGACATTGTGACATGAGGTCATTTTTAATTTTTATTGCAGAATGAGGCAAACTCTTTTTGACTCCATAGTCAGTAAACCAGATGTAGAAATGCTTCCTGGCGCGGAGAGTGAGACTCAGTAATTTTTGCACTCTCTTTCTGCTACATTTCTATGCAACAGTTCTACCATGAAAGGAGCTAAGTCCTTTTATTCCATTTCTACACCTATATTTCCAAGGAATACATTTCTATGTTCATTATAGTTGAACCATTATTATTTTATTTCCATGATGTATTTACATGCAATGCATTTTTGGATTGGATGAAGTATATTCATTTATGTGATCTTTTTTGTTTTGGTTTTCAAACATATTTTCTAACTCACGAGAAGTGTAACCATTTCTGTGTTTATTTTTATACCAGTAGATTCCTACAGCAATAATGATAATAAGGTGCATAGCTACCAATTACAAGCCACGTGTGCCAGCTGGGGCAATAAACAATGTGTATCCAGCGATATCATTTAATCTTCACAAACAACCCTGTGACATATCTCTGATAATCATCTCCATTTTACTTATGAGGAAACTGGGGCTCAGAGAATGAATTCAGTTATCCAAGCCTGATAGGCAGAAAATGTTTTCTATGCCATCAGACTGCCTACTACAATGCCTCCAACAGAAACAGCGGGACTTGAAACTCATTTTTTTTTAAAGAATCAAGAATACTGTACAAAATTAAACATTGTCATTAATGGTATGACCACTTGGTTTTAGCCTAGACTTCCTAAAGCTAAACTATCCTCTCTCTAATACCAGCTTTAATCACAGATTCCATCTGGATGGCCTCAAACCCTCTTCTAAGCAGGGATTAAGTGGGTAAAGACAGAGAAACTAAACTATAATCCCCCTTCCCACCCTCTTCCTAGTGTCATCTTGTGCTTTTAAATTTCTGTCCTTTCAGGTAGATTTCTTGGAAGAAAGTCAGAGGGTGGAACTGGCCCAATATGTTAATGAAGTTGGCTCAGCTGACTTCCTTAGATCTCAGCACTGAAAACAAAGTTCCAGTCCTATCAAAATAATAATCACCAGGGGAGATTGATCCAAGATGGCCGTTTAGGAACAGCTCAGGATTGCAGCTCCCAGTGAAAGCTCGGAGGGTGAGTGGACGCCGTATTTTTATTGCCCACAGACTAGGCAATTCCCAGACGGAGGAGCTCCACAGGTCACCAGCGCGGCTGTTTCAGCCAGCGTGGCTGTGCTGGCCAGTGCCGCTGCTTTGCCCTGCGCAGCTGCTTTGTCAGCACCCCGGAGCAGTGGTTCTTCGTACAAAATACACCGGCCCGGGTGCCCTTTTGGCTGGCTTGGAGCCACGGGAAGTCGCCCATTCGTCTGTTTAAAAAGGGGACTGAACAGAGAACCAGGACAGTAGATTCCAGGGCAAAAAAAAAAAGCGCCACAAACCTCAGTGCCGCTGTTTAAGCCAGCGCAGTGAGTGGCTGCAGGGGAAAATACAGACCGCGGCGCCTCTTCAACAGGCGACTGGAACATCAACTTAAAAAAGGCTCTGAGTCAGGGAGCCAGGCGATCAGGCTCGGCTGGTCCCACCCCCACAAAAGAACAGCAACCAGAAACTCTGGATTGAGAGTTTCACAGCAAGCGCAGCTGAACCTGGGACAGTCCAGCTCTGTGGGGGAGGGGCGTCCGCCATTACCGAGGCAGCCCACCACTACGCAGGTAGTCAGCCAATGCTGAGGCAGCCGGCCATTGCCAAGGCAACCCGCCATTGCTGAGGCAGCCCGCCATTGCCAAGGCGACCCGCCAATGCAGAGAGACTCCGCCTCAACAGAGGCGGGCCACCATTGCCAAAGCAGTTCTAACTACACCCATATAAACAGTACTGCAGGGAAGTTCACTCGGCAGCTGGGCGGAGCCCACAGCAGCTCAGCAAAGCCTCTACAGGCAGACAGTGACTAGGCTGCCTCCTTGCTGGGCAGGGCAGCTCTGAAGGAAAAAAAAGAAAAAAAAAAAAAAAAAAAGAGAAGGCAGCAGCATAACTGAAACTCATAAAGCCCTAAATCCCTGGGACAGAGCACCTGGGAACAAAAAGCAGTTTATGAGTTCTGCTAAAGCAGACCTAAACGTACCTGCCCAGCAGCTCTGAATGAACAACAGAGCTCACAGCTCACCATTTGAGCTCCTATAAAGAAGAGACCGTCTCCTCAAGCAGCTCCCTGACCCCTATGTATCCAAAGAGACACCTCATAAAGGAGAGATGAGATTGACACTAGGTGGGTATTCTTCTGGGACAAAGATAGCAGAAGAAGAAAACTGGTAACAACCCTTACTGTTCAGCAGCTGCTGCAGGTGAACCCCAGGCAAGCAGGGCCTGGAGTGAACCTCAGCAGACCTACAGCAGAGGGGCCAGACTGTCAGAAGGAAAACCAAGAAACAGAAATAACCTCATCATCAACAAACAGAATGTCAATCTGAAAGATTTGAGACCCAATCTGAAAGCCAGCAACTACAAAGTCGACAGGTGGATAAATCCTTAAAGATGGGAAGAAACCAGCACAAAAAGGATGAAAACAACCAAAACCAGAACACCTCTCCTCCTACAAGGGATCACAACTCCTCACCAGCAAGGGAACAAGGTTGGAGGATGAGCGAGTGTGAAGAAATGACAGAATCAGACTTCAGAAGGTGGGTAGTAAGAAACTTCTGTGAACTTAAAGAACATGTTCTAACCAAATGCAAAGAAACTAAGAACTTGAAAAAAGATTTGACGAAATGCTAACAAGAATGGACAAAATAGAAAGGAACATAAGTGAACTGATGGAGCTGAAAAACGCAACATGAGAACTTCGCGAAGCATGCACAAGTATCAACAGCCGAATTGACCAAGCAGAAGAAAGGATATCAGAGGTCGAAGATCAACTCAATGAAATAAAACAGGAAGGCAAGACTGGAGAAAAAAAAGGGTAAAAAGGAATGAACAAAATCTCCAAGAAATGTGGGACTATGTGAAAAGACCTAATCTACGTTTGATAGGTGTACCTGAATGCAACGAAGAGAATGAATCCAAGCTGGAAAATACTCTTCAGGATATTATACAGGAAAACTTCCCCAACCTAGCAAGGCAGGCAAACATTCAAGTCCAGGAAATACAGAGAACACCACAAAGATATTCATCAAGAACAGCAACCCTAAGGCACATAATCGTCAGATTCACCAGGGTTGAAATGAAGGAGAAAATACTAAGGGCAGCCAGAGAGAAAGGTCGGGTTACCCACAAAGGGAAGCCCATCAGACTCACAGCAGATCTCTCAGCAGAAACCCTACAAGCCAGAAGAGAGTGGGGGCCAATATTCAACATCCTTAAAGAAAAGAACCTTCAACCCAGAATCTCCTATCCAGCCAAACTAAGCTTCATAAGTGAAGGAAAAATAAAATCTGTTGGGAACATGCAAGTACTCAGAGATTTCATCACCACCAGGCCAGCTCTACAAGAGCTCCTGAAAGAGGCTCTACACATATAAAGGAACAACAAGTACCAGCTCAACTAAAGGGCAAAACACCCAGCTAACACCAAAATGGCAGTATCAAATTCGTACATAACAATATTAACCCTAAATGTAAATGGACTAAATGCCCCAATCAAAAGACACAGACTGGCAAATTGGATAAAAAGCCAAAACCCATTGGCATGCTGTATCCAGGAAACCCATCTCACATGCAAGGATACACAAAGGCTCAAAATAAACGGATGGAGAAAGATTTACCAAGGAAATGGAGAGCAAAAAAAAAGCAGGAGTTGCAATTCTCATCTCTGATAAATTAGCCTTTAAAGCAACAAAGATCAAAAGAGAGGACATTACATAATGGTAAAAGGATCAATGCAACAAGAAGAGCTAACGATCCTAAATATATATGCTCCCAATACAGGAGCACCCAGATACATAAGGCAAGTTCTTAATGACTTACTAAGAGACTTAGACCCCCACACAATAATAGTGGGAGACTTTAACACCCCATTGTCAATATTAGACAGATAAACCAGACAGAAAATTAACAAGGATATCCAGGACTTGAACTCAGACCTGGACCAAGCAAACCTAATAGACATTTACAGAACTCTCCACCCCAAATCCACAGAATATACATTCTTCTCAGCACCACATCACACCTACTCTAAAATTGACCACATAATTGGGAGTAAATCACTCCTCAGCAAATGCAAAAGAATGGAAATCATAACAAACAGTCTCTCAGACCACAGTGCAATCAAATTAGAGCTCAGAACTCAAAAACTAACCCAGAACCGCACAGCTTCATGGAAACTGAACAACTTGCTCTTGAATGTTGACTGGATAAACAATGAAATGAAGACAGAAATAAAGATGTTCTTCGAAACCAACAAGAATGAAGACACAACATACCAGAATCTCTGGGACACATTTAAAGCAGTCTCTAGAGGAAAATATATAGCAATAAGTGCCCACATGAGAAGCAAGGAGAGATCAAAAATTGACACACTATCGTCAAAACTGAAAGAGCTAGAGGAGCAAGATCAAAAAACCTCAAAGTCTAGCAGAAGACAAGAAATAGCTAAGATCAGAGCAGAACTGAAGGAGATAGAGACACAAAAAAACCCTTCAAAAAAATCAATAAATATAGGAGCTGGTTTTTTGAAAAGATCAACAAAATAGACCACTAGCCAAATTAATAAAAAAGAAAAGAGAGAATAACCAAATTGATGCAATAAAAAGTGATAAAGGGGTATCACTACAGATTCCACAGAAATTCAAACCATCATCAGAGATTATTACAAACAACTCTATGCACATAAACTAATAAACATGGAAGAAATGGATAAATTCCTGGACACTTGCCTCCTGCCAAGCCTAAACCAGGAAGAAGCCGAAACCCTGAACAGACCCATAACAAGGTCTGAAGTTGAGGCAGCAATTAAGAGCTTACCACCCAAAAAAAGCCCAGGTCCAGATGGGTTCACAGCCGAATTCTACCAGACATACAAAGAGGAGCTGGTACCATTCCTTCTGAAACTATTCCAAACAATACAAAAAGAGGGAATTCTTCCCAAATCATTTTATGACACCAACATCATCCTGATTCCAAAACCCGGCAGAGACTCAACAAGAAAAGAAAACTTCAGGCCAATATCCATGATGAACATAGATGCAAATATCTTCAATAAAATACTGACAAGCCGATTGCAACAGGACATCAAAAAGCTTATCGAACATGATCAAGTAGGCTTCATCCCGGGGATGCAAGTCTGGTTCAACATACACAAGTCTATAAACGTAATTCACCACATAAACAGAACCAAAGACAAAAACCACATGATTATCTCAATTGATGCAGAGAAGGCCTTTGACAAAATTCAACAGCTCTTTATGCTAAAAACCCTCAATAAGCTAGGTATTGATGGAACGTATCTCAAAATAATAAAAGATATTTATGACAAACCAACAGCCAATATCATACTGAATGGGCAAAAACTGGAAGCATTCCCCTTGAAATGTAGCACCAGAAAAGGATGCCCTCTCTCACCACTGCTATTCAATATATTATTAGAAGTTCTAGCCGGAGCAATCAGGCAAGAAAAAGAAATAAAGGGCATTCAAATAGGAAAGGAGGAAGTCAAATTGTCTCTATTTGCAGATGACATGATTGTATATCTAGAAGACCCCATCGTCTCAGCCCCAAATCTCCTGAAACTGATAAGCAAGTTCAGCAAAGTCTCAGGATACAAAATCAATGTGCAAAAATCACATGCATTCCTATACACCAGTAACAGACTTAAAGAGAGCCAAATCAAGAACAAACTTCCATTCACAATTGCCACAAAGAGAATAAAATACGTAGGAATACAACTAACAAGGAACGTAAAGGACCTCTTCAAGGAGAACTACAGGCCACTGCTCAACGAAATAAAAGAGGACACAAACAGATGGAGAAACATTCCATGTTCATGGTTAGGAAGAATCAATATCGTGAAAATGGCCATACTGCCCAAAGTAATTTATAGATTCGATGCTATCCCCATCAAGCTACCAATGACCTTCTTCACAGAACTGGAAAAAAACACCCTAAATTTCATATGGAACCTAAAGAGAGCCCGCATAGCCAAGTCAATTCTAAGCAAAAAGAACAAAGCGGGAGGCATCACACTACCAGACTTCAAACTATACTACAAGCCTACAGTAATCAAAAGAGCATGGTACTGGTACCAAAACAGAGATATAGACCATTGGAACAGAACAGAGATCTCAGAGGCAACACAACATTTCTACAACAACCGGATCCTTGACAAACCAGACAAAAACAAGCAACGGGGAAAGGATTCCTTGTTCAATAAATGGTGTTGGGAAAGCTGGCTAGCCATGTGCAGAAAGCAGAAACTGGACCCCTTCCTGACACCTTACACTAAAATTAACTCCAGATGGATTAAAGACTTAAACATAAGACCTAACACCATAAAAACCCTAGAAGAAAATCTAGGCAAAACCATTCAGGACATAGGCGTAGGCAAGGACTTCATGACCAAAACACCAAAAGCATTGACAACAAAAGACAAAATAGACAAATGGGACCGAATCAAACTCCACAGCTTCTGCACAGCAAAAGAAACAGTCATTAGAGTGAATCGGCAACCAACAGAATGGGAAAAAATTTTTGCAGTTTACCCATCTGACAAAGGGCTGATATCCAGAATTCACAAAGAACTAAAACAGATTTACAAGAAAAAAACTAACAAGCCCATTCAAAAGTGGGCAAAGGATATGAACAGACACTTTACAAAAGAAGACATACATGAGGCCAACAAACATATGAAAAAATGCTCATCATCACTGGTCATCAGAGAAATGCAAATCAAAACTACATTGAGATAACATCTCACCCCCGTTAGAATGGCGATCATTAAAAAATCTGGAGACAACAGATGCTGGAGAGGATGTGGAGAAATAGGAACACTTTTACACTGTTGGTGGGAGTGTAAATTAGTTCAACCATTGTGGAAGACAGTGTGGTGATTCCTCAAGGCCCTAGAAATAGAAATTCCATTTGACCCAGCAATCCCATTACTGGGTATATATCCAAAGGATTACAGATCGTTCTACTATAAGGACACGTGCACACGAATGTTCATTGCAGCACTGTTTACAAATGCCCATCGACGATAGGCTGGATAGGGAAAATGTGACACATATACACCCTGGAATATTATGCAGCCATCAAAAACGATGAGTTTGGGTCCTTTGTAGGGACATGGATGAACCTGGAAACCATCATTCTCAGCAAACTGACAGAAGAGCAGATCAAACACCGCATGTTCTCACTCATAGGCGGGTGTTGAACAATGAGAACACATGGACACGGGGAGAGGAGCACTACACACTGGGGTCAGTTGGGGGGAAATAGGGGAGGGACGGTGGGGGGTGGGGAGCTGGGGAGAGATAGCAAGGGGAGAAATGCCAGATGTAGGTGATGGGGAGGAAGGCAGCAAATCACACTGCCATGTGTGTACCTATGCAACAGTTTTACATGTTCTTCACATGTACCCCAAAACCTAAAATGCAATAAAATAAATAAATGGGGAAAAAAAACATTAAAAACTCTAATGATATTAGAAATATAAACATCAGAAAGTGGGAAATCAATGTTTTTAATTAGAAAATTAAGAGGCAATGTAATTACATTCATTTTCTCATTTTCAAAGCAACACTTCAGCATATTAATAAAAGTAGATACCTCAAAAATACAAAAAAATAATAATAATCACCACATAACACAGTGATTTTCATCCTTAATTAGCTTTATGGATATTTTAAAAATTGAGTCCCAACTACTCCTCTGTAAGGCTGGAACACACACACACCTCTACAATGAATGGGCTCCATGAGGTGAAATTTGAAAACAAATCCTTTCTCTTTTACTCTCTTCTCTTACTAAACAAATAGAAAAGGGAATTTCATTTCAAGCAGAATTGAAATGGTTCCCAACTGCTGACATTTCAGCTCCATTTCATTACTGCTGACCAAATCATCTTTTTCTTCCTTTTTTCATTTCAGTTAGAACCTGCTGGGGGTGGCTGTGTTTCAGAAGAGGTCTGTGAACTGAGCTCCATGTCTCTGGCTTCACAGTGGAGGCTGAAGTGCACTCATCACGGTTGTTGATAATAAGAGCCTCCAAGATGTCAGCATATGAGCAGCAAAGTTGTAACACAGTTAGGCAACTGGTAATGCAATGTAAAGTGTCCGTTATACAAAATTTCAAACATATACCAAAGCGGACACAACAGTACTGTGAACTCCCACACACTCCTCAGCTATCTTCAACAGTGTTCAATGTTTATGGCCCCTCTTGTTTCATGTATAACTCCCATACCTGTGCATCCTTTTCAATATCCTACACTGATTATTCTGAAGCAAATAAAGATTGCTAGAAAAATGTGGAACTATCAGCAGAACATAGTGTACAAGTTCTCTAATATATTCAACAATTTAAATCATGATTAAAAGTTTTTCAGTTTTAAGTGAATCAATTTTGGCTAAAGCTGATCTTATGCTATAGTTGATCTATATGCTTATGCTTTCACAGAAGAGCAATAAGTAGAAAAAAAAGGAGAGAAAAGAAGGTCCTTCACTCCAGCCTTGAGTACCCAGAGGCTGGTGACCTGACATTCTCCCCAATTGGGCATTGCCCTTGTCTCTTCTTGGTTTTCAATTCCCCCACATTCTGTTGACTTTTGTCTCCTAAATGCTAACTGAATCCATCTTTTTCTGAGAAAACCATCTGACTTTTAATCAGAGCTGCCATCCTCTCCTGTCCTTGGGATTGGAAGTGGCTCCTGATTGGCCTTTCCGACCCTAGTCTTATACCCCTCCTGCATATGGTGCACATTCCTGACACAGTGATCTTTCACAGTCACTCTCTCACTGATAACTCTCCAATGGCTCCCAGTTATCTACAGGATAATGTAGAGGATGTGCATTCATACATTGTAATAAAGATATCTGAAAATGTCATGACATTCATCCCATTCAAACCAGGGGTCTATTTCTTCTCCCAACTAGGCTGATATATGATTACATTGGTAAATAGAGGATGAGAGAAGTGATGTTTTCTCAATTTGGGGTCTCATTTTGAAAAATCTGTTAGCTTCAGCCTTGTTCTCTAGGAGACATGGATATGTAAAACATCCAAATGCCCTACTGAAGAGATTACCTGGGGAAGTCCTGAGATTGCATCAAGAAAGAGAGGGGTCCAGCTGAACCCAGACTTTCAGCCACCCTGACCCCCAAGGTACCAGGCATGAGTGAGGTTGTCTTGAACCCTACGGATTGCTCAGTCACCACCTGGATACCACTATGGAATGCCAGTCAACATCACTTGAATCGATTGGATTAACAGGAAGGGCAAAGGGGGAAGGTAAGGCGGAGAGGTGGGCAATAGTCCTACAGAAAGAGGTATCCAGTGCTATTGGAGCACAAAGCAGCAGTGCAGCATATCTAGGGTCCAGAGGAAAGGACAGTTGTGGTCATGGGGAGCTCTCCATAGGCAATGGAACTATATAAGCCAGGACCTAAAACATTAATAGTCCTTGGGCATGTTTTGCCAGCCTGCTTTTGCCAGGCCTTTGCTACCCTGTGCAAGGCCCTGCATAATTCATGTGTGAGAGCTGGAATCTCTTTTAATACTCTAGGGTCTTTTTTTAATATTGCTTTTGGTGTTATGTCTGGGTTCCCACTGGAGCATATCTTACCCAGGGATTAGAAAGAATACTCTCCAATTTGATACATCCATCAGTTCCAATCATTCTACATGCCACTTAGATTCCTGGCTTCAGTTCCAAACAGACTCTGTGGAGAAGCAGGACTTTCTGGTCTTCTACAAATTTAGGTGCACTTTAAATTCTCCATTGAGTGCCTACTAAGTACATATCAGAAACCCAACACTCGATTAGACATAGGTGAACAAAAAGATGTATAAAATACATGACTTCCATATTCTGAGAATTTGCAGGAAAATGCTGCAGTAGAAAAGGCTCTGACCTTGAAATCAGTGAGAGTGGACTCAGATCCTTGTTCTGTCATCAACACCCAGGAAAGCAGGCTAATGGAAGGGATATGGGGGAGGTAGGGTAGAGAGCTTTATCTATATGACCCAAGAGTTTGAGCTAAAATTCAGAGGCCATGAAGGCAAATGCATTTGTTTTGCCCTCTAGTGATTTTGAAAAAAAAAAGTGCAAATATTTAAACAGCCAAAGATCCCACATGAAAATAAAAATTTGTTCACTTGAAAAAATCAGTGTGCATAGCAATGTAAGACCCAAATTTTCATACTATGTATACCTAATGTATCAGTTTGACCCCTTCAGGCATTTGATCCAGCTGTCTGTTGTTGTAAAAAAAACTACCCCTAACATTAGTGTCTCCATACAACAACAATTTTATATTATGATTTTATGAATGAAAACTTGAGGCAGGGCTCAGCTGGGCAAATCTCATGCTGCACATGGCATTGGCTGGTATGGTATGGAAGGTAGAACAGTGGTCACTTTCCAGCTTGGTTTCCTGCCTCTGTTCTCAGCTCTTTGTATGCAAGTCCATCTACCCTTCCTTCACAGAGTGATTGTTCTGCTTTGATCATATCATATCATGATCATACCATGTCATTAATTACCATGCATAATTCTCTGCTGCCCACCAAATTCAGTCCAATTCCTTGTGATAGCATCGAAGTAGTTGAACCTGTGCTCTGATACTGTGTATGGACACCGTTAACTTCAGTAAAAATGATTTGCTCACCTGGTACTGAATTCACCTTCGACCTTTTCTATGTTATACTTTTGCTTATACAATTCCAGTCTCCTGGAATGTTCCACACTTATCTATATCCCCATTCAATTGCATCTTCCTTTCAGCAGCCATTTCAAGTTTCTTTTCAGCTCCTCTACATGGAAATATACATGATTGCCATTACTTCTTTTTGTTTTCCTATTTTTTTTATTTTATTGCATTTTAGGTTTGGGGTACATGTGAAGAACATACAAGATTGTTGCATAGGTACACACGTGGCAGTGTGATTTGCTGCCTTCCTCCGCATCACCTATATCTGGCATTTCTCCCCATGCTACCTCTCCCCAACTCCCCACCCTCCACTGTTCCTCCCTTATTTCCCTCCAACAGACCCAAGCGTGTAGTGCTCCCCTCCCTGTGTCCATGTGTTCTCATTGTTCAACACCCACCTATGAGTGAGAACAATCTAGGCAAAACCATTCAGGACATAGGCATAGGCAAAGACTTCATGACCAAAACACCAAAAGCATTGGCAACAAAAGCCAAAATAGACAAATGGGACCTAATCAAACTTCACAGCTTCTGCACGGCAAAAGAAACAGTCATTAGAGTGAATCGGCAACCAACAGAATGGGAAAAAATGTTTGCAGTTTACCCATCTGACAAAGGGCTGACATCCAGAATTTACTTCTTTTTCAGTAAAGGAGGACTTGAGACCACTAATGGCTTGCCACTTAGTAGCACAATGATTGAACAGGCCAATTAACATGTTTGGACCTCACTTTTTTCATTCTAAACTGGAGTGATATTGAATACTGAGATTTTCAGTTCCCCAATCAAAATAATACCCAATGCCTTTACCATGACCTACAGACCCCACGTGACCTAGTCCTTATCTATCATTCCTGTATCATCCTCTTACTCTTCTGTGGTGTGCAAATCCCCAAGATTCCCTACCTCCTAGTGTGCTTAACCTCTCAAAACCTCCATGTT
The DNA here is from genome assembly GCF_009761245.1 of Sapajus apella. Lineage (NCBI taxonomy): Eukaryota > Metazoa > Chordata > Mammalia > Primates > Cebidae > Sapajus > Sapajus apella. The sequence continues at coordinate 57,208,929 of NW_022436943.1, read as the reverse complement.
CCCCTTTCAACAGGTGGAACAGTGATATAGAAAAGTGATTTTATATCAAGACTGTGGAGCCAGACAGAGTTTGTATCATGAATATGTGATATTAGCAATTTGGTCAACCCATATGTGCCTCAGTTTTCTCATCTGTAAAATGGAGATAATGTTTTCCACATGGACTTTGAGTAGGAAATAAATTGGTTACTATCCGTAAAATGGGAAGAGTGTCTAGCCTACAGTGTTAGATGGTTTAATTATGTTTACCTAGGTAAGACTAGATTATATGATTATACTCACCAATATGTTAATATGTCAAAAAATTTGAGAATTTAGCTATGAAATACAAATACACACATCTTTGGAAATTCTTTGACATTTTTACTATATAAACACGATGAAATTTTACTTTAAAATGTTGATCTTAACAATTTAATGACATTTTATCCTGGTTAATAAACCCTTCCATTCTGTGGACACTGATTGGACTTGTGATTAGTGATGGCATAGCCGTCTTCCTCATGACTGTCATGGTGCTGGATTTCTTTCAAAATTGATTAAAAGGTTTTCTATATGTGGTTGTATTTAATCCTATTAACAACTGCATCAAGTAGTCTGAGTAGAACTTGGATCACTATGTCCCCATTTATAGATTAGTAAAGAGTTTGTGTGATTTGCATAATGCTACAGAAAAGCTAGAGTTGATGTGGAGCTAGAAAAAAGCAAAAACAAAAAATGGAAACAAAACTCAGAATCTTGATCTCGCTTTCTTATTCTGTGTTAGAAATATATTATTTTGCTATAAAGCAAAGTTGCCAAAAAACAGATTCCAAATGTCAGCAGTAGGGCTTTACTTACTGTCATCTTTAATATTTCTTAAATACTTATAACTATTTTGAGCTTTATTTGTTAGAAAACCAAGCACCCTTTGGGTAACTTCCATGTGTTATACCTTGAGTTTCACCGTTACAGGTCGATTTCTGAGATAAGATCATAACATATGCCTTTTATCAAACAACGGATCCTTTGAAAATCTTTCTAGATACTGAGTTGAGTAATTCAAGTTATTACTTATTCAACTCTTGCATGAGTTATTATTCAAGTTCTTATTGAAGCTGATGATCTTGGCATCATTATATATACGGCATGGGTATAGTTAGGACTGCCCACTAACATTCTGGGACTCCATTCCTGGGCACGAGGATTGAGTAGGCATGGCTGTGTAACTTGCTTTGGCCAATGTGACCATTCTGGAAATGTTAGTGATAGTGACATGCACCATTTCTGGAAAGAAGCCTCAAGAGCCAAAGGATATTTCTCACATCTCCTCATCTCTACTGTGGAGGGTGTCAAAGCTCATCTTGACACAGCTTCCCCATAGGTGACAAGAATGTGAAGAGCCTTCCAGCCAATTTGATTTGCAAGAGTGACATCAACAATTACTAGACTTTGGTTGGTTTTAATGCAGAAATTTCCAGGCTGTTTGTTATCACAGCACAATTTAACTTATTTTGATTCATGCAGAAATTTACATCTAAAAGTAAGAGTGTTACCATTATAAAATATTAAAAATAATAGTGTTACTGGCTTATAATCTGGCTGGTGGGCAGTGAGGAAGCTATTATTAAAGCCTGGAAAATAGACATCTATTTTATGCAGTAGTGACTATTCAACAAATATTTACCCTGTGAAAAGTTGGGATACAGATTACACAACTAATGCACTTGTAATTCTGAAGGCAGTGGTTAAAAAAACAGAATGTTATTATTTTCTTGGGATGCCGTAGTGAATAGAAATGAATGGAAGTGACTTGGGGCAAGCTTTTCCACTTCCCCTCCTAAACTATTGGCAAAGGCAAAAGACTTCAGAAGAGGTCTTTTCTTGAGGAGAGGTCACCTATTACATATTTACAAATGAATAGTGAGATGGACATGACCCAAGTGTGTGCATTTCACAAGCCTTCAGCAAGTATGTATTGATTACCATAAGTTCTCCTGGTTTTGGGAATATAAAGATGAAGACAGAGCCTGCTGCTCTCTGAGATTTCATGTTTCCAAGAGGGAAAGCAGGGATGTTCTCACCTTTACATTGGACCTGGGTTGTCATTAGGGCTTCATTGCTTACCAGCTGGGTGACTTTGACCAAATTCCTTTACCTCTCTAAGCTCAGTTTCCTCTACCATAAAATGGAAATAGTATTGATCATAGATTGGCATGAGAATTAAGAGACATTCAGTGGTTGCTATTACTATTATTATTCTATTTAAATTTTGATATAGAGAATAAGTGTTGTAATGAACGAGCAACCATGTATACTGATGAGTGACTAGAGTTAGTGCTTTCAATTTGCTGTAATGCCCAGGTAAGGCTGCTCCCAGAAACATTTGTCCCAGGGGACATTTGTTCTGAGGTTACCAGGTAGACCAGCAGGGAAAGGACATTTTTTTTTTTTTTTGAGATGGAGCCTTGCTCTGTTGTTAGGCTGGAGTGTAGTGGCACAATCTCAGCTCACTGAGACCTCCATCTCCTGGGTTCAAGTGATTCTTCCGCCTCAGGCTCCCCAGTAGCTGGGATCACAGGCAAGTGCCACCACGCCTGGCTAATTTTTGTATTTTTAGTAGAGACGGAGTTTCACCATGTCAGCCAGAATGGTCTCGATGGATTGACCTCGTGATCCACCCACCTTGGCCTCCCAAAGTGATGATATTACAGGCGTGAGCCGCCACGCCCGGCTGGAAAGGACATTTTAAGTAAAAGGTAAAACATGTTCCAAAAGTTGGTGCTCTGGAGCAGCAAAGCTTATTCTTGAGTTTAGGAGAAATTTTCTTGACTAGCTAAGAGTGTCAATTGCCTGGGTAGTAGCTGAGGTGAGACAGCAAAGAAGGGACTCCATGAGACCCCACCCCCAATTTTAGAAAGCATTTTTTTCCCTTTTATCTTCAATGAATGCTTAGTAATCCAAGAGAAAAACCATGCATATACAATTAAATTTCTTTTCCATTACTGTGTTTCCCTATAAAATTCAAATCTCTTTTTTTCCTGGTCAAATTTATGCTTTCTTACACAGGAAGAAGCAAGCTCTGTGACTTTTGAGGACAGTAGGTTCTCTGTACTCAGTGGGAAGATCTTTTCAAATAAAATTCTGAGGAAAACCCTGAACCTTGTGCTTAGAGGGCCTCAATATTCCACTTGTTATCTCACCCACGAAAAATGCTTCCAACTGTCTGCCTGCCTCTATTATTTCAAATAAGTCCGTATCAACCATTCAACTCAGATAATTGAACTAAACCTTTAAAATGGGTTTTTAATGGAGGAGACAGGCAGTGGGGAATAAGTTGATCTGAGTAAGTAAAGTTTCTCATAATCAAAGGCAGACTAATTAAAGCTTGACAGCTATGTGAAAATTAACATTTTAAAAACTCAGCTCTCTAGAGATAAAACACAACAGGAAAGCATATTAGCCAAGTGTCTATATTCTTTCCCTAAGGCATTGGAACATGGTGTTCTAAAAAGATGTGTAGATTTATTTATTTATTTATTTTATTTTTTTTGAGACGGAGTTTCGCTCTTGTTACCCAGGCTGGAGTGCAATGGCGCGATCTCGGCTCACCGCAACCTCCGCCTCCTGGGTTCAGGCAATTCTCCTGCCTCAGCCTCCTGAGTCGCTGGGACTACAGGCACGCACCACCACGTCCAGCTAATTTTTTGTATTTTTAGTAGAGACGGGGTTTCACCATGTTGACCAGGATGGTCTCGATCTCTTGACCTCGTGATCCACCCGCCTCGGCCTCCCAAAGTGCTGGGATTACAGGCTTGAGCCACTGCGCCCGGCCAGATTTATTTTTTTATTTGTTGGTTTTAAAGCTGTAAAACTTTTTTTTTCAAATGAAAACATTGAGACAGTACCAACATATTGAAAGGATAAATTTAGCACTGTTCTGGGGTGACTGGGAAGAGTCATGCCCCCTTGAAATTTCCCTGAACCGGTCCCAGTATTGCAAGGCTTCCGAGCCAAGTCCCAAGGCTTAGCAGTTCACAGGGATAGCAAGGTGATCACTAGGCCAAGAGTCCTTCCACTGATTTGCTGTATAATTTTAGGCAAAGAATGTGAGGCTGAGTTTCATTATCTGCTAACTGAAGGGTGCTTGACTGAATGATCTTGGAACTCCTTCATTGCTACACCACCCTATGAATTCAAATAGATTCTTTAATGGAAATAGGGCTTGTGCCTAGAGTTAATATTAACAGCTGCTTTTCAAGGTCCCACATCATGAGCTTTATTTAAGTAATCCCTAATTCTCACTGCAGACTGATTTTTACATTCTGTTTCTATTTTATAGATAAGGAATATGAGACTCGGGGATTCTCAGACACTTGCACAGCTTACAAGTGAAGAAGCAATGATTGAAATCCACTTCTCTTGGATTCCAAAGCCAACAATCTTTCCATTTTGCCAGTCTGTCTTTGGATGGGTAATGGTAAAATTTGCTGTGGTTGTGCCTTAGGACTTTCATTTTATATGTACGCATAATTGGTGCTTATAATGGTAGATTTTATGCCACAGTTATATTACCAACCAAAAATAAACTCATATTCATGGGGTAAAATCATCTTTTTCTTTTGATTTAGCCAAGAGAATAACTAGGAATTTATCTAATGTAGTGACTGACACAGAGGAGGTGCCCAAAAATACTTGTTAGATTACATATTCTTTTAGGCCCTAAGAAATTGAACTAAGACCAGTGGGGAAAAGTTGATTTAGAATAGTTTAAAAAATATGTTTCTAAAAAGATTGTCTGGAGACTCAGTGGGCTGTTTTGGGAGATGCAGCATTTCTAATGCCTGGAGGGCTATAAACAGAGGTGACCTGTCTTCTTGGCAGGATTATTGTTGAGAAAATGCAAACACGGAATGGAGCATCACAGAACTAGAAAAGGAAGCCTTTGGGACACTGACAATGGGAGATTTGTGGATCCAGGCTTGCTTCTTCTAGGAAGAGGGCATAGCTGAGTCCCCACTCCCTGAAACAGTTGGATGTGAGGTAAGCCAATGTAAGTGAGAGAAGGAGAAATCTCTCCAGGTTCTGCAATGTAAATTGAGTAGATGAGGCACCAGGATGTGGAGTTTTTTTCCCAGTGATCTTTGACTCTTACTTTGTGTACATGCTTGCTAGCTCTCATCACAAACTGATCGTTTGTTTATTTTACTTGCATATTTTTTCCTTTTCTGACTTCTGCACCATGTTGATCAGTTAGCACAGGGGCTGTCTCCATCTGGCTCACCATGATACCACCAGGGCTTACTTACTGATGAATAGTAAGTATTCAATATACACTTACTTAAGCGAATGGAGGGAGGACATAAACCTAGGCAAAAAACTGAGCAGGTGTGACAGTAGTGCTGAAAGAATTGAACGGCGCTGAATTTCCACAGCTGAGACCATTGCTCTGTTGCTGTCAGCACCAGCCTGCTTCTTCAGTCAGTTCCCCTGAAAGTTTCTGCAGGCCAGTCCCCATCCGCCCATTCCTGAAAGCACCAGAAACCTGCTTTGTTGAGTTAAAAATCACTCTTTCCCACTCAGGTGGGCCGGGGGTCCATCTCTTTTTCTTACATTAGGTGGTCCTGTGGCTCTACCAGGTGTTCCTGCATAAACCCCACACTGCGCACTTTTGTCCTTCATCCTCCCATGTACTGCTCGGCCTGCCTAACAGCAGCTTTTTGGGATCCTGGATCCCACATAAGTTCACTATGAGGCTGATCCTAGATCTTAATTTTGGTATTGTAGTAGTCTTTGAAAGTAAGACCTCTGTCAAATTTATCTCAGCTTTCTGGTTCCTAGCATAATATATGCCTAGATGCATTTATTTGTAGAGAAAAAAGGAAGAAAGGTAGAAAGAAAACAAGGAAGGGAAGGAGGAAGAAATTAAGAGAGCAAGGAAGAAAGAAAGGGAGGAAAGGAAGCAAGGGTAGAAGGAAGGGAGGGAGGAAAGGAGGAAGAAAGGCAAGGAGAAAAAAGGAAGGGTGGAAGGAAGGGAGGGAGGAAGGATGGAGGAAGAAGGAAAGAAAAGTGGAAGGAAGGAGGAAGAAAGGAATGGTGGAGGAGAGGGAGAGAGAGAGGAAAGGAGAGGGAAAGGAAGGGAAGAAGTAAGGGAGGGAGGGAGAGACAATGGGAAGGAAAGGAGGGAGAAAAGTGATGGAGGAAGATAAAGGGGAGAGAGAGAGCGAGAAAGGAGGAGGAGGAGGACAGAGGGAGGAGGGAGGGGCAGGCTCTTCTCCCAGCCTAATATTTACTTGTCTTTTGCTTCCAGAATCTGGCTTTAGTTTGTTCTCTCCAAATTGCTAAGCTGCAAAAAGGTATGTCCTCCCAACCCACTGTGGTCTCCTGGAGTTTGGACTCCAGGTCCTTTGTGACTAAGACATATCTTCTCCATCCTAGCCTCTGTGTCCTTCCTGTCCTGATGATGACCTCTGAAGACGCAGGGTGGGATGAAATCCCTGATCTTTCATTGGCTAGCTGTGTGCCCTTGAGCAAGAAGCTCCAACTCACTCAGTTTGGTTTCTGGATCTGTAAATTGGGGGTTAAAATTTGCCTCCAGAGGGCCATTGGGAAGAATAAATGAAATAACACTTGCACAGTGCTATTGTGTGGTAAGTACTCAATAAATTCTCAGTTGTTTTCCTTCTCCTTAAGGTATTCTTTTACTTATCCTTAAAGCAAATCGACACTGAGACATGTTGACTTTGGGAGGAAGGCAAGGAAGCATATAGAATGGTGGGGAGAGGCAGGGAGCAGGTCCATTAACGGATGCAGCCATCAGTGGCAAAGCCATTCCTTGCTTGGAGCCTTCTGCTAGCTTTGTTTGCTGAGCAAAGAGTTGAGTCCCAGATGCCATTTGATTTGCATGCTTGGGGGAATAATAAAATAACCCTATTATGAAATGAAATGGCCTGTGATCTCACTGAGAAGCTTGAGATTGCTGCAGGGAAAGCTACTGTCCAATGCAGCAAATGACCCCTTGCAAAGAAGAAAAGGCAGGAATTTCTAAGAAAGAGGAAATTGGAAGTTGGTAGGATAAGGTATCCTGCAATGTGTTAGCAGGGACAAGACATAAAGAAAAACTTGTTCTGTGATCATCTGGAGAAAAAGTAAAGTAGACAAAGAGTCCCCAGTCTCAGTAAGTTTTGAGAAAAAGCCATCTTAGATAAATTGCACTCTTGTAGTAGACTCTTAGGGAAGACTTTTGGGGAAATGAACTATTTCAGATTTTGCCCCTTGCCACTGCCATTTGATTTAATTTTGTTTGAATGAAAATTGAGAGCTACTGTTTTCCTAGAGTATATCCCCAATGATTGTACCCCACATGACAGTAGCTAGTCATTAATAATGGACACCCACCCAAGCTTATCCAATCAGACTCCTTTATAAGAATTTCTCCCACCAGGAAATGAGAAAGTGTGTGATATGGTTTGGCTGTGTCTCCACCCAAATCTCATCTTGATTTGTAGTTCCCATAATCCCCACATGTTATGAGAGGGACCCACTGGAGGTAATGGAAACAGGGGTTGGTTTCCCCCATGCTGTTCTCATAGTAGTGAGTGGATTCTCACAAAATTGGATGGTTTTTTAAGAAGCTTTGCCCTTCACTTGGCACTCATCTCTCTCCTGTCACCCTGTGAAGAGGGTACATTTTACTAAGACTGTAGGTTTCCTGAGGCCTCCCCACCCATGTGGAACTGTGAGTCAATTAAACTTATTTTCCTTATCAATTACCTAGACACATGTATTTCTTCATAGCAGCATGAGAATGAACTAATACAGTAAATTTGTACCACAGATGGTGGGGCGCTGCCATAGGATACCTGAAAATGTGGAAGCAACTTTGGAACTGGGTAATAGGCAAAGGTAGGAACAGTTTGGAGGGCTCAGAAGATGACAGGAAAAGGTGGGAAGTTTGGAGCTTTCTCAAGACTTGGAGGGCTCAGAAGACAGGAAGATGTGGGAAAGTTGGGAACTTCCTTGAGACTTGTTGAATGGCTTTGATCAAAATGCTGATAGTGATAATGGACAATGAAGTCCAGGCTGAAGTGGTCTCAGATAGAAATGAGGAACTTGTTGGGAACTGGAATAAAGGTGATTCTTGCTAGACTTTAGCAAAGAGACTGGCAGCATTTTGCCCCTGCCCTAGAGATCTGTGGAACTTTGAACTTGAGAGAAATGATTTAGGGTATCTGGTGGAAGAAATTTCTAAGTGGCAAAGCATTTAAGAGGAAGCATAGCATAAAAGTTTGGAAAATTTGCAGCCTGACAATGCAATAGAAAAGAAAAACCATTTTCTGAGAAGAACTTTAAGTCTGCTGCAAAAACTTGCATAAGCAATGAGGAGCTGAATGTTAATCACCAAGACAACAAATATCTCCAGGGCATTTCAGAGACCTTCAAGTCAGCCCCTTCCATCACAGGCCGAAAGACCTAGGATGAAACACTGGTTTCTTGAACCAGCCAAGGGCCCCCCTGTTGTGTGCAGCCTACTGACTTGGTGCCCTGCATCCCAGCCACTCTAGCCATGGCTAAAAGGGGCCAACATACAGCTCAGGCCATGGCTTCAGAGGGTGCAAGCACCAAGCCTTGGTGGCTTACACATGGTATTGAGCCTGAGCCTGCAGGTGCACAGAAGGTAAGAATCGAGGTTGAGACAACTCTGCCTAGATTTCAGATGATGTACGGAAAAGCTTAGATGTCCAGACAGAAGTCTGCTGCAGGGATGGAGCCCTCATGGAGAACCTCTGCTTGGGCAGTGGGGAAGGGAAATGTGGGGTCAAAGCTGCCACACAGAGTCTCCACTGGAGCACTGCCTAGTGGAGCTGTGAGAAGAGGGCCACTGTCCTCCAGACATAGGAATGGTAGATCTACTGACCACTTATATAGTGTGTCTGGAAAAGCTTCAGACACTTAATGCCAGCATGAAAACAGTTGGGAGTGGGGCTACTCTGCAAAACCACAGGCCAGAGCTTCCCAAGGCCGTGGAAGTTCACCCTTTGCATCAGCATGACTGGATGTAAGACATGAAATCAAAGTATATTATTTTGGAACTTTAAGATTTAATGACTGCCTCACTGGATTTCAAACTTTCATGGTGCCTGTAGCCTTTTTGTTTTGGCCAATTTTTCCCTTTTAGAATGGGAGAATTTACCCAATGCCTATGCTCCCATTAAATCTTGGGAGTAACCAATTTGCTTTTGTTTCTGCAGGCTCCTAGGGAGAAAATACTTTCCTTGTCACAGATGAGACTTTGGACTTGGACTTTTGGGTTAATGGTGGAATCAGTTAAAACTTTGAGGGACTGTTTGGAAGGCTTGATTGTGTTTTGAAATGTGAGGACACAAAATTTGGGAGGGGCCAGGGTTGGAATGACATGGTTTGGCTGTGTCCCTACTTAAATCATCTCACTAATTGTAGTTCCCATAATCCCTACATGTCATGGGGAGGGGGAACCCCATGGAAGATAATTGAATAATGGGGCTGTTTCCCCCATGCCTTTTTCATGAGTGAGTTCTCACAAGACCTGATGGTTTTATAAGAGCCTTCTCCTTTTGCTTGGCACTCATTCTCGCCTGCCACCCTGTGAAGGAGATGCCTCCACCATGATTGTAAGTTTCCTGAGGTTTCCTGAGCCGAGTGGAACAGTGAGTCAATTAAATCTCTTTATCAATTACCTAGTCTTGGATATTTGTTTATAACAGTGTGAGAATGGACTAATACATTCTGTATGTTGCACTTTACTCATGAGAGTTCTAAAATGAAAGACTTGTGAACTGCCAGTTGCTGTATTTCCTAAACAAGGAAAACTTGACTATCATGAGAATGCAGCTGAGCCATGGAGAGAGGAGGGAAGTAGACCCAGCCTGAGGGAGACACCTGATGTGCTTACATCCTTGGTGTCAGTTCTTCCTGGAGCCCACCTGCATCCCTGTCATTCCTCATACTTGAGAAAAACAGCTCTTATCTCTGGACACTGGCCTGGCCCACACAGCTAGACCTTGGTGCACTGCTTTGAACATAAACGATTTCATGGAATAGCAACCTCAGACAAGGCCATGCTGTGACCATGATGGATCGAGATGAAAACAAGACAGACCCATAAGGAGCATAAACTTTGTCCAGACCACAAAATAGCAAATGTTCCCCTATCCTGGCTAATATAAGGGACTGTATAATTTTATCAATTATGATTTTGCCTTTCTCTAGTCTCCATCCTTATAGCTGAGATTTACTAAAATACTCAGTAACAGAATTGCCTGGCCACCTGACAGCATTCAATCCAGGGTACACCTTTACTTCTTTAAAGCTCTACAGAATCACCCGACCAAAGCCCAAACCCTGTAATAGGTTGAGAATGCCCTGCAGTTTCCCAACGTGAGCATCCTCTCTTGACCCAACTTGTTTAATTACAGGTGTGTTCCTGATAGTCTTTGGCTGGGGGGCATTGGCCTACTGGTAAAGCCAATCCCCGGTCTCTTAGTATGGTCTTGGTATTCATGTAAATAATTTTCCTGTTCTCCCTAAGCTGATTCAACTTGGGTTTCTGGCATTTGCCACCAAAGGTGTCTTGACAATGTGATTCAGTGCAATCTCAGTGTGTAAACCACACAGCATCTGGTTCTTCTTTGAGTTAAACCATGTTGCCTCTCTATACCTTTTCATATTTAAATTTTGTTTATGCCATAGGTTGAGTTTCCATTATGCACCAGGCACTGTCCTATCTGCTGACGGTACAGCAATGAATAAAACACATAGGCACCCTGACCTTATAGATACATTTTAACACTGTGTGGTTGGCCCTGCTTGGGATAGCATTCCTCACCTTGCTGAAGTACTTCTCATTCTTCAATGCATCACCTAAGTGTCACCAGATGTAGGAAACCTTCTAAGACCATCAGAACAAGTTATTTTGTGTTTATGAACAATGTAGTAAAAAGTCTATGGCATAAGGCTAAGGGAAAAAGGCAGGAAAAATAAATAGGTATGCAGCAGGGAACTGTCCCTCCTTCAAGTCCCTGCTCTGTTGGAGTTTGTGCTCCCATAGGGGGAAGTAGATAATAAATATAGATGAGCTATCTCAGGCTATGCAGGAAAATGTTGTCCACCAGGGCATAGAGATAGCCAGTGGTGCGGACATTACTTCAAGTAGTGTGATGGGTGTGAGGAGGTTGCCCTGCTTAGAGGGGTGTCTGAGAAGCAGCAGTCAGCTGTGCACTACTCGGAGAGAGATTTCTCAGGCAGAAAATGCATAGCAAGTCTGAAGGCCCTGAGATGGCAGTGAGCTTTGCTGCTTGAGAAACAGCAAGGAGCCCAGGGTGGCTACAAAGGAGGTTGTGAGAGGCCAAGTGGCAGGAAACAAGGCCAGAGAAGTCATGGGGAGGCAGTTCATTAGGGGCCTTAAAACCCATGGTTAGGACTTTTAGTCACATTACTAATGACACCGGAAACGCTTCAGAAGGCAGAAAAGGGCCATGTTGTGACTTAGTGTTTTCAGACAGTCTCTTAGCTGTGTCGACAGTAAATAGTGGTGGAGTTGAGGGATTTAAGAAAAAAAGCAAGGAAATTAATTAAATCGGTTTAGAATCTGTCCAGGGAAAGATTTTGGCTTCAATTAGAGTGTTACTAGCAGGGGAAATGACAAGAAGTGGTAGGATCTGGCTATCTTTTGAAGGTGAAGTTAATACAATTTGCTGCTAGATTATATGTGGGGTGTGAGAAAAGGAAAACGGTTGAGCTTGGCTCAGAGAATTTTTATATATGAAACTGGAAAAGTGGAATTGCCATTTACTGGAAGAGAAGAGAAGGGGAGGGTCTTTTGTTGGATAGGGAAGCAGGTGATTTAAGAAACAAGGGTTAAGTTTGGAATATGATGTGTTTGAGATATCTATTACACATCCAAGAGTAAAATCAGTGCTACTTTGCAGATTCTTAAAAATTGTAAGTTTCCTACCACCTTCTCCAACACAGACACTTTTTTCCATATTTTCTCTCTATAGAAACTCTACTAATTCTTTAAAGAATATTGTAACACCTTCATTGCCTGCAGCTTCCATTTATTTTTTACTCTGCCAGGAACTGGGGCAGTGAGGGTTCATACAGGAGTTCTGCTCCATGAAGTCATTCAGGGACTCAGGTCCTTTCCATGGAAAGGCTCTCTCAACCCTGAGGCTGTAAAGCCTTCTGCCGGATTCCCTACATTTGCCTCCCAGGATGGGATGAGAGGAAGGAAGAAGAGGAAGGAAGGATGGGATGAGAGGTGGACATGGCTGTCACTTTGACTCTATGTAGGAGAACACAGACATGTGTTTCTAGCTAATGAAAAGTGAGCCTGGGAAATTTAGGTTAGTTGTATGGACAGGAGAGGAAAATGGGATTTGTTGAATTCCTAACATTATTTATATTACATCAGCTATTTCACTCTCACATTATGAAATACAGTATCTTTTGATACTGTATTTTGCTGAGTAGTCTGGTGTGGTCTCTCAAGGTTGAGCCAGAAGCATTTTAGGGCCCTTTGTTAACAGGGTTTGGATGTGATGCTGTGGCTGGTGGTTTCAGTGGTCCCAGCAGATGGTGGCTTTGGGCTGTCGGGCTCTAAGTGACCATAAGACCAGCTCACAGTACCTTGGCCCCCTTTCCTACCCTTCCCTTTCATGTACATGTCTGTGTTACATGGAAAGGGAAGAAAAGCGAAGGAAGAAAGCAAAGTCCCAAGAGAGGAACAAAGTCCACTTGGGAGCCTTCATTAAGTGATGCCCAATAAATACATCATTCCAATCGGGCCTTTTGGATTTGCAAGATTTAATTCTTCTGCTTCTCTGGAATCCCTCATGGATAATTGTGGTTGACAGGTTTATGCCTCATGACGAGCATTTTGTCACTCAGCTCCAGCCCCTGCAAATGGCTTTACAGTCCGTCAAGCCTAAACCTCTTTAAGCAGTGGCAATTGATGTCAGATAACATCCCTTGTTGTGATTCAAGGCTGAAGCTTACTCTGGCATGAAATAAACTGAATTTTTACTATGGAAGGAAATGGGAAACTGAAGGAAGGAGGACATTTCTGCAGGGAGATGAACAGAGGCTGGCAGAGGTGGGCACACATGGCACCTGACACATCTGCATACTGCCAGAGCAGGGCAGGCTGAGAGGTGTCACAGCGATTGACTGTACCTGCCATGAGACATGCCTGGGTTCCAATGCAGCCGCCTTGGTCAGGTGGTCTGAGAATGCACACAGGCTCCTACCTTGTCCCTAGTGTTGGGCTGAGGAGCTGGGGTAATTTGGGGAGGCCTGGGGATACTCTTGTAACTTCCCAGAGCCCCATTGCTGTCTTCCATAAAATAAGAATAATAATGCATGCCTCATAGGGATCTTGGAGGAATGTAATGACAGAAGTCATTCACATAAATATTTTTTGAGTGGCAGCTATAGACCACTGATTCTTCTAGAAACTTAGATAGCATCATAATTCAACAGTCCCTGTTCTTGTCAATTTAGATGCTAGGGAAGGGTTAAGTGCTAATGGCTATTAAGAAAATGCACAAAATGTCAGCTGAGGGTAAGTGTTATAGAGAAATAAGGCAAGGTGAGGAGGAGAGACAGGTTCTGTTGTTAGCCAGGGAGCCAGGGGCCAGCCTGTGCTCATCCAGGGCACCCACACCCCTTCCTGTGCTCTCCATGGGCTCCTAGGCTCCTCTCTCTGGTCCTTGCATGTGGCCCCTCGATCTCAGAGCCAGCAATGGTGCAGTGAATTATTTTCATGCTTCAAATCTCTCTGATTTCCTCTTCTGCCACATCTATCTTGTCTCAAGTCAGAGAAAGTTATCTGGGGATTTAATTGGATCCACCTGGATTCCCCAGGCTCATCTACTTATTTTAAGGTCTGTAGCCTTCATTACATCTGCGAAGCCTCTTTTACAATATATGGTGACATATTCACAGGTTCTAGGGGTTAGGTTGTTGATATCTTTATGGAGCGCCATTATTTTATCTACTACAGCTGAAGAGGCAAACAAAGAATGGCTCTAGGGCAATTTGATAGCATCTGAAGATGCCTGATATTGCACCCAGAACCTTTTTATCAGACAGCAGTTTTTCCCTGGACACCTACAGGATGATGTTTACCTCCCCCAGTACAGCCTTTCCAATCTGTTCCATCTTCCTTTCTATAGCCTCAGCTCCTGGATTCCTTGTTGTCATTCCTCTGCCCCAGCAAAGATATCCAGGAGCTACGTTGGACCACTCTGCTGACAAATCGTCTCTGTCCCTCACACTTTACATTGTTCATACATTTAAAAAAAATGTATTGAGCACTAACCATGTGCCAGGCACTGCTGTAGGTTCTAGGGACACAGTAGTGAGCAAATCAAACAGTACCTCTCAGCCACAGAGCTTACCTTGTTCATGCCCGTCTCGACCTAGGGAACTCCTACTCCACTGTCAGAGTCCAGTCCAAACGCTCCTTCCTGTATCGAGTCTCGTGCAACCTTCCTCACAAAAAAAGGCAATATTCTCTGTATAAGTAACTCAGAAATAGTTCTCTCTGGAACCCTTAAAAAAGAAGAGTGTCACCAGGGGACAGTACCCTGCTGGTGTAAGCACTGGCTATGAAGAGATGCCACAATGTTCCATTCTACCATGAATGCCTGTCACCCCCAGGACTATGAAAGTCAAGTGATTGTGCTCATTCCCTTATGCTAGGTGCTAACTGGTCTTATCTGTTATGCAAAAGCAGAAGACCTATTTCAAGTGTCCACTAAAGGACACTTCACTTCTATCCCTTAATTCTATGCCCTATTGAGTAATATTCAGTTAATCCACCCGGTTTATATGCCCCCACAGGTCCACAAGACCCCCACACCCTGAGGTGACCACTATTCCCTTCCACGCTCTCCCAAGACTGTCCTTCACCCACCTTACTGGACTGCAGGTCACACTGACCACTCTCTGCTCAGTTAGCACCACTCAAGCCTCCGCAGGGCTGCCTTCACTCACTCTTCCCTGGCCAGAACCGCCCTCCCACGCACGTGCAAACTGATGAGACGAGGGAAACCTGAAAGGCATGTTCCCACTCAGGTGAAAGTCTTCTCTCCTAATCCCCCTCGTCTTCTTTTTATAAAGGGTGTTTTCTAATGATAGGCAAGACCTTGAATGAGAATGAATATTGAAGGTTTTGTTTGAGTTAAATTTATAACATTTATTTCAGAATTCTAATGTTTCAGGTTTGTGACAAATGCAAAAAATAACAACAACAAAAAAAAAAGATGGGAGATAGGAATGTTCAGGGTCACCCTGACACCAGACACAAAGACATGGTCTAGCCCCGAGATTGAGACAATGCTATCGTCACAACACACCCCTCAGATCTGCATGACTCCTAATTCATGCCCAGTGAGTGAGACAGCCAGCCAGCCTAGGCCCGTTCCAACCTGCCTTCCAGCCTGTGCTGAATCATGTCTTCATGTTGTTTTTGACCCAGCCACCGTGTAGCTCTCAATCTAATGGAAACAATGGTTTTGTAAAGATTGTCCTGTGTTTTTCAGGAATATGGAAGTCTGAAGATAATTTTAGGAAAAAAACAATTTTAAACTTTCCCAGGTATCCCTTGGCTTTTGTATCCCATTGGCTTTGCTGAAGAGAAACCTCCACATGAGGCAACTGCTTTTGGAAAACTTGATTGCATTCACAGCTCCTCCCCCATCCTCCTCCCCCAGGAAAAGAAGTTTCTGCCCCAAAGTGAATTCTAGTTGCTACACTAGAAGCAGAGTCTGCTTACGATTTTTAAACTCAAAATTTGCCTTCTAAAAAACATCTGGGACTCCATTCTTTCATTCTCTTTATACATGGATATGTATGTACACCTATACACATTTTTATACATATTAGGATACAGGTATATGATACACAGGTAGTATACATATGTGTACCATACATATATATCTATAATATGCACATTATGGCATATGGGTTAATATGGGCTTTAAAAATCATGCCCTATAATCCTTGGTCCTTTAGCATCACCCATGATCACTTGTGAATTATGAAATTTTATTTTCTTTGGTCCTTCAGTCCAAAGTTTCTATCTCAACCTTTGCTCTGTCTTTACACTCCTGTGTGAACTTGGAAGGGTCACTTAGGATCCCTGAGTCCTTGTTTTCTCTTAGGCAATTTTAACCACTAATAGACGCATGGGCTTTACAAGTGTTAAAATGTTTTCACATGCTGTATCTCTTTTGCTGTACAAAACAACCAATAAATGTCGGAAACTCTGCTGCGCTCACTTTAAAGATGAGGAAGCTGAGGCTCAGAGAGTTTAATCTACCCACTTCCTACCCCAGCTGGATGCTAGCAGCTGGACAGGTCAGGGTTTCCCACTCCTCTCCTGTTTTGCATATCTTGCAGATATCCAGGGGCTTGGAAGAAGAAAGGGGCTTGGAAGTGGGCTTGGAAGAAGAAAGGGGTTAGTGAGTGGGCTCGGAAGAAAAAAGGCAGGAAGGAAATTCATAGGGCAACAGGCCAAGTGATTATAATAGTTTCTTTCTTTTTTTTTTTTTAACATGGTTCATGGAGAATAGAACCTTATTTTATTGGCAGAATATATACACCCCCATTTGTTTTTCATTACATCACTGTCCAATAGACATTAGGAGACCTATTTAGAGAGATTCAGCAAGGTAATTTGAAGCTCCTTTGCCTAAAGTTGCACAGCTAGTAGTAATACTGAGACTGATGTCAAGCCCAAGCTCCCTCAAATATCCATGCTGCCCTTTAAAGATTGAGCCACATAAGGAGAAACACTGATAACTGCTGTGCTATGGTGTCTGTTTACAGCTGAGGGAGTTTGACCATCAGCTATACGAAGTTCTATTTTGTGAGTCACCAGCCAAACAGCCCTGCCTTCAGAAGTTGAGCCAAGGCCGTCTTATTCCCAGCTTCCTACTTTAATCACCAGCAACACCGCCCACTACCAATTTCTGAAAAACTTCCAACCTTATTACCTCTTAGAAAGCTTTTTGCTGAAATCTCTTGGGGCAAACTTTATCCTTTTTTTCTCCCCTTCTGCTTTTCTGTGATTAGGGTCTTTCTGTCACTTGGCTGCTATTAGGTTTCTATTACTCTGTAGCACACATCACACAGAAGCAAAGGCCCCTTCATTTACACAGAAGGCTGCAGCTTTTGTAACCCAAAATACACATTTTAAATACAGCTGGCTCTGCAGATCCTAAGCCACCACTGGGTTTAGCTCTAGAATTGTCTTGCAAACCTTTATTCTACCTTAGCTAGTGATGTAGAATTAGAATTAAGATATCATGCTGATAGATCAGTGTAGAACAATATATCTACAATAGTTTCAATAAGCTGCTCAGAGCAAAACATTTGGAAGGAATTGTTCTTTAGCGTGCCAAGAAAGAACTTACTTAAAGCGAATTATGAGCAAAAGGTCTCAGCCAATATGAAAGTTAAAGTATTTACACTTCTACATAACTGCTGGTTGACAACTTTGAGACATGTAGTACAGGCATCTATTAGCTACTCAGGCACCCTAGACATTCACATAATATATTACATCAGAATGAAAAAGGTGAACTCGCCACACAAAACACATATGAGCTTTGTTTATTTTTTATTTTATTTTTTTTTTTTTTGAGACAGAGTCTCACTCTGTTGCCCAGGCTGGTGTGCAATGGCACAATCTTGGCTCACTGCAACCTTCGCCTCGTGGGTTCACGTCATTCTCCTGCCTCAACCTCCAGAGTAGATACAGATGCATGCCACCATACCTGAAGCTAACTTTTTTGTGTTTTTAGTGGAGATGAAGTTTCACTGTGTTAGCCAGGATGGTCTCAATCTCCTGACCTTGTGATCTGCCCACCTAGGCCTCCCGAAGTGCTGGGAGCACTAGCCTGCGCCACTGCACCCAGCCATATGAGCTTATTTGCTTTAATCTTTGTTTTTCCATCTCTTTTGCAAATGGGGATAGGGATGGAGGATTCATTAAACTCCTATAGGTGATGGCATTTTACATATAAAATCTTATTTATTTGTTCCAGTGTGATGCAGATGAACATTTTCATTTAGTACATGAAAAAAACGGAGGCTTAGCTAGGTGAAAGAACTTGGTGATGACAACAATCCTGGGATCCAAACCCAGGTCTCCAGTAAAATGTATTTTACATTATACCCCATTGGCTCATGGGAATTTTCAACCTGGAAAGACCATTCTTGTGAGTGCCAATGACGTGTTTTACTTCTTCAGTGTCTCAGAACTCTTCACCCTAGAGCCCAGGGTCACAGCCATGATTCATCCAACTCAGTATATAGTGAATGATGATGCCAAGGTCCAGGGTAGAGAAAATAGTCATTGGCCGGTATGATTTCCTTCTCTAAATGTTAAAGATGGCTGTTTCATGCTGCCTCCCAATTAGGTATGGTTATTCTCTCTGCTCTACATTATAATTTCACTTTGCAAATAATTTCATTTTTTTAGGGTTTATGGTTACTTTCTATGTGGTTCAACTTTATGCAACTAGACCATATTTAATAGACACATTACTAAAATAGGAGTCAATATTTTTAGGGCTATTTCTGCCACTTAATGAAGTGATGTGGCATATGACTTCACCTGCCTGAGACTCAGTTACCTCAGTTACAAAATTCAAATAAATAAAAACAGCCTGATTTATATCTCAAGATTAGTATCAAATATTGCATGAAAGCAAAGGTCACATGGGTGCATGGTCAACACTGTTAGCACAAACATCACAGACACCCACTAGTCCTGAAACTACCATGTTCAAAATTCATGCTTATCTTCTTTTGCCAATCTACAAAATCTGATTGGTAGAGCATGCTTTTCTCCATACTTATGCCTGTTGATAATTGTATAGATTTCAACTACCTTCTCAGAACTTGACATTCTTGCTTCTACTTTATTTTTCCTGTTTCCTTTTTTCCTCTATTTTATGTTTTCCCCTTTCTCTCTCTATCCCTTATGGTGTAAAGATGGAGGGGAGAGGATAGAAATGTACTCAATGTGATTACAGTAAAAGAAGAAGCTTGGCAAGTGCTGCAGGAGAGGTACAAACAAAAAGAAGTGGAACTCTAAGGAGGTAATAATTATATCCCGTTCTGTTGGAGGTGGAAGAGAACATTCTAACAAAGGAAAGACAAGAAAAAACCTCAAAAGGAGATGACATTCTACCTATTTAATAAAAATAGAAACATATTGCTAGGCACAAAGTGGGTTGGGGAAACAGTTTTCAAGGTAGATGAAACACCATGATCAAAGACTCACACCTACAAAGCGTGAGTCCCACAGAAAGTTTAACGCACGGTTTTTACCTCACTTCCCTAACTTCTTGGGTGGTGAGATGAACTCAGACCTTCCTCAAGCCTTCTCCCTTTTCAGCTCTGTCCACCCTATGCACATTGCCAAAAACCAAATAACTTCCATCAGGAAAAATGATCTGATTAATGTATTTGGATATGTTTCTATGATTTGGAGATGGTACACATGAGCCATCGTCAGCCACATTCACAAACTTTTTATAATTAACGTAGTCTCAGCTGGAGGAAGGGCCAGCAGCCACCCCATGCCAGCACAGGGACCCAGCAGGACATGATAGGTTCTCTGAGCATGGACTTCCACTTCATTTCAACCTCCTAAGTCTTGAACAAAATGTTCTTTAGGGCAACGTTAGCCATGCAGGGAAGGGGATTCTAGAAAATGCAATTCTAGCTGAGTGCGTCTGACAGAGTAGAAAGACACCACAGTAAAAACAGGCTTAGGTCTTAAAAGTGGTGAGGACAGGAGGGAGGTTCTGGATCCAACCCACATGAGACTTAGAACCTAGACCTTTGCAGAAAGCTCTGAACCCTCCATAAAGTGGCTTAAAGGGCCACTTTTAGTTATATTGTATTTTCAAGTGAGTCTGTTGGTCACTTGGCTTCATTTGTACATAAATTTTAAAAAGTGAACTATGATGTTAGCTGCCTGTGTCATTTTAAGACTGCCTTCAAATCATTTTTACAAAGATTAAGCTAATTGGGGTTATATCAGTGATGTCATGGTGGGGAAATTATAGTGAATCACTTTATCATCATAGTAGGTAGGTAAGATCAACCTTATATGATAGACTTAGTTTGTAAGTTATGCAAAATATACGGTGTGAAATATACATTCTAAGAACATTTGTTTTACCAGAAATATAGCCTAGTGCCAGTCTCAAGGTTGCAATTCAAGAGTTCCTATAATTGTAGTGTTTTTGTATACCTCTTTCAGTATAAGAGAGGCCTTTGCCCATTTTAGCAAGTCATTTAGAAAGAAACTCAGCACTGTGATGACAAGATCCAGAATAAATACAGAATTGACTTAATTTTTATGCTAACAGGTATGCCAATATTTGCTCATATTTCCCTTTTTATCTGGAAAGTATATTGGTTAGCTCAGAGTTAATCATCTCAAAGGATCTGAATCAACAGACTCTCAAATTTTAGAAGTTCTTTATAAACTGTTAACTGGGTTTCATTTAGATTCTGCTTCAACTCTACTTTCTAACCAAGGATGAAATCAGAAATAATGTTAATAATTAAAAGTTTCCATAGGACAGAATTTAAAAAATCTATAAGAGAGAGATAATTTCTGCCTGGGGTCTAGGGAAGGAAAACTAGAGCCTTTCCTGAGAATAGAAAACCCAGCGCTGGGCTTCATGTGGACCTTGATTTAACATTACTTATGTGGGGCAAGAAATCCCACTCAAAGAAAGTAGCACAAAAGTCAGCCCCAGGCTGAAGATAACCACTGGAGCTCAGGCTTCTCTTGAGGGAAATACAGTTGTCCCTTGGAATTCATGTGGAATTGGTTCTAGGGCCTCCCATATGCAGATGCTCAAGTCCCTGATATAAAAAGATGTAGTGTTCGCATATAACCTACACACATCCTCCCATGTAAATCATGTCTGTATTACTTATACAATATAACCACTTTGTCAATAGTTGTATTGGGTAGGAAATAATGACAAGAAAAAAGCCTGTGTGCGTTGAATAAAGACAAAACTTGTTTTTGAATATTTTTTATCTGAGGGTGGTTGAATCCACAGATGTGGAAACTACTCAGTCAGAGGACCAACTGTACTCAAAAAAACAACAGGAAAGATTTTCAGGGGCAAATTTTTTTTAAAGCTTTATATTGTAAATAGTTTTTATTAAAAAGTAAACAATAACAACAAAATGAAAAATATTCACTTGTGAAACAGTACAGACAAAACAAAACTGTGATTAGACTACTTGGAGCCTGAGATAAAAGACAGTCTGAAAATGAATATAAAATGTGTGTATGTAATATAATAATGGACATAAAAATTACAAATTGTAACAAAAATTCCAGAAACACTATTAATAAGAAACTGCCATATTTGAAAAAGAATATATTCAATGTTCTAGAAGAAAAATATTTCTATTGAGAAGGAAGCTCTCAGCTAATGGGTGGATTAAACATCAAATTAGTTATACTTGAAGGAAGAGCTAGTGAACTGGAAGCTCAACCCTGGGGTAATTACCCAGCCTGTAGCACATATTTACAAGATGGGAAATTTGAAATAGAGATTAGAAGACATGGATAGTAGCAGATAAAATGATCCAACTTATCTCTAGAAGTTCCAGAAAGAAATGATGGAGAAAATAGACGGAAAGACACATTCAAAGGGGAAATGTTTGAGCATTTTATGGAATGTGTGAAAAATATGAATCCTCAGATTCAAGAAAAATGATAAATACAAAGTCAAAATATAAAAATGAATTCACTCCTAGACATATCATATTGAAACAGAAGACCAAAGGGAAGGGGAAGAGGACTTTTAAAATAACCAAGGAGAAGATGCAGGTTTACTGCAAATAGGCATCAATTCCACTGATGCAATTTCAGTGCTTCCTCAATAAAAACAACTACAGCTAGCTATGATGTAATAACATCTTTAATGTGTCAGGGGAGCATGTCAACCTAGAATTTTATACTGAGCTAAATTATCACTCAGGAATAAGATGAAATAGGCATTTCTACAACTTCTCCTCTCCCAAAAAGAAAGGAAAATCCAGGAGGATTGCCACTCTTTCATCTCGGTGAAGGATACACCAAAATCTGGAACACAGCTGCCCTACTCCACATGTGGAAAGTGGGGGCCCTGCCAAGGCACACTGCCCTGGTGATTGATATGGGGGCCCAAAATGTATACAGATGGAATAAATGTCAGACCATGAGCCCCTGGATAGCTAATTCACTTTCTTGTTAGAAACTAAACTCTGAAAGAAGCAAAAACAAGTAAAAAAATTAATCAACATGTGAGAAAACCCAATACGAATTGATCAAATTAAACAACCCTTGCCATAATGATAATGACTAATATTAGATTTTACATACAATGAGAAATTAAAATGTTAAACAATGTTCTTAGTAAAGCAGGAGAGGTATAATTGGAATTAAAGAGTTTTAAGATTCTTGGACAGTTCGAGGGGAGAAGGGTAGGCATATTAGATTAATATTTTGTTAACTAATGTGTGCTTATAAAAGTTTAAGATGATACACTAAAAATATATAATTAAACTGTCTATAGATTATAGAAATCTTCTTAATGAAGAAAGGCAGGAAAGATGATTAGAAATAGACTCTCAGAGTCATTTATAGGTTATTTATTTATAGGTAGCCATACCTTCAGTATCTTCACTGGCCCTGCGCCCAGCCACATATCCGCAGCATGGATGATCTGTAAGATGAAAACTGTAAACCTTTATTGCAAGACATCAACCAATGCCAGAATTAATGAAGATTTTGAGAACTCTTAGTGGGAGAGAAACACAGACCAGAAAAAGACAGCCGAAATGTAAAAAGGAGTGAGGCTGTTTTTACTGCTCTGCTTCCCCCAATGTAGAAAAGGGCCAGACAGCTGCCCATCCCACACGTAGAAAGAGGGGGTCCTGCCAAGCCTGATTGCACTGGCGATTGACATGGGGACCCAAAATGTATGCATATGGAAGAAACATCAGATGAGCCCCTGTAGAGTTAGTGCACTTTCCTATCAGGATGTGACTTGCTTCTGAAATATCTTTAGGAGGTCAGCCCTTATGCGAGGCAGTGTCTGCTAAAATGAGAGGAAGAACCCAGATATCCAGAAATGCAAAGGGTCCAATTGAGAAAAAAGGGGGTGCTTCTGAATGAACATCCTTTCATACCTCTTCCATGCCCCTCTTTCTGTATTTCATCAGTAAGAATCAGAGGGGTTAACTTTTCTGAAGTCACACAGCATTTAGGGGGCCAATGTGGAACTTAAACTCAGGTCATTTGCATTCCAAACTCTTGCCCTTTGTTCTAGACTACACCGTATTTCTAAGTTTCCTAAACAATTTTTTTTTTACTTCTCTGTATTCCTTTCTCTTCAGTCTGTTTTTAGAGAGCAACCACACACACAAATACACGAACGTACATACACACATTTAAATCTGCACATTTACAAGCTCATGTCCATTCTGCTAGCATAGTTCTGTGTGTCTACAAAGAGGGTTTCTGTTTTGCTGAGCTGAACATTTTTACCTTAACATTCTGCCCCTGTGGCAGAGACATGGTGCTTAGAATTAGTAAGATAACCAGAAATAAATCGGTCTCTTATCTGTCAAGTCTTCTCTTTGAAACTAGATGAAAGGAGACCAGGAGGCAACCTACGGGCTGGTACTTCATCTGTGGCTCTGTGGGGTTTTTAAGCACAGTTTCTCAGCACAGAAAAGCCCCAATTAAGGAGAGAGAAGGAGGAGGTTTTGATGTCTACTCTATTGTATGTGATCCACTTAAGGTGAACGAAAGGATAAGTCATGCAAACGTAGCATCAATGCTGAAGGGACATTAGATGGTGTGAAACATGGTCTCAGAGCATAGGCTTTGGGGTCAGAGGAGCCTAGGTTTGCATTATAGAGTGGTCTGATACTGCCCATGTGAGCAGGGGCCTTATGCTGTCAACTTCATGTCTCAGTGGACAGCTTCTGCTTGTTTGCCTCTTTAGACATTAGCTCACTACCTCATAGAGCCTCCTGTAAGTACATTATCTCATTTATTCTTCACAGCAACCTAATGACATAGATCTTTTAGAAAGTTCTCGTTCATCCTGCACTAACTTTCTTCCTTGTGGTTAGGAACATGAAACCTAGAATCATTCAACCTGTGCTTAAACTCTAGCTTCAGTGCTTGCTTACTATACGTCTTATCTTGGACAATTCATCCTTCTGGTTCTCGGCATCATCATCTGTACAAGGGAGAGAGATTATGGATCCTGATAGTGTTGCAGAGATTACAGGAAGTTCTATCTGTAAGGTGCTTGGCATGCTGCTTTGTGGCCACTGCTCAATATTTGCTAGCTGGTACCTCTTACCAGGTCTATTTTTCCAGTCCGTGGGTTCTGGTCTTGTTCTTTCTAGATTGCTCACCGCACTACTGTCACTGTCATCTTTCTAGTATATTATGAATCACATCACCTCTCTGGCTAACTTTTAAAACTGAGCTCCTCAAGAAAGTCTGGAGCGTACAAAATCTGGCATTTGAGGCTCTTCCTGGCCTGCCTCCCACATCCTCCTCTCTTCTTTACACTAGAAGACTCTGTTTTATGAACATACATGGCCTTTGGGGTGTTCATGCCTTCTGCCTTAAAAGTTCTCTCCTCTTTTTCTGGCTGACAATCTGCTACTCATTTTTAAGGCCACGTCAAAAGTGAACCTCAGAAATCTCTTCCCCACCCCATCAGGCACTGATCTGGATTCCAAGAGCACTTTGTCCATTTCCTCAGCACAATGCCTGCTATATATTGAATTTTTCTGTTCCCTCACTGGACTGCAGGGAAGAAATGAAACCCTGTTCGCACACTGGACTGGAATATAGCAGGTGCTCAGGTCTGAATAATTTCTTCCCCTTCAAATCACACAGCCTTTGTGCCAATGATAGTTTTTTGCCCCAATAATTCAACTGCTGCTACTGGCATTTAACGTATTTTTTTTCTGCAGGAATTTGGGCAATGTATCCATGAGTCTCTCATTTATCTCTTGCACTCTTTATGCTAACAGAACATGCTGAAGAAACTATCCTGGCTTCCACACTCACCATTCAAAAGGCTTTTCTGAAGGTTTTACCTTAAACTGTAACTCCAACAGAGTCACTATGTTAGAAGTCTGGAGTTGAGGGAATCGGGGAGTCTCTGAACCATATACTAGTAGTTCCCAAGGTTGCAGATTCAGAATCGGCATGGGTGTTGCATCACCATGCATAATTAGATGCTGGGGAATTGATTTTAATTAAATAATCTCAAGTCAAGCTGATTGATAAATTACAATATTCTGCTGCTAATTCTCACTGAAAATTGTCCAGAGTCAGCACATTTTGGTGCTAGGGTCCCTGTGGAAGATGAGCATGGTCCCTCCATCAGCAGTAACTCAGAATAAAGTGGCTGTCAACCACGGCAGAACCCTTCCCACTCTCAGGTGTGGGAGAGGGAGCTGAAGAGAGGAGGTGTAGTCGAAGAAGCACTTATGATTTTCCTCTATTTACATTCACCTATCATCAGCCAAGTTATCCTTGCTGCAAGTAGGGTTGGGAAAAAAGTGTTTGTTTAGCAATGTTCAGGGTTTATATAATTGATTTCCAAAGGCCTTATACATATATGATCCCACTTAAGGCCCTTCAGAACCATCAGTGGGCAGGTTCACTTGTATCCATTTTTAAATGAGAAAACTCAGAGCTCAATGACTTGCCCCTGACTCAGAAAAGCTAACTTGTGCTCATACAAGTAAATTTCTAAACCAATTTTAATAGCAGTAATAAGAAACCGTAATTATATGTTTTAATTTATTCGTTTACTTGTTTTATGTCTCTCATCCCCATTAAAAAATAAGGGCTCTGTCAGGCTGTAAAACAAAACAGCAACAACAACAACAAAACCACACTCACCGATTTAAAAAGAAAAAAGGGCCTAAAGGTCAGATGTGGCTCATTCTATTCATCACTGTATCCCCCGAATCTGCAATGAGATGGCATATAAAGGCTTCATCAATATTGATAACACAATGTTTGAATAAATAATAATGAATGAATGAGTATATAAAACCTAAGAAATATACTACCCAAAAAAGAGAAATAAAAGCTTTGGCGAAATCACATTGCAGACAGCAAAGCTGAGTGGAGCAGAGGATTTTGCTGTTCCCCTCTTGTGCCCATCCCCAGGAACTTAGCCCCTTCTACAGATAAGTGATAGCCAGAAAGAAGTCAGTGCTTGCCTTTGGCACAAAAACTGAAAATATAAGTGAAAGTAAGATGAAACAAAGACGTATCCTAAGAATTAATTGTCCAAAGAAATTCGGTGAGGGGTATGTAGAACTACTTCATTATAGACTCAAAGTAGCTTTAGTTAAAAGGATTTCTCCAAAAAAAAAGGTCAGAAAGAAATGCAAAATTAGCAGGAAAATTATATAAGGCAAAAGAATAAGGTTAAAGTCAAGTAAGTTAGCTAGAAGGCTGAGGGAAAATGTATGACATAGATTAAGTTATAAATATGGTTAAAGCCACCTTAGAAGCAACTAAATATATGCAGATGAAAACAGTTGGGTATGTGTTATCCTGTCTTAAAAGAGTGCCTAACACAAGTTAGAGTAGGCAGTGGTAAAAATTATTATAGGGAAGTTAATGAATAGCTAAGGGAGGCAAATGACTCACATTCTGAACTTGGTTTAGTGCTTCAACAAGGATAGTAGAATAGAAAAAGTCTAAGAATATATTCAAAGATCCAATAGAAAGAAACTTCTGAAAAATTAGGAAAACCTTTCAAGATGGTTTCATGTATTTCAGAAATATTAAGCACCACAAATGAGTAGAGCAATAGAGTTCCAAGAGAAAATCTTACCCAAGCATTCTACACCAAGTTGTTCCTCCAGCACAGAGGCTAGAGATAAACATTCTCCAGTATACAGTACCCATGAACACTTCTTAAAAGAATTTCTGAGTAACAAAATTCAATTGACCAAGACATCCTTCAAAACAATATGCTAAGGATTGGAGAAAACAAGAATTAGAGGTTAGAGGGAAGAGAAGTAGGAAAAAACACAAGTATTTGGATTTTGTTCTATTTTCCACTGCTTTTAAAAGTAATTAGCATTTATCATCTTTATTTAAAAGGTAAATTCTTTATTTTATAAGTAATACAATTTAGCCCCATCATGAATAATTCCAGTAAGTCCCTGTTGAGGCATGCTAGGACCTTGTTAACAGGCTGGTAGGAGAAAGACAAAACTCAATCACTAAATCATATACTTCATTCATTAAGCACAGGTTTCCTGTAGACTATATGCTTGGCTCTGCCTGGTAGGCCATGATACTGGCCTGAGAGTGCTGATCTTGCAAGCAGAACATGGACACACTCAAGTCTCAGTATCCTGCTTCTAGGTAGGATAGTAAGATCACAGAAGGGCCCTACTGAGACATAGGATTCAAAGAACAAGGGTTACCCCTGGGGAAATTGCTAAGTGTTAAGGCTCTAGGACTGATAGATAAAATACAAAGTTAAAAGGAAAACAATGAAGCAAAATTGAAAACTAGTCTGAGTGTGCAGAAGTGGTTTAGCATGAAGACAGCAATTTGCTGTGCTAACAGTTTCTTAGTTTTTTTGAGGCTATTGTAATTCTAGCATTCAGACCTCATCCTTATTGAGTTGAGTCTACTCTTGCCCTGAGTCAGATTGAGGCTGCAGGTTATGCCCACTTGTAACTAAGGTAATGGCTAGCTGAATAAGGTAGCACTAAGTGCACAGGTGGTTCAAATTCATTCTGAGTTGATGGTGGATGATATGGTTAAGCTCAAATCTCATCTTTAATTGTAATCCTCAGGTGTTTAGGAAGAGACCTGGTGGGAAGTGATTGGATTATGGGTGTGGTTCTCCCCATGTTTTCTTGTGATTGTGAGTGAATTCTCACAAGATCTGGTGGTTTTACAAATGGTAGATTTTCCTGCGCCGACGAAGGCTCTCTCTCTCCTGCTGCCATGGAAGACATGCTGCTTCCCCTTTCACCTTGACTATAAGTTTCCTGAGGCCTCCACAGCCATGCAGAACTGTGAGTTAACTAAACCTCATTTCTTCATAAATTACCCAGTGTTGGGAAGTTCTTTATAGCAGTGAGAAAATAGGCTGATACAGACGGCAGATGGTGACTAAAGAAAGCTACAAGCCTGTGTGATAGGTTACTCGCCCAGATGTCATAAATCTCTGTCTTGCATTAGGTAAAATCAGGGTAGACAATAATGGAATTACAATAACCTAATGCTTAATTAAATTCTTTAACTCCTTCCTAAGGATGAACTATTGGAGAGGAGTTTTGCCACAAGCATTCAATAAACACTGATTAACTGTATACATTTTATTTTTCTTCATTCTCTTCTTTAGAACTCTCTCTCCCCTGCCCCAACTTATATTCTTTCCAGTCTTTCAATCATACATTGGGAACATCTCTTGGCATTCATGTCTTTCACTCTATTCCATCATTTAAGCCATCTCAATCTCTCACCTTTGGCACTGTGAAGCCTCCATGTGACAGAAACTCTTCTTGTTCAACAACATCCATATGCTTCTCTACTCTCATTAGCTTCCCTTTCATTTGGGTCAGCTTCGTGGCCAGTTCTGGCTAGTGAAGAAAGGAATGCGTGTTTCTTCCAGGTGTAGATGGTTTAGTGAATGGTTTGCCACGCGGTTTTCCTAAGTGGTTACCCTCTGACCAATGCTGAGTTCCACTTGCCCCTTACCCATGCCAAGTCTTTTTGCCACTTGTGTGTCTATGCCATGGAAATGCACTGTGGTCTCAGTTTTTATTTCCCTGGTGATGAATGATGTTGAATATTTTACAGTGTGCTTAAGGGTCATTGGTATATCATCTTTCACAAATGTCTCTGCAAGTCTCTTGCCTATTTGCTTTTAAATTGGGTTGTCTTCAATTTTATTATTGAGTTATAAGATTCCTTTGTA
This sequence comes from Sapajus apella, assembly GCF_009761245.1. Taxonomy (NCBI): domain Eukaryota; kingdom Metazoa; phylum Chordata; class Mammalia; order Primates; family Cebidae; genus Sapajus; species Sapajus apella. The sequence continues at coordinate 57,179,875 of NW_022436943.1, read as the reverse complement.
TATTCTGGATAAAAGCATTTTGTCAGACATGTGTGCTACAAATATTTTTTCTCATTCCATGGCTTCTCTATTTTCTAAACAAGGTCTTTTGGTAGGCAACATTTAAAAAAGTTTCATAAAGTTCTGTTTAACAATGTTGAGTATTTTCCCTTACCTCTCTAAACCTGTTTGCCTAGTCCAATGTTACAACATTTTTAACTTAGCTTTTTTAAATATAAAACTTATAGTTTTGGTGTCTATGTTTAGACTTAACAGTTTATTTCAATTCAGTTTTTGCATATAGTGTAAGATATATGTTGAGATTCTTTTTTTGCCACTTATTGAAAAGTCTTTTCTTTCTCTCATTGCTTTGAAGCCCTATTGAAAATTATTTGATTGTATAGATGTGGATTTATTTCTGGACTGTCTTCCAATTCCATTAATGTATTTGTCTATTCTTTCAAAAACACCACACACTATCTACTATACCCTCAGAGCAAGTCTATTTTTTGTCCTTATTACAATTACTAAGGCATTCTGTAAGTAGAATGTTAAGTACAAATGGTGAGAGCAGACATCCTTGCACTGTTGCTGATCTTAGAGGGAAAATGTTGATATTTTATAATCATTAAACAGGCTATAGGGAATTTTCAGATGCCCTTATCAGATTAAGAAAACTTGCTTTTATTACTAGTTTTTGTTTACATTATTAGGGAGTTGACTTATAGGATATTTTCTGCACTTATTAAAGTGATCATATAATTCCACATTTATTGTAATCATTTTGTGAACTATATAGATTGGTTTTCACAGGTTGTACCGTCATTGCACTCCTGTAATAATCCCTACTTAGGATATATTGTTCTTTTATATAAGCTAAATCTGGTTAGCTAATATTTTGCTCAGAAAATTTGTGCCAATGTTCTTGAGAGATATTAGTCTGTAGTTTTAATTATCTTGTTGTGGTTTTAGTAACAGGGTTTGTTGATGTTTTACTTGGTACGGACAGATGAAGGAGCTAAGATAAACTTAGTATTCATTTTTTTCCAGAAATTCCATTTGACCCAGTAATCCCATTACTGGGTATATACCCAAAGGATTATAAATCATTCTATTATAAAGACACATGCACACGTATGTTCCTAGTGGCACTGTTTACAATAGCAAAGACCTGGAACCAACCCACATGCCCATCGACGATAGACTGAACAAGGAAAATGTGGCACATATACACCATGGAATACTATGCAGCCATAAAAAATGATGAGTTTGTATCCTTTGTAGGGACATGGATGAATCTGGAAACCATCATTCTCAGCAAACTGACACAAGAACAGAAAATCAAACACATCACGTTCTCTCTCATAGGTGGGTGTTGAACAATGAGAACACATGGGTACAGGGAGGGGAGCATCGCACACTGGGGTCTATTGGGGGGGCCAAAGGAGGGACAGTGTGGGGGTGGGGAGGATGGGGAGGGATAACATGGCGAGAAATGCCAGATGTAGGTGACAGGGGGATGGAGGCAGCAAACCACATTGTTATGTGTGTATCTATGCAATAATCCTGCCTGATCTGCACATGTGCCCCAGAACCTAAGGTACAATAAACAAAAAAAAGAAAAAAAATTTATAAGTGGTATATATCTTGTATGGTCTTTGGGAAAGTATTTTTAATTAAAAATTAAATTTCTTTAAAAGCTATAGGTTTATTCTTATTTTCTTTTTTTTAATCATAAATGAATGATCAATAACAAGAGAGCAGAGAAACAGTTGTGGTTTAATATATTGATCAAGGGGATCATAAACCCTTCAATAGTCTCTGGAAATTCTTTTTTAAAATTATTATTGTACTTTAAGTTCTGGGGTACATGTGCAGGTGGTTTGTTTCATCCATTGCCCCATCATCTACATTAGGTATTTCTCCTAAGGCTATCCCTCCCCAATCCCTCCACCCTCTGCTATTCTTCCCCTAGCCCCCCAATCCCCAGGCCCTGGTCTGTGATGTTCCCCTCCCTGTGTCTCTGTATTCTCATTGTTCAACACCCACTTATGAGTGAGAACATGCTGTGTTTGACTTTCTGTTCTGATGACAGTTTGCTGAGAATGATGGAATTTAGAAAGTTATAGTTTTTCTAAGCAATTTGTTTTTATATGTGAGATATCAAACTTGGCATAAAGTTGTTGGTATTTTTGCTTTTTTTTACTTTTTCTTTTTTCAGTGGAGAACAGAATCTCGCTATTTCGCCCAGACAGGTCTCAAACTCCTGGGCTCAAGCTATCCTCTCACCTCTGACTCCTTAAGAGCTGGGATTACATAGCACCCCCTTTTAATGTCTGTAGAATTTATAGTAATGTCCCCTTTGTTACTTCTAATAATGATAGTTTGTATTCTCTCATTCTTTCCTATTCTTTCCAGTGATTTTGCAATATTATTAGACTTTTTAAAGAACCAATTTTTACTCTGATTTCTCTATTGCTTGTCCATTTTCTGTTTTGTTGATTTCATGTCTTATCTTTATTTAGGTTGTTTCCTTAAATTTGTCCTTTTTCTAACTTTTTAATTGAATTTGAATTCCAACTCTGATAATTCTATAGGTAGGACTTAGACAAGTTACTAACTCTGCCTCAATTTCTTTTGCTAAAATGAGGAAAATGTTGTTAAATGGTTTCTGTGAGAGATAAATAATACACTATGTGAAGACTGTTTTCACCCAATTCTGTTATATGGTAAGTACCAAATGCTAACAGTTATTAATCATTTAATAATAACAGCAAGAATATGCACTTACTGACTGCTTTAACGGTAGGCTCAAAATAATCTCATAAAATAGGTACTATCACTTTCACCATTTTACATATGAGAGAACAGCAACTTAGCAAGAATCCTTGTTCAAAGAAACAGAGAAAATAAATGGCAGAACTAGCACTAAAAAGTAAGTTATTCTAGCTCCAAAATTTATGTTCCTAATCACCATGTATAGTGACCTTCAGCAAAATAAGTAGCTGCCACTTATTGTACACCATACCAGCCCCTGTGCTGAATATTTCACATCCATTATTTCAGTTCCTATCTATGCATTGCTGTGACTTTGATAGTATTGCCCCTGATTTACAGATGAGGACTATGAAATGCAGAGAAGTTAACTAGCTCATCAGACGTCTTATGGCAAGGAAGTGGAATAGTAGACATTCCAACTCATGTTATTGGACATGATCTTTTTATGCTCTTAGCTGAAAAACTAGGCTACGTCTTTAATTCTTTCTCCACTTATTTTTATTATCCAAGTGATAACTCAAGGATAGGCTACTATTTACCACAAATGGTTACCATGCCTGTGGTCTAGATATTCAGACGATTTTGACATTGTCTCTTTGCTCAGCTGTATAAAACAAATACAGGACAGATCATAAGTCCCCCAATATGTGGCTTGCCTTCCTCTGTTTTTCAAATATGTGTTTAATGTCAACCTCTATAGCATTTTATATGTTCCATTTACCTGAGATAACTGTCACGTCTGAGCTATTGCACTGTTATAAGATAAATAAATATATATAAGTTGTGTTTTACAATAAAATGACATAACAAATGACTTGATAATGTCCTATTTATGAATTATGAAACTTCAAGTATGATGCTTATGTACATTTCTAGAAGTGACCTTCCAGATCATTTTAGATCTAGATCATGTTATACAAACATATATCTCTATGCTATTCTCCCTCCATTTCTCACTCATGGTCTAAATTTTACATTTCTGGTAGCTGTGATTCCGGTCTCCATTTTATAGTTACTAGAGTATTATAATGGCCTACTCAGAGAGATGGCTGGTTGGTTAGTTTGGTTGATGGTTGTTGGATTTTGTGGGAAGGTATATAGGGATGGAGACGGAGAGATTATAACTCTCATTTATTATTAAATGAAAGAACCCCTACTATACTTTGCATATAGGTTATCATTTACTTCTCACAAAAGCCTTATAAGGTAGTTATTTTCTTTATCTGGTAAATAAGGAAATTCATGCATAGAGAAGTTAAGTGAGTTTCTCAAGCCCATAGAATTGTCCAGTGGCACACAAGAAATTGGAGTCTGAATCTATAAAACTGCAAAGCTTGTGTTCTTTTAACAAATATTCTTTCAATGGAAACTCCTCAGATTTTCCTCTGTTCTATGAAGGGCACACATTACTCTTTTGCAGCCCTTTCTAGATTTAAGGCAATAATTTCATATTTTTCTGTAGTATGGTGTGTTACCCCAGAGAGCAACAGAATCTTCATAGGAGAGAAGCTGGGGGTTTTGTAACACAGGGCCTTGTAAGGCTTCTCTACTCCATGAAGTCCACATAGACCCAAGCACCCTTTAACTTCCCCCTGCATCTTCCCTGGCCTGTGACATTCAAGTGTGTACCTGATTTCAAGGCAGCAAGATAGAGAAAGAAACAAAGAACAACGGCACATGCAAGTTTATGGTTTTGTGATTCTATCAGGGTCTGGTAATAAATTCAAACATCTTTGTCAACAAAAGAATTGTAGGTTGCCTAAAAGGCTTGGCTTTTTACAAAAGTCTAGGCATGCACTATTAATTCTCCTGTTGTAGTTTGCAATCGACTTTGTATATTAATTAACCTGTCACTGACACTTTGAGCACCATTGGATCTGGTGGATCAAAAGGCAGCTGTTTGAACTGCAGTGTGTCCCAGCTGGAGAGCCTTCCTGACAGCCCCACCATAAACCTGACAGCCTTATAGTTAGTCAGTAAATAGGTCAGATCATCATTAGCATGGTTATTTTAAGCAGTGTATTTCTCTCTAGCATTTATGTCTTACTTTATAATATACTTAGGTCAATTTCTATTTTGTTATTTTTTAATTGACAAATAAAAATTGTATACATTTATGGCATATAATATAATGTTTTGATATATGTATACATTGTGTAATGACTAAATCAAGCTCATTAACATATCCACTACCTTAAAACTTATTTTTTTGTGGTGCAAACACTTAAAGTCGACTCTTCACAATTTTCAAATGTATGTCACATTGTTAACTATAGTCCCTTTACTTTATTATATAGTTATCCTGAAACTTTTCCTCCTGTTGAGCTGAAATTTCGTATTCTTGGACTAATATCTCCCCAGGCTTCCCCTCCACCCCTAGCCCAGCCCCTGGTAATCACCATTCAACTTGCTTATGAGTTTGAAACTCATAATCTATACACAAGTGAGATCATACAGGTCTTCTCTTTCAGAGGCACTTTCTATTTTTTGATCACCAGACCCTATCAGTAAGAAGACAAATGTGTGTGTACATGGACGAGTAAGAAGTTCTGGGGCATACTAAAATGGTCAAAGTTCTGTGGACTGAGTTTTGAAAAGAACATAAGAGTTACCATGGCCTGGGATAGTTTCAGAAGAGGTGTACTACTGTTTATGCTAGGTGAAAGCAGCCTGCTTCTGGCCTTCATTATGATAAGGCAGGTGTCAACAAACTTTTTCTGAAAAGAGCTAGATGGTAAATAGTTTAAGCTTTGTGAGCCACAGTCTTTCTTGTGAAGAAATAATTGAAGTCTATTCAAGTCTACCACTGTGGCATGAAAGTAGCCATAGACATATGTAAATAAATGGTTATGATTGTGTTCCAATAAAACTTTATTTACAAAAACTGACGATCAGATATTACCCATGCGTATGGCTTGTGGATCCCTCAGATGGAGGCAAACAATTTTTTTTGGAATAATAATTACTTACTAGGTTCCAAAATCTGTGTTTATTTGATCCAGTAAAATCACTACAGCTGGAATAACAATAGTAATTTTGGAGTCAACTCTATGTTATGTTTGCAATAATCCATTGGCTGTGTCTGAAATCCATCCAACTTCTATAAGAATCAGACAGGCAAGTTAAGTGGTGATGTGGTAAGACTCACCACCACCCTGCTTTTTTCAAATTTTTGATGCCAACACAAAATTCTGTGATTTCCCTTGATATGGTTTGGCTCTATATCCCCACCCAAATCTCACATGGAACTTTAATCCCCATGTGTCAGGGGAGAGACCTGGTGGGAGGCAATTGGATCATTGGGGGTGGATTTCCCTCATGCTGTTTTAGTGATACTGAGTTCTCACCAGATCTGATGATTTCATCCTTGCTTACTCTCTTTCTGGCTGCCATGTAAGACATGCCTTGCTTCCCCTTGGCCTTTCTCCATGATCATAACTTTCCTGAGGGCTCCCAAGCCATGTGGAAATGTGAGTCAATCAAACCTCTTTTCTTCATAAAGTACCTAGTCTCAGGTAGTTATTTATAGCAGTGTGAAAATGAACTAATACATCATATATCCCTGAAAGATTTTAGCATTGCTTTCACTTCTACCACGTTGCTCCTTCTAACCATAATAACCTTCACTCCATTGGTGAGGAAGTCAGCATAGGGAGTATAAATTGTATGTGTTTTTGCAAATTGAAGGGCATGCTATTTTTAGAGACTCTGTAGTAACATGGCCCTCTTGAAATTGTCAAATGGATCTCTATGACATACAGCTTCAATTCCTTAGTAGGGCAGCAAAGACTTCCACAAGTTGAGCCCACAAGTTTACCTCCCCAGCCTCATTTCTTCCCCTTACCTTTTCACATCAGAGTCAACAGCCAAAAAGGGCTTCTTAAAATTCCCCAAGTTCACCAGGCTGTGTTTGTTTCTTCCTTGTTTATGAAGGTCTTTTTCTCTTACCTGCTTGGTGAACAGTTCCTAGGTTGTGCTACCTCTTAATATTTGAATCCCAGGAAGCTAGTACAATGGTTGTAAATAGTATGTAATGCTGGTGATGGGGGTGGATGTGTTATTCTGCACTTAACATATGCTAGACAGTCTTTATAAGCATTTTACGTATGTTAATAGATTATGTCAGCTGAAAGAATAAGTACACCCTTATCTCCACCTAACATATAAAAGTCACCCTAGCTTTTCCCTTCTCTTTGGGGGAATTCACATAATTTATTAATTCTTCATTTACTCTACCTGCCAGTCTAAGGCAAAGACACTGCCCTTTCCCTCCTTGGGGGGTGAGTTCTTGAGATCAGATGAACTCTTTATCAAGAAAACATTTAATGTGGAGTGTCTCAGAAGGTAACATATAAATAGAGAACCGCATTTATTAGCTATTTTGTCTCTCCAGGGCATAGAACCGACTCTAACCAGACGCCTGTCTGCGGTGCCCTTTCCAGCTGCCACTTTGTATGTTAATTGCACACCCTTAACATTTATTATCAAATCGGCTGGTTTAAATTTCTCAGATGAAGGGTGGAAGGCCGTCTTCACTCAGGGGACCCATCTTCTGTCACTTTATGGAAATGAAACTTGGAGTTTGTTTACCACTGATCTGTGAAATCCCAGGTGGGGAAATGCTAATTGTAGAGAAGGAGGCTGAGGCTGTCATTGTCCTGGATGCCTGAATTTGGATTCTTCTCTGCTCACAGTAACATGATTATATAATGGCATCTTTTTGCTTCATGTACTTTATAGCATCCTAAAAAGCTTACATGACAAGTAGATTATAAGCATGCAGGACACCTTATGAGAAGTCCTTCTTTAAGTCCAATTATTCAAAGCAGAAGTGGTAAACAAAAGCCAAATATACATCAAAAAATGATTGCAACACACTCACATATTTTTTTGTAAATGTATTTTCCAGACTTCATTTAGATCTTATTTATTCTTGCTTTAAGATAGTAATAACCTGTTCAGTATTGATTAAGGCAGATAGACTTTGAGAAGTAACTGATAGCTGATGTAATATTTAAGAAGATAGGATGTAAAAGGAAGTCAGAAAACTCACAATAATCAGAGGACCATTTAGTTTAAGAGAAATAGCCACATTCATCCACATAAACTGTTTATAATGCTACTTTTATATTTTCATTTGCATTAAATTCTGAACACACTACTATATTTTGGCATTGAAAGTGGCATCACAATAAGGACCTTCCACCATAATGTGGAGAACAACATATGTTCCATAACCATGGAGAAGAAGAAAGCAAAATGACAGTTTTGATGAGTATGTTGTTTCTTCTTATTTATTTATTTTACCTCTGTATTTAGGTAATCATACAGTTAGATCAAAATCTGGTCACCTGTTGAGGAGAGACTCCTCAAATAGGATAGGAGTTCATTTCTCATCTCCTATTTTCTTCTAAAAAATTAAAAATAGAAACCTGGTCATTACTGTGGTTATTTTGGAGTGATATGTTGGTGGGCAGGAGAGGGCTGGTCAATCTTTGTAACAAAAACAGGGAAGTATTATATTGACTAATTTAGGAGAATTTGCTTAATGCTAGAAATTTTGATAACTACCTTATATTGCATTTGTTTCTTATTTTTCTTCCTCTCCCAAATTGTAGATTGTGTATTCTATAATGTATCCATTTTGGAGTGAAGGAGACAACAATGGTATTTCAACTTGTGACTACGCTGTTTCTAACACAGTCTACCTTATGATATAAAAGTATGTTAAAAAATTTTATTGGACCAGAAAGAGGAAGGGATTAATTCTTCCAGGGTTACTTGGGAAGACTACATAAATTAAATGACACTTAGTCTGTGGCTCCAGAAGTTATGTTTAATTGTTATCCTCTCACTTATTCTTGTCATACCTAAGATATGATGAGCTTGAAACTTCATCTGCATTTCATGTGCTATGTGTGTAATATTGGACTCAAGTACCATTGACGAGAGAGAATTCTTTCTTTAATAAATGTGAAAATAAGACCTCTTATCAGCTTGATGTTAATTAGATGCAAATTCTTGCCAAGAAAAGTCTGAAATGTCTTTTTTTTAAATTAGGTCCCTCAGCTAGCACTTGCTTCTTTTCTTCCTGTTATTACATTAGATAGCAAAAATTCTGAAATAGATATAAAAGTCTTTCTATAGTGTTATACTTCTAATGGACAGTCCCCAATACCCTGTCACTGTCTCCAAAAATCTGGTGAAAAGGATGCCATTTTGTTACATCTTTTAAACACTTAATCTGGTTTAGTTTATCTCTGTATCTGTGTATTATCTTTCCTATTTGAAATCTCTCTATTTTTTAAATATTTAAAGAAGTCTAGCATTTAAAAAGAGGATAAATGGGGACGTAGATATTATGGGCTTTACGTTGATGACTCTTAGGGGAAGCTCCCCATGGTATTTATAGTCTCCCTTTCGAAATAAATCTCTGAGCAGCATGCAGTGACGAGGCATGTGTTGTTGAACCATAAGGTCATCTCTGGCCTCTCCTTAAAGTCTGCTTTCTGTTGGTGCTATTGCAATGAGAGAGCAGCTTTGTAATCATAAGTATCTGATTGTAGGTTATGGAGGCTCAGACTTCGACTGGCCTACCTGAGATAAAGGGCTGTAGCCTGATAACTGGCACCAGGTATTTCTCTTTCTACATCTTATCTTTGTTCTTCTTTTCATGTTGTATTGATTTTCTTTAACTTTAGACTCACTTTTTGTCTGTGATGGGGGGCCTGGCCAATGATAGCATATGCCCTCATAGTGAAAGGCACTTCTTTTCCTGGTGCAGGGTGGACAATTATTCCAGAGAAGTCCCTCAGTTGACCTGAATTTGGTTATATGCACATTGTAGGGGCAAAGGGAATTCTACCTTTGCCTTCTGAGGGTTTTCATCTTTGCATCTGCTGAAATAAACTAGCAATAGACAGATTAATGCGAGAAAAATATTCAAATGTATTAATGTGCAAGCACATGGGAGTCACATTCAGCATGACATTCAAAGAAGGAGACCAGATGCTTGAAGCTTAAATATCTCTTCATAGGGGAGAGGAAACCTGGAGGTGTAAGCAGTTTTAGAGGAAGAGTAAATACTATTTAGGGGAGATGAATGAGCCTCAAGTATAGGCAATAGCCTGAGACAAATATCCTCTGAACTCTGGGGTAGGTGGCAACAAGTTATGGGAAGATGAGGGACAGAACTGCACAGCCAACAAAGGTTTTCTTATGCAGATAAAGTCTTTCAGATAACCGCCCACACAAGAACAGATGAAAAGTCTGTTCAAGGGAGTGGGGCACGACCTTTAGTTTCTTCTTCAGTGATTAATCTTTCCTGGTTAATGAGATTTCAGACAGGAGATTGAAGACAATTATGTTTCTTTTGGAAGTACTTCTGAGTCAGATAAAGGAACCCAGAGAGAGCCCCTCCCCACATCTGGGGACAGAAATAAAGAAAGGTCAGAAAGATTTTGATTTTGAGGCAGTACTAAGGCCTTCCAATTTCCTTTACTTCAAAATTCAAATTTTCAGCATGCCAAAGCACCATTTGGGGTATTATTTTCTGAGCCCAGAAACATCTTTGGATAAACAAGAAGGCAGCTTTCCCTGGTTAGTTCAGTGTCCACCCTTTGACCAATTGCTGGAGCAAGGAGATAAGATCATGTGCAAAGACTGCAAGTTCCCCTTGGAATCCTATGGCAAGCTAATATAGGGGTAGGTCTTCTCTAAAAACAAACACACAAACAAAAAACAAATGGGAAAACACAGGATAACCACAGGAATATTCTATTGATTGATGATTGCCTAGTGTGTCCAAGATATATTTCCTAATTCTCAGCCTGACATCCCCAGGATATAGCACCAATTTTCCTTTAGGAACTTGTCTCCTAGTGTGTGTGTGTGTGTGTGCGCGCGCGCGTGTGTATACATATCTTAAACTTCCTGCTCGAAGGCCTTTGCTCCTATAGATCCATCCACTTGGAATTCCCTGTATTTCCATTCAGTCACTTAACTATCCAGCCATAATGATTAAATGTTTATTATTTATATTAATTACCATGTGATGAGATAGGTACTGCCATAGGAACAATGAGATACTGTCTATATTACAAAAGATTTACAGCTGGGGGGCACGACACACATATTACCAAGCAATTTGAAAACATACAGATATAGGGCTATGTACAGTGGCTCATGCTTGTAATCCCAGTGCTTTGGGAGTCCAAGTTAGCAAAATTATTGAGGCCAGGAGCTTGAGACCATGATGGGCAACACAGTGAGACTCTATCTTTACAAAAATAAGAATAAAAGATTACCCAGATATGATGGTGTGTGCCTGTGGTCCCAGATACTCAGGCTGCTAAGACAGGAAGATTTCTTAAGCCTAGGAGTTCAAGGCAACAGTGAGCCATAATCATGCCACTGCACTCCAGCCAGGGCAAAAGAGTAAGATACTATCCATAAAAAAATCATTTTTAATAGTAAAAATGGAAAATATATAGATTGTGTGTGTTGTAGAAGCACAATAAAAGGTATGTGACCAAGCCTGGAGCTACCAGGGGAGGCTTTCTGGGGAGGATGATGCCTAAACTGACTCTTAAATACGGAGAAACAAAAGAAATGAGGATCACAATGAAAGTAGCAGCATAGAAACCAGTCAGAAGTTGAAGCTCTGTAGTCATCAGAGGGAGAGGATATATCCTACACACACATAAGACACAGGTGGTCCTCTTCAGTAACATTTCCCTGTTCTAGAGAGTTTAAAAGTAATTTCTCTTGATCTCTTAATGCCACTTTCTCTACAGTTTTTAAAAGCCCTTGTTAATGTTTTATATGTGTTTATTTGCTTATATGTGCTTTTCTTTCACTCTCTAAAAGCTTTTATTTTAGAAAGGTATCACATCATTTAATCTAAACATCAACCAGAAGAATGTCTCATATACAGCTGACATTAATAAATGTAGCTCATTGAACCTATGCAAAAAATTAGCAATGTACCCATTCAGAATATGCACAGGTTCTACCTGGATTTAACACAGAAGTTGCCAAGGGATTCTTGTAGAACAGAATGCATATAAAATGGTTTCCACTGAAAGGTCTATTGATCTTATAAGGAAATGGCAATGCATTTGGGTAGGGGGTGGCAGATATATTTTGATTTATGCTGTAGGTCATTGTAATAGGAACAATGGAGAAATAATTTCACAGGGAAAGACTCTCCAGCTGCCTGTAAGTTTTGACTCAGCAAATGTCACCCCACAACTATTTACTACAATATTTATTGCTCTGTCATTAGCTTATAAATAACATCAGCTTAAAGACCTAGAGTCAGTGCCATGCAACAGCAGTCATGATCAGATTGTGCAGAAAGGCAAAGAAGCTTTGCCTTTGATGTCTGAGGAGGAGGCGCTAAAAGTAAACTCCAGCAATTACCAAGAATCATAACTTTCCCCATAAAAATAGTCTGAGCAAGGCCTAAATGGTGCTTAAAATAGCATTTCTCACCAAAACTTCTTCATAAAAGCACAGAACCCAATTGAGATAGCTATATCTGTCATAGGCCTTGGGGCAAATAAACCTCAAATTGATGGGTATGATATCAAATGGAATTCCTTTGAGCTTTCATTTTCATATTGAAATTCTGATTCCAGGCACCAAATGAGAGCTGAGAGCCAACTGGCTTATGAGTTGTGTTGTTGTAAGTGAGAGCTGGGGGTTGTAAAGGAACTGGGTGGGTGGTAGGGGAGCAGAACGTAAGCCTAATCTGAGTCTCGTATTATATCATTTATAAACCCTGAACGCTTTATTATGGGCTCTTGGAATTGCAAGTTAAATTTATATTTTCCCAAATCATTTCGCTTCTCTATTTTATCATTAGAAAAATAATTTTCTAGAATGAGCTGTAGCCATAATTCTAGTCAACCTCCAACCTCTCTGATTAGTTACTCTCTTCCAAGACCCTTAGGTTTCTTTTTCTTGTCCGCTCTTTGAACATCAGAGTTCCGAATGCCATTCATAAGAGGAGCTGTATCTCTTTCATCTTTGAGTCTCCAGGGCCCAGCACAGGTCTTTCCCAGGGAAGAAGTCAGAAAATATGGAATTCATGTGAACAGATGGATGAAGGATGCACTTCTTGGTGCATGGGGTGCCAAGCCTGAGTTGCTGCTGACACAGGGGGTTTGGTCTGGCCTTCCAGGTAGTGGACTCTAGACACAAGCCAATCATTGCCTCTCTGGCACTTCCAAGCTGAATAATGATTGAAGAGCAAGTTGAACTCTCTGCATCTTAGTTTCTTCATTATCAATACAGGGATTGTAATAAACTCCTTTGAGGTTTGCTGTGAGGATTAAGAAGCAAGAGAGGGCCTGCACAGGGCTAGTTATGGTGCCTGGTATCCAGGAAGCACGCAACAAATGATTACTTCCATAGGTAGTTACTTAACTCTTGTTCAGTTGAGTCCCTTAGAGAATCCTGAAGTGATGTGAATCTTCTCTAGCAATTACCCAGAAAAAGTATGGGTGGAAAAAGCCCACACTATTGGGTTGTAGATCAGCACTGCCATCACAACTGTCCCCATGAGCTACAGGGAGGGAAGAAGCAGTGGTTAGAGCCAGCACACTCACAGAGAAGGCAGCAACCCAAGCTTTCCCCTTGGGAAGAATTAACACAACCAACTACCACCAGAGAGTGTCGTGGGTGTCTGGTCAGAAGTGGTGGAATCACCTCCTACCCATCAAATTCCTTAAATTCCCCCTCCCTAAAGACATAGGATCCCTTCTTTCCTCATTGCTCCACCACTACCCTGGGTTTAGCCTCTCTTCCTTTTCTTCACCTATAGCGAAGTACTGAGTTGTCTCTTATCAACTCTTCTTATCCTTCCATGTAGCCTTGCCTTCCTTTCTTTTCTCTGAGTTGAAAGCATCCACTCGAGATGCTCTGTACCCGTGCAAAGGTGCCCATAGCACCACTCATCCTTCTCTTTCCCTTTCCATTCATCCCTTTCCACCTGCCTGCATGGAGGAAGCAAGTGGTATAATTCAGTACAAATGGCCTGCACTCCCCTCCTTGTTTGCCCACTCACTCACTGGGAAAGATTTGTGACTTTTACTGCATCTAATTTTTCTCGTTTGTAAAATGGGGATGATAATACCAGAAACATAGCACCATGAGGATTACATGTATTAATGCAAGCAAAGCACTGAGACTGGTCCCTACACGTAAGCAGTACTCAAGAAAGGTGAGTTGTGGGTCAGGTGCCGAGGCTTATGCCTACAATTCCAGCACTTTGGGAGGCTGAGGCAGGTAGATCACGAGGCCAGGAGTTTGAGACCAGCCCAAGCAACATGGCAAAATTCTGTCTCTATGAAAACATATGTAAAAATTAGCCAGGTGCAGTGGTGCGTGGATGTTGTCCCGATTACTTAGGATGCTAAAGTGGGAAGATTACTTGAGGCTTGAGCCTGGAAGGTCAAGATGGCAGTGAGTTGAGATCACACCACTGCATTCCAACCTGGGTGACAGAGGGAGCCCACTCCCTGTCTTAAAAATTTTAAAAAACAAAAAAAGTAAAAAAAAAAAATAAGGTACAAATGAAACAAAGTTCAATATTGAAAACTATGTGAAAAATAGGATCAGAGGATTAAGGGCTGTGGCCACCATCTTTATGACCCCATTTATATTGTATCCTAAACCTGTTCTTGATTTCCTGTCTTCTGGATGAACAGCTTTTTCAGTGAGATCTCAGATGGTAATTCTGAAATTGTTCACCCCTGTTTACCTGCTCCCAGGAAGAACCTCCATCCTCCTACATCTGCCTACCCTGTTGGTGCTGCTGCCAAAGGCAGCTCAAACCATTGAACCCCCTAAGGGCTTCAGAGCTTCAATATTCTCCATCAGTGTTCCTGCAAAGGACACCAACATTCCCAGAAGAACAACTTATCCTCCATAGTTGCATCCTTGGAGTTGCTCTGTTAAAGTTTTTCTTTTCTCAGCCTAGTAGCCTCAGTGATTACGTCTTTTGGAATATTTTTATCTGAGGCATCTGACCCATTGTCATTTATAAATATTTCCAAAGTGACATCTGTGATAATGTCTATGGCCAGCCATTGCCACTGTGCTATATGATGCCACCGTCAGCAGGTGGGGGGGACTTCCGTACTCTTTTGCAGACTGGGGATTAGAACAAAGATGTTTGGCCTTTGACCCAGGCTTGCTAGATTTTAGTGAAATTCTGTGAAATATTTGAAACATTATTCCTGAAGGAGCTGAGGTGGGAAGGCCAAGGTTCACTTGAACATTCACAAAAAGAGCTCAAATTTTCTGACCACATGAGCCTCTAGACTTAACCCTACCTCTGATGAAATGCTTTTTTTCTGCCTATTGGTACAAAAAAGAGAAAAAAATGAAATAAAAAGCAAAAAGGAACAGTGTAAACCAGAGCAATATTTGGAAAAGATCTGTTATTTTACAGCACACACAGAGAAAAATTGTCAGCTTGTGAAATAGAAGCAATGTAAAAATGGCACTGGCATGAGCCAGCTGGCTGATCCTGCATTCTCTTCTCATGTGCCCTATGGGGTTTGGTAGTAAAGGGCATCTGTGTTCTCCCAAGAGGGAGAGCCCAGCCAGAAATATGGTGTCTGACATAGATAAACATTTCTATGAGCATTCTTATTAACAATTTGAAAGCATTTCCATATGCTTTGCTAATAAACTGCACTAGGTTGGATCTTGTGCTGGAAGTCCCTTTGAGAGAAGGACTGAATCTGAGCTGTGAATGCTATCTGTGCCATGTCTTCACAACTTCCATGCTCTCTGGCCCAACTTCCAGTTGGCAGCACCCATATCTCCTTGCCTGAAAGATTTCCTTAGCTACCAGGGCTCACTTTGCTTCCTGTCCAACAGGACAGAAATGCCAGGAGATTCGCACCTCTTTCAGGGAGCTAATGTATGATACTCAACCTTCTGTGCTATTTGAGTGAGACAGTCCTGAGATTCTTTCACCTGAGATTCCCCTCCAACGGTTCTTTCTCTCTGTGTCTCAGTTGTCACTTCTCCATCAGTGGTTTCTGACATCACCTCCAAGACAATCTGCTTACCTTTGAATCCTGCTCTCAGTATCTTCTTTTGGAGGACACACAGTCCTCATAACAATTGATGGGAGGAGTGGGATTTGGTTGAAACAATGTTTTCTCTGGAAAGCAAGATGTATTAGTCCATTTTCACATTAAAGACTGGGTAATTTACAAAATAAAGATGTTTAATGAACTTACAGTTCCACAGAGCTGAGAGGCCTCACAATCATGGTGGAAGACAAGGAGGAGCAAGTCACTTTTTACATAGATGGTGGCAGGCAAAGAGAGAGCGCTTGCACAGTGAACCACCCATTTTTTAAAACCATCAGACCTCATGAGACTTATTGACTATCACAAGAACAGTGCGTGAAAGACTCACCCCCATAATTCAGTTACCTTCCACTGGGTTCCTCCATGACACGTGGGAATTGTGGGACTTACAATTCAAGATGAGATTTGGATGGGGACAAAGCCAAACCATATCATTTTGCCCCTGGCCCTTCCAAATCTCGTGTCCTCACATTTCAAAACCAATTATGCCTTCCCAACAGTCCCTTAAAGTCTTAACTAATTTCAACTTTAACTCCAAAGTCCACAGTCCAAAGTTTCATCTGAGACAAAGCAAGTCCCTTACACCTATGAATGAGCCTGTAAAATCAAAAGTAAGTTAGTTAATTCCTAGATATAGTGGGGACACAGGCATTGGGTAAATAAAACCATTCCAAATGGGAAAAATTGGCCAAATCATAGGGGCTACAGGACTCATGCAAAGCCTGAAATCAAATGGGGCAGTCAAATCTTAAAGCCCCAAATGATTTCCTTAACTCCAGGTCTCATAACCAGATCACACTTATGTAAGAGGTGGGTTCCCATCGTCTTGAGCAGCTCTGCCCCTGAGGCTTTGCTGGCTACAGCCTCCCTCCTGGCTGCTTTCATGGGCTGGTGTTGAGTGTCTGTGGCTTTTCTAGGTGGACGGTTTGCAAGCTGTAGGTGGATCTACTCTTCTGGGGTCTGGAGGATGGTGGCCCTTATCTCATAGCTTCTCTAGGCAGTGCCCCAGGAAAAGACTGTGTGGGACTACGACTACACATTTCCCTTCTGCACTGTCTTAGCAGAGGTTCTCCATGAGAGCCCTACCCCTGCAGCAGACTTCTACCTGGACATCAGGCATTCCTATACACCCTCTGAAATCTAGGCAGAAGGTCCCAAACCTCAATGCTTGACTTCTGTGCACCTGCAGGCTCCACACTGCGTGGAAGCTGCTAAGCTTGGGGCTTGCCCTTCTGAAGCCATGGCCTGAGTGGTACCTTGGGCCCTTTTTAGTCATGGCTGGAGTGGCTGGGACATAAGGCACCAAGTCCCTAGGCTGCACACAGCACAGGGACCCTGGCCCCAGCCCATGAAACTATTTTTTCCTCTAGGCCTCTGGGCCTGTAATGGGAGGGGCTGCTGTAAAGACCTCTGACATGCCCTAGAGATGTTATTCCCATTGTCTTTGGAATTAACCTGTGGCTCCTTATTACTTATGCAAATTTCTGTAGCCAGTTTGAATTTCTTCTCAGAAAATAGAATTTTCTTTTCTATTTAATTGTCAGTCTGCAAATTTTCTGAACTTTTATGCTCTGCTTTCTTTATGAAATTGAATGCCTTTGCCAGCACCCAAGTCACCTCTTGAATGCTTTGCTACTTAGAAATTTCTTCCACCAGATACCCTAAATCATCTCTCTCAAGTTCAAGGTTCCACAAATCTCTAGGGCAGGGGCAAAATGCTACCAGTCTCTTTGGTAAAACATGACAAGAGTCACCCTTGCTCTAGTTCCCAACAATTTCCTCATATCCATCTGAGGCCATCTCAGGCTGGATTTCATTGTATATATCATTTTCAGCATTTTGGTCAAAGCTATTCAACAAGTCTCTAGGCAGTTTCAAACTCCATATTTCCTGTCTCCTGAGTCCTCCAAACGGTTCCAACCTTTTCCTGTTACCTACTTCCAAAGCTGCTTCCACATGTTCAGGTGTCTTTTCAGCAGTGCCCCCACTCTGCTGGCACAAATTTACTGCAATAGTCCATTTTCATGCTGCTTTTAAAGACATACCCAAGAGTGCACAATTTACAAAAGAAAGAGGTTTAATGAAAATACAGTTTCACAAGACTGGGAAGGTCTCACAATCATGGCAGAAGGCAAGGAGTAGCAAGTCACATCTTACATGGTTGGCAACAGGAAAAAAAGGGGAAACTCCTGTTTTTTAAAACTAGAAGATCTTGTGAGACTTATTCACTATCATGAGAACGGCACAGGAAAGACCTGTGCCCATAATTCAATTACCTCCCACTGGGTTCCTCCCATGACATGTGGAAATTATGGGGGTTACAACTCAAGATGAGATTTGTGGGAACACAACAAAACAATATCACAAGGCAAGATTAAAAGCAGAGTGATCCCAAAAACTTGAATGCAAAATGGACAACCATTGGAAACTGATGACAGTGGCCATTTGCAGAATCACTACAAAATCGAGTCAATGTTATATAACATATATAATATATAATTAAGTGGGACTTGGGGCAATGCTATTGTCACAATTTTGACAATAGCATGGTTCCAAGTCCCAGTTAATTATATATTATATATATATATATTATATAATATATATGTATATATATATAACATAGTAAAGATATAATATTATATATAATTATATCCAGACATATATATATATATATATATATATATATTGTGTGTGTATGTACACACACCCACAAAGAACAATTTAAACAATAGGTGCCTTCAAATTGTCCATATGATGCAAAAACAAAGAAATTTACAAAACAATTCTAACCATAAGATGTGACTACAAGGGAATATATGGATATTCTATTCCTTTGGAGCCTGCTTCTGTTAGTTTGGACAATGAAGCAGCAGATTTTCATATATGAGTTTCCTTTTGCTGCTGTAGCAAATTACCACAAATTTAGTGACTTGAAACAATACACATTTATTCTACAGTTTATAGATCAGATATCAGAAATCAGATTCATGGGTCTAACGTCAGGTTGTCAAGAGGGCCAATTCTTCCTGGAGGCCCTTAGTTCCCCCCCAACAAACTTCAGTGCGTGATGCTCCCATCCCTGTGTCCATGTGTTATCATTGTTCAACATCCACCTATGAGTGAGAACATGCAGTGTTTGGCTTTCTGTTCTTGTGTCAGTTTGCTAAGAATGATGGTTTCCAGATTCATCCAAGTCCCTGCAAAGGACATAAACTCATTGCTTTTTATGGCTGCATAGTATTCCATGGTGTATATGTACCACATTCTCTTTGTCCAGTCTGTCATTGATGGGCATTTGGGTTGGTTCCAGGTCTTTGCTATTGTAAACAGTGCTACAGTGAACATATGTGTGCATGTGTCTTTATAGCAGAACAATTTATTGTTCTTTGGATATATACCCAGCAATGGGATTGCTGGGTCAAATGGAATTTCTATTTCTAGATCCTTGAGAAATTGCCATACTGCCTTCCACAATGGTTGAACTAATTTACACTCCCACCAACTGTGTAAGAGCATTCCTATTTCTCCACATCCTCTCCAGCATCTGTTGTCTCCAGATTTTTTAATGATCGCCATTCTAACGGGCGTGAGATGGTATCTCAGTGTGGTTTTGATTTGCATTTCTCTAATGAGCAGTGATGATGAGCATATTTTCATAAGTTTGTTGGCCTTATGTGTATCTTCTTCTGGAAAGTGTCTGTTCATATCCTTTTCCCACTTTTGAATGGGGTTGTTTGTTTTTTCTTGTAAATCCATTTTAGTTCTTTGTAGATTCTGGAGATTAGCCCTTTGTCAGATGGGTAGATTGCAAAAAATTTTTCCCATTCTCTTGGTTGCTGGTTCACTCTAATGATGGTTTCTTTTGCTGTACAGAAGTTCTGAATTTTACTTAGATCCCATTTGTCTATCTTACTGACATGCTATTAATTGGAAAGGAAAACTCACTACCAAGGGGCCCTGGAGTTATGTAGGATACAGATTCCTTTTCCTTAAAACAAAAGAAATGCACATGGTGTATGTTAAAGTAACCTTGTTTTATAGTGTTCAAAGAGAACAAAGGGTTATTTGCACCTTTGGAATTTTATGCAAATAGTTAGAAAAGAGATGATAAATGCAGAAAATAAGGGGTGTTTGTGGATATTTTTAATTTAAAAAAAATGTGTTTTTAGGCCAGGCGGGGTGGCTCATGCCTGTAATCCCAGCACTTTGGAAGGCTGAGGTAGGAGGATCATGAGGTCAGGAGTTTGAGATCAGCCTAGCTGACATGATGAAACTCCTTTTCTATTAAAAATACAAAAATAAGCTGGGTGTGGTGGCATATGCCTGTAATCCCAGCTACTCAGGAGGCTGGCAGGAGAATCACTTGAACGCAGGAGACAGAGGTTGCAGTGAGCCAAAATTGCACCATTGCACTCCAGCCTGGGCAACAGAGCAAGATTCTCTCTCAAAAAAAAGTGTTTTTATTTTTAATGGACAAATAATAATTGTGTGTATTAGGTACAGTGTGATGTCTTGGTATATGTATACATTGCCAAAACATTAAATCAAGCTAATTTATATATCTACCACCTCACCTACTTTTGTGTGTGTTGAAAACATTTAAAATCTACTCTTTTAGCAATTTTGAATAGTTAATAATAGTGTCTTGTATATGATCACCATGCTGTGCAATTGATCACTAAAACTTACTTTTCATGTCTACTGGATCTTTGTTCCCTTCAACCAACATCTCTCCTTTCTCCAACTCCCTGAAGCTTTAGCCTCCGCTCTTCACCATCTTACTCCATGCTTCTATAAGTTTGACATTTTAGATTGTGGACATTTTTATTTTCAAAAGGATCAGCAATGGTAAATATTGATGGGAAGCCCATCAATGTTATAATGAGTCAATATGGAGAGTGAAAGTGGAAGACCTCTCTTCCATGTCATGTAAGCCACTACCCAAGCAACCTCAAAGCCTCTGTATCATATGAAAATAAAACAACCTGATGATTAGGCAGCAGGCTGAGAGTAACCTGAAACCCCATTGCTACAGGATCAGAGGTCTTATGTATCAATTAATTTATCCGACCAGGAGGAGTAGGCCAGTGTTTCATTAGAAGCTGAGGTCCAACTTGCTCTCATTTCCAGGATTTGAGAAACTTTTCAATAGAAGGATGTTATTTTCAGAGGTTATGAGGTGATTGAACTGTAAAAAAAAAAAAAAAAAAAAAAGAAAGGTATTTGTTTTCTTCTACAAATTTATAGTTTTAGCTTTGCTGTTTAAGAGTCTTATGATCGCCGGGCGCGGTGGCTCACGCCTGTAATCCTAGCACTTTGGGAGGCCGAGACGGGTGGATCACGAGGTCAAGAGATCGAGACCATCCTGGTCAACATGGTGAAACCCCGTCTCTACTAAAAAAATACAAAAAAT
>NW_022436943.1:57139383-57158190 GCF_009761245.1 Sapajus apella | reverse complement strand
TATATATAAAGAAAGAAAGTTATCATTTATTTCTTAAATTGTTAGAATTCACCAGCAAAGCTAGCTGGGTGCTATGGTTTGGATATAGTTTGTTTGTGTCCACTAAAATTTAATTTGATCATCAATGTAGTGGTGTTTAGAGGTAGGGCAAAATTGGAGGTGTCTATGTCATGAGAGTGGATCCCTCATAAATTGCTTGGTGCTGTTCTTGGGGTAGCGAGTTATTGCTCTCCCAAGTCTGAATTACCTCTGGAAATAGATGACTTCCCAAGAGAGCAGGTTATTATATGGCAAGGTTCTTCCTCTTGTTTGACCTTATTCACACATGTCTGCTTTCCCTTTGACCTTTGCCATGTTATGATGCAGGTCAAAAGCCCTTGCCAGAAGCCAAGTATATGCCTTTGAGCTTCCCAGCCTCTAGAACTGAGTAGATAAGCCTCTTTTCTTTAAAAAGTACTGTACACTGTTTTGGCCAAGCACGGTGGCTCACACCTGTAATCCCAGCACTTTAGAAGGCCAAGGTGGGCAGATCAGGAGGTCAAGAGTTTGAGACCAGCCTGGATAATATGCTGAAACCCTGTCTCTACTAAAAATACAAAAATTAGCCAGGCATGGTGGCGGACACCTGTAGTCCCAGCTATTAGGGAGACTGAGGCAGGAGAATAGCCTGAACCTGGGAGGTGGAGGTTGCAGTGAGTCAAGATCAAGCCACTGCACTGCACTCCAGCCTGGGCAACATGTGAGGTCCCAAGATAGCAGGTCTCAAAAAAAAAGTATACTGTTTCATGTATTCTGTTACAGAACTATAGGGCTAAGACACTGGGCTTGTAATTTTCTTGGTGGGAAAGTATTTAATTGCAAATTCATTCTCTTTACTAGATAAAAGATTATCTGGATTTCATTTATTTTATTTAGAATTTTTATTGCATTTTTAAAAATAATATTGAATAGCAAATAATTTACATTTAGTAAAATTAACTCTTGTAATATATAGTTATTCAAGTTTTGGCAAACATATACTGATATGTAACTAACACTGCAGTTGAGATATTGAACAACTCTATTACCCTCCAAAGTCCCCTGTACCACTGAGTAGCCACCCCTTTCCAACCCCTAACTCCTGGCTACTATGGATCCATTCTCCAGTCCTGTAATCTTGCATTCTCCAAAAGTCATGGAAATGAAATTATACAGTATGCAGTCTTTTGGGTCTTGCTTCTGTCACTTAACATAAAGCATCCATGTTTTGCATGTATTGCTTTTTTTCCCCCTCCTTTTATTGCTTGGCACTATTCCATTATATGGATATGCTACACATTGTTCACTCATCCTTCAATTGAGGGACATTTGGCTTTTCTCCAGTTTGAGGCAATCATGCATTTGATTACTATGAAGTTTTGTGTGCATGTTTTATGAGAATGTTTTCATTTCACTTGGGTAAAAATCTAGGACTGAGATTGCTGAGTTGCCTATATTTCTCTATATAAGAAACCGCCAGATAGTTTACCAAAGTGGCTGTGCCATTTTGCATTCCTACTAGTAGTTTATGAGAATTCCACTATCTCCATATCTAAAGCAGCACTTGACATTACCCCCTTTTATATATTTTAGGCATTTGAATAGGTATATCTTGTGATTTTAATTTGCATTTCCATAATGACTAATTATACTAAGTATCTTTTCAGGTGCTTATTCTCATCTGTATATTTTCTTTGGCAAAGTTTGTGTTCAAACGTATTAACTATTTTTAATTCTATCTTTTCTTGAATCTTTAGAGTTCTTTATGTATATTGGACACAAGGCCTTTATCATAAATATAATGTATGAATATTTTCTCCCTATCTGTGTATAAATATTTTTTCCCTATCCTTATTTTTTAAATATCTTTTAAAAAATAGATGTTCTAAATTTTGATAAAACCAAATTTTACTGCTTTTGTTGTTATTATTAATGGACCATGTTATTTTTGTTCTGTCTAAGGAGTCTGTGTAATCTAATGTCACACAGGTTTTGCTCTTTGGTTTTCTTCCTGGATTTTTTGTTGTTTTAGGTTTTACATTTAAGTTTATTATAAATTTGAGTGACTTTTTTTTTTAGAGGTTGCAAGGTATAGATTATGATTCATTATTTTTCATATAGATATTCAATTATTCCAACACTACTTGTTGAAAAGGCTGTCTTATTAAATTGCTTTTGTATTTTCATTGAAAATCAATTGACTATATATTTGTGAGTTTCTATATTTTATTTTATTTATATGTCTGTCTTTTTTTCAATACTACAGTGCCTTGTTACTGCAGATATACAGTAAATCTGAAAAACATTTAAGCTGATTTTTTTTTTTTTTTTTTTTTTTATTTTGGCTATTCTTTCTTTCTTTTTTTTTTTTTTTTTTTTTGAGATGGAGTCTCACTCTGTCATCCAAGCTGGAGTGCAGTGGCACAATCTCGGCTCACTGCAAACTTTGCCTCCCAGGTTCAAGTGATTTTCGTGTCTCAGCTCCCAAGTAGCTGGGATTACAGATGCCTGCCACCACACCAGGCTGATTTTTATATTTTTAGTAGAGATGAAGTTTCATTATGTTTGCCAGGCTGGTCTTGAACTCCTGATCTCAGGTGATCCACCTGCCTTGGCCTCCCAAAGTGCTGGGATTACAGGCATGAGCCATACCCGGCCTGTTTTAGCTATTCTATTTTCTTTTCTTTCCATATATACTTTAGAAATGTAACTGGGACCTCAATCTTAAAAACATTTTAATCAACCACTTTCTTTTTCTTCCTTCACTCTTCTCTAACCCATCATTCCTTCCTTCTCTAGATACTCCCCTGCATAATTAGATAAACACATGCTTATCTAATTATATTTTTGCTTAAGAAATTCCAGAGGCTAATATTGAAACAAACCAGGCACAGAGCCCTTTGGGAATCCTCCCACTTAGTAAAAGTCATGAACAATTAATCCACCACCATTGGGCTGAGGTCAACATAATGTTAACTAGACTTCTGTATGAGTAATTAACCAAAATAGCTACTGAAACAGACACACAGACCCTGCATCCTGCACCATTCCCACCTGCCTCCCCTACCGAGTTCTCCTTTAAAAACCCTATGGTAAATTTAAAAATGTAAGATGGTTCTTTAGAATATTAGTTCACCATCTTCTTGGTCTGCTGGCTCTCCTCTTAAATCTGCTTTTCCTTCCACCGACCTTTGTCTATCGTGTCTAGCTTTCAAGCAATGAGTAGTGAAACCTGGGCCTGGTTATAGAAACAGCTTGTTGATTTCTACCAGAAATTAACATCGAGCCTGTATATTAAAAAGAATTGACATCTTAACAAAATTGGTTCTTCTAATTCATGAAGGTAGTACATCTCCCCATTTATTCAGGCCTTCTTTGATTTTTCTTAACCATGATTTTGTAGTTTTCTGCACACAGATCTTGTATATTTTCAAATTGCTGTATGTAAGTGTTTAATGTATTTTGTAAATGACAATGCTTTATTTCAATTTCCAGTTCCTTGATTCCTAAGATACAAAAATGTATTGTATATTGACCTGGCATTTTGCAACCTTGCTAAACACATTTATTAGTTTTGGGAGGTTATTTTTCAGATTCTTTGAGATTTTCTATACGGGCGATCATGCTATGTATGAGAAGAGACAGTTTTCTTTCTTTCCAATCTCTAGGTGCCTTTTTCCCTTTTTCTTTCATCCTTCATTTTACTGGCTAAAATCTCTGATATAACTTTGAATAAGAGTCATGAATTACTTTGTTTGTAGATTAAAGGGATTCAGTCTTTTGTCTTTAGGTATGATGTTGACTCAGTTTTCTTGCTATATCTTTATTAAGAAAGTTTATTTGTATTTTTACTTTGAGGGTTTTTTTAAAAAAATCAGGAATGATGATTTTTTTTTCCAAAATTTTTTTTTGAATCGATTGCATGTTTTTCTTATTACTCTGTTGACAAGGTAAGTTTTATTATTTCTCAAATGTTGAACTCGTCTTCCATTTTCAGGATAAACCCTACTTGCTCATAATACATTATTTTATATATTGTGAGCATCAGTTTATTAGGTTATTTTTTAGGATTTTTTTGTTTTTGTTTTTTGAGACGGAGTCTCACTCTGTTGCCCAGGCTGGAGTGCAGAGCAGTGGTGTGATCTCGCCTCACCACACCCTCTGTCTTCCGGATTCAAGCCATTCTCCTGCCTCAGCCTCATGAGTAGCCAAAATTACAGGAGTGAGCCGCCATGCCTAGCTAATTTTTGTATTAGTAAAGATGAGATTTTACCATTTTTGTCAGGCTGGTCTCGAACTCCTGTCCTGGTGGCCGGGCACGGTGGCTCAGTCCTATAATCACAGCAATTTGGGAGGCCAAGGTGGGTAGATCACCAGGTCATGAGTTTTTAAATTGATGTTTATAAGAGGTCATGAGGTTATGACCTGTGGTTTTAAGAATTTTTATATCTCTTTTGGTCATTTTTGTCTTTCAAGAAATTAATTCATTTTGACTAAGTTGTTATATTTGTTGTTGTATTTATATTTTCTTCCTACGATCTTAATGTCCTGGGAGCTAAGGTGATATCCCATCTTCATTACTGGTATTGGTCATATGTGCCATCTCAATTTCTTTTTATAAGTTTGGTTAGAAGCTTATCGAATTTGTTGATCTTTCCAAAGAGCTAACTTTTGATTTCACTGGTTTTCTCTGTTTGCTAAAGATATATTTTATTGACTCGCTATTCTATATTTTATTTTTTCTCATTTCTACTTTTATTTAATTTGATCTTCTTTTTCTAGATTTTTCTGATGGAAACTGGTCAGCAGTGCAAATTTATTTGGTTAGCTATTAGCACAACAGTGATGTTTAATGTGTAATTAGCACTTTAAACCGTAGAACCAACTCTACAGACCTGGCAGGATTTTACCCTGAGCTGGCTGCTGGTCAGCTGGCAGCTGCTGGATGTGACTAGAGGGTGTGACAAAGAAAATAATGAAAAAGTCACCAGGGATTTAGAGAACTTCATGTGCAACTCTAAGTAATTGCACTTTTGCTAAAGGCTATTGACAGATTTGAGTTGTAGAAACATTGTTCTTGCTTTAGTGAAGAGAATAGCAGAGAATGGGCCTGAGTAGAGATCAAGCTCCCAGGCGGACCCTACAGTGACACGGAAATGTGGTAACACAGTCCTTACTAGAGTAGAGACAGTGGAGATGGAGAGAAAATACAGACTAAGAAGACTGGAGAAGTTGACTTGGTGATATGGATGGTAGTGAACTAAAGAGAGAAAGATCACACTGTGATAGCTGGCTCAGCCAGGGGTCAGGAAAATAAACTTGATTGAGAATACAGAAAGTGCCACATATAATGAAAAATATGGATACTATGGAGAGAGAGAGAAAGAGAGCATGAGTTGGGTTTTCAAAATATTTTTATTGTATGTATTTAAGGTGTAAAACTTTATGCTTTGATATACATATAATTCAGAAGTGATTACTATAATCAAGTAAATTAATATATTTATTATCTCATATAGTCTTTTTTTGTGGTAAGAGTACCAAAAATTTATCTTAGCACATTTTCGGTATAATATACATTATTAACTATAGTCCTCATGTTTTAATTTGATCTTAGACTTACTTATCCTATGTAACTACAACTTTTTATTCTTTAATGGATATTTCCCACTTGTCCCCACTTCCCACATCCTGGTAATCACCTCTCTACTCTGTTTCTATGTATTCATTTCTTTTCTAGATTCTACATATAAATACTATTATCCAGTATTTTTCTGAGATTGGTTTATTTCATTTAGCATGCAATTCTTTAAGTTTATTCTTGTTGCAAATGGCAAGATCTCCATTTTTAAGACTAAATAACATTCCAGTTGTTCAATTCCATCAAACATCTGTGTGATCACTGAGGTCCTCCATCAGTCCTCTCTTCCCCACCCTGCCTTGGGAACGGCTCACTCTCTCTGGGATAGGCCATAGTCTGCAGATACCCCACACTCTTCGCACATCAATCTGTTCAGTCTGTCCCCGGTTGACTAATTCTTGGGTGTTACCAACATTAGTTGTCAACAGCTTTCAGAAAGACCCATTATTTGGGAAAGAAAGACAATGGCAGGGCTGTCACCTAGAGCATAATCTCTCCCTAACCTGCAAATGTTATCTGTTGTCACTCAGCTGTGAGGGCAGTATCACTTCAGAGCCTGATCATTTAGGTGACTTGCTGGGTCCCAGCTAAGTCTTGGCAAAGGTTGTCAGTGCCAGCAAAGACCATGGGATAGATTACCCCCCACCACTATGTTCTCAAAAGGGTAGTGTACACTGAAAGTTTCCTCTGCATGCCAGAGGAGATAGAAAAAGGCTCTGCCTCTCTCTCCTTTTTTAAAATATAAAGATATTATCACTTATCCTTTAAATGAAGCACAGCAAGGACCCGACATGTTTACCTTAAACCACCTCCCTTTCAATGTGATAATCCAAGTTTCTAGAACAACTACAGGATTAAAGCAATAAAATGCAAAATCCCAGCTCTAATTAGCAGAAGGCACAATAAAAAGCTGGATTTTGTGGTCACGGTCAAAACTACAGATTTAATGAGACTCTCTACATGTGGAGTTGAATCTCAAACAATCCCACACTTTAAAATTCCAAACTCATAAGGTTTTTTTTACTCAAAAAAGAAAGCTTACAATGAAACTGTAAACACCACATTTCTTGTCTCTTTCTTGCCAGAATATTTAAAGCTTGATTCATTAATCAACTGTGCCAGACGTGGCAACTGGCTCTGGAGGCAGCCTTCTCCTTTCCCCTTTATAGAATTTGCTTTGCTTTGTCATTCTTTGGATAGGTGTTTCTGGCCTCTATATATTCTCTCTTCAAATCTCCCTGACTCTTCTCTGGTCCCTCGCAATCTATCTATCATGTGGAGTCACTTAGGTTTCCTTCCTGAAGGAATAGCAGGCACCTAGGTCCTAACCAGGATGCTAAGTAACAATCTCAGCACTCCAGGATGAGTGCTGGAGTTGCTGGTACCATTTGTTAGGCATCCTGAGATACTCACCGAGCTGTAGCATAGCACGACCCTCACTCAGTAGTGCCACAATCCAAGTCATTTTCTTCTTGAGCCTTGTAATTAATGGAGAAACATTCAGATTCTTTCCTAGACAAAAAGCCCATATGGCTTACTTACTTCTGTATCCATAATGCTATTAGAAAAAGGCTTTTTGAATAAACTGTGCATGTTTTCCCTTGGACTAAAAGACAACTGCTCTATTCCTCCTTTTTCTTACTCCAACAAAACTCTAAGAGAGAGAGAGAGAGGGGGTGTGTGTGTGTGTGTGTGTGTGTGTGTGTGAGAGAGAGAGAGAGAGAGAGAGAGAGAGAGAGAGAGAGAGAGAGAGGAGGGTGGAGGAGGGGTGGTTAGGATCACAAACCCAAATCCTAATTCAGTTCTAGAAACAGGATGCCCAATCAATGTTGGCCATTGATGGTTTGAGTCTTTTCCTGCACATGTGAATTTATTTGTCGACATTATGCTTAACACTTCATTCATTCATAATATGTGCATTCTTTAAAAAATGGGTTATTCACTCTTACTATGTGTCAATCTCTGTACCAGATTGGAAATTTAAGTGGTGAGTCAAACAGAGGAAGCCCTTGCTCTCATGGAGCTCACATGTGTTGGGGACTGGGGAGGCAGTAGGCTGTCAAATGACTATGTAATATACATATTAATACAATGCATAATATCCAATAGAGTGGTGGGAGACAGTTGTGAGCAAAACAGACATGGTCATTCCAATGGCCAACAAGTCAAAAGTCAATAGGTAAAAACATAAAAAAATAGGAAATTGTAGCTAGGGCTGAGAAGCAGCAGAGGATGGGTTAGAATGGAGAATGATGTGTGTGGGGCATTTACTTATGGAAGAATGAGGAAAAATCTCTCCAAGGGACAGTTCCTCTTCCTGCTGCCCTCTTCCGCTCCTGTTCTTATGCCATCACATAACTCAGCATGGCCCATAGGAAGTATTTAGGAAGTATGCTGTGCCCTGTCAGAGCCACTTTAAACTGGGACGTGTCACCTAACTGTTGAGCCTCACCTATGGAAGGGATTCACCACAGGGCTACTGAAGGGATTGAATAAAGTCACACAGGTAAAGTGCTTGTACAGACCCTGGCATATGGTGGACTACTCATTGTCCGCTGGGTTTCCTGAGACAATGACTGAGATGAGGCTATGTTATAGGAGCAGGTTTATGGGGTATGCTTTAGGGAGCCAGGGAAGTGGGATTGGGCAGATGGAGAAGTCAAACTGGGACATAGCCTCAATAGAGGCCTCCTCGGCTGGCTCCTCAGGAATGTTGGGGGCTGGATGACCCTCATGAATTGGGAAAGGAGAGCTGGGTCTTTAAAGCCTCTCACTGATTAGGCCCTGGAGGCTCTTGTGGGTGGGGGTTGATGTCCAGCAGAGGGCAGTGCTGGAGGAGGTGGGGACTCAGTTGTGAACCTTCAGCAGTGACACCCCCAGCAGCTAAGGAAATGAGTGCTTGAGTCCTGAACAGCAGACTGGGGCAGCTCACCAAGGCATTCACTGCTGGGACCCACGCATGTTGTATTTTCACTTCTACCCTATGGAAAGTGTCCAATGCAGTGCCTGGCCCCTAGGGAATGGCCCTCAATTTTACTGTTGCTCCATGGTGAACCCTGTGATGAATACACATCCACTGAGAGCCACAGGGTGAAGCCATTTGGATTTTGTTTTTGTTTTTGTTTGTTTGTTTTTTGTTTGTTTTTGAGATGGAGTCTCACTCTGTAGCCCAGGCTGGAGTGCAGTGGCACAATATGGGCTCACTGCAACCTCTGCCTCCCTGGTGCCAGTTCAAGCAATTCTCCTGCCTCAGCCTCCCGAGTAGCTGGGATTACAGGCATGTGCCACCATGCCCAGCTAATTTTTGTATTTTTAGTAGAGACAGGGTTTCACCATATTGGCCAGGCTGGTCTCAAACTCCTGACCTTGCGATCCGCCTACTTTGGCATCCCAAAGTGCTGGGATTACAGGCTTGAGCCACTGTGCCTAGTGGGCTACCTGGACTTTGAATAGGACATGACATTAGTGTTCTTTCAGAGCCTCTGCTGGACCTGATCTCCTGATTACCTATCAAGGAGGAAACTGAGGCATAGCCTAAAGCCGCATGAAGCAGTTGATGGTAGGCTCTGTTCTCGGCATTCAACGTGTTGTCCTGACTCCTAAATTTAGATTCCCTTCATGATATCTAACTGCCTCTTCCCCTTCATAGTACCTTCTTCCTAAATGAATTCAGCAATTCAAATTTGAGATGAGCATCATGGACCTCGGCCATCTTATTGGGACCCCCAGGAAGGCAACACGTTCAAGGCTTCTCCAGAGATCCTGGAGCTTGGAACACCCACGCCTTTAAGCAGGTGGGCATGTAGGTGGCATCACTCATTAGTGACTACACTTTGGGAAAATTATCTAGCTCCAGCCTCCTTGCTTTCAATGCTGCATCTGTTCTCTGTCAGCAGAGGTGATGAGAGTTGCTGAAAATTCATCAAGTTATCATGCCATTTGCCTAACATGACTTATGATTGACAATTTATACCTGTCAGAACCCAGAGAAGATACGGCAGTTCCCTAAGGCAAGGCAGCAGGGTAGCCGCCCCTTCACCCCAAGGCTGCCCACAGAAAGAAAGAGCAGCAGGGAGGCTGGGACAGTTGGGGTCTCAGCATTAAGTGTGGCTCCTTGGCTTCTGCTGAGAAAGGAAAAAACTAATACACCTTTAGTTTAAGGCTTTGCAAAAATGTTCCACAAAATGTGATCCACCAAATCATTTTTTTTTTAGTAGATGTTAATAATAGTGTCTTTGGAAAGAGTTTTCTGTGGTGAAGTAAGGGGCAACATTACTGGGTTAAACACGGATTAACTGGGATTATTTGGCATTATTTATACACGACTGTGGGTAAGCATTTTTCAAACATTTTAAATACTCCATTTAGCCTCTTTTGGAGAACACTTTTGTTTGTTTTTACTGATTTCTTTCTTTTCTTTCTCTCTTTTATTTATTTATTTATTTATTTATTGAGATGGAGTCTCGCTCTGTTGTTGAGGCTGAGCTCAGTGGTGCATCTCAACTGACTGCAACTTCTGTCTCCCAGGTTCAAGTGATTCTTATGCCTCAGCCTCCCGAGTAACTGGGATTACAGGTGGGTGCCACCACGCCCAGCTAATGTTTGTATTTTTAGTAGAGACAAAAGGGTTTCACCATGTTGGCCAGGCTAGTCTCAAACTCCTGACC
Source organism: Sapajus apella (assembly GCF_009761245.1). Lineage (NCBI taxonomy): Eukaryota > Metazoa > Chordata > Mammalia > Primates > Cebidae > Sapajus > Sapajus apella. Next base: position 57,147,864 of record NW_022436943.1, on the reverse strand, counting down.
TCAAGTGATCTGCCCTCCTCAGCCTCCCAAAGAGCTGGGATTACAGGCATGAGCCACCATGCCTGGCCCACTGATTTGTTTTTTTTCACATATTCTTTGGTCTCCAAAACAGTTTGTGACTTAGTTACGTTTATAAGTCCCATTCTGAAGATGAGAGAAACTGAGACTTAGGAAAGTAAATCTTTCCGAGAGTCTGTCCCAAGTTTTCCAGGGTGTGCGGTTTGCAGGAAGCAGCAACTGGATCCTAGTGTGGTTTGCTGTCTGGGATCGGTGCTGGATTTGCTCTGAGGCCCCTCCGAGTCTTGCCACCTTCACACTGGGTTAATCAGCATTCAACTCTTAAAGGGGCTAATGAATTTTAAATGTAAAAGTAGAATCAAACATAGAGCTCTGTATAAATGCTAACTACAACTTTGGAAAAATTCATTAGGCCTAACATCCTCATATGAAAATTCAAATCTTTGGCCTGCTTGATTTTTTCCTGGTTTCCTTCAGCGAAATAGCTCTTTGATTTGGGTAAAAAGAGAGCTAGCCTAGGGTCAGGACACCAGAGCTAAGGCGGCAACCATGGGATTTTGGGCACGTTGTGTCCCTTCTCTGAGTTTCAGATGTGGTTTTAAAAAATCTTATTATTATTTTTTTTTGTAAAGGGTGGATAATAGTGTTTTCTCTGTCTCTTTCACAGAGCCTTTTGGAAATTGAATGTGATGATAAACATGTAAATCACTCCATGAGAACACATTCAATGGTCTGTTATTATTCTCTTTATTAGGATATGATGACGCCAGTCACTTACAAGTCATTTATGTCTGTGCCCTCTATTCAGAGAAAGGGATGCACCAATAGCAGGGAGAGACACTGTGGTGAATAGGACATGCATGAAGTCAGTCTTTCATGAAGATGAAGAAGGAGAAGGGTCTTTGGGGCAGAGCCCTGGCCGCCTGGCTGGCTAACTTAACTTCCCAGACAGAGCTCCTCCAGGCCTGAGAACAAGCAGCACATTATGACAGAAATGAGAATCATTTCCTTCCAAGAAAGTATTGTCCTATTAAAGCAAAAAGGACAGAAAGCCGAGAGAAGTACCGAGGACAAGTAAAAATTGGACAGAGTTTAAAAGAGAGTTTATTAGGTATTTTTTAAAACAGAAGTAGGACGTGAGTTGTAAAAGAAAAAAAAATCATCTAAATTTTATACAAACAGCATGATCATAACTATTTTTATTAAAAGCGACACATAGAAAAAAGTCCATGAGGGACTTCCCATATATTATAAAAAATCTTATATAGAGGGATTGTGGTTAATTACAATGACTAAAATTGACTAAGCGTTTATCTATTCCAAACACATTTCACATATTATCTTATGTATTCTTCAAAACAACCCAGCTGAGTAAATTTTATATTCTATTTAACAGATAAGAAAACTAACAATTTGGAGAATTTTTTTGTTGTGGTGGCCATTGTGTCTTTCTTTAATGTTTCACTTTATATACAGCTATTGTTTTATTTTTTTTAATTTGACTAATACGTATGAATCATGATTATTTCACGTTCCATAACGTTCAAATTGACCAAATCGTGGGGAACACAATCTTCCTCTTGTCGTTCCCCATCACTGACTTTCTTCTGCAACAACTTTATGAATGTACCTCTTCCCTTTGCCTTTTTCTACATTTCCTTTCAACCTTTGCTGTTTTGGGGACTGAACTGTTTAATCTATTCACCTAGCCACATGGTCACCTTTCTATATTATGTGACTTTTAAGCTGCTGAAGCCATTTCTAGAGGAACCTCACAAAGTGTTTGCAGAGCCTGTTTCTATGAAAGGACTCAGTGAAGGAGAAAATTAGAGGGGATTTCACCTTATCCCAGTGTCTATCCTGCATCCGAACATGGAGTTTTGCTGGGAAGGGCCGCTGCATGCCTTTGTAAAGTCTCTCTCCCAGATTTTCCAATGGCTTAGCTCAGAGAATATGCACACTCTGAACCTTGGTCCTCTCCACACCCCCACCACGCCCCTCCCCGTTCCAGTTACTGTAGGCCAGTCTCACCTGAATCTCTGATTGCAGAGTAAGATAAATCAATCAATATAGCTTTAAAACCAAAAAAGTAATCGTCAATTTTTTTAAATTAGGTAATAAACACAGTTATTACTGTTTTACACATATTATTAAATTTATATATATATTTATGAGACAGAGTTATTAAATTTATATTTTCAATGATACTAAGAGGTAGGTACTATTATCACCTTCATTATACAAATGAGAAAACTTACCACAGAGAATTTAATTTACTCACCTAAGGCAACACAGCAAGAAGGAAGGGGGCTTTTATATACATTCAAGTGTATTTAACTAGACTCCTATATAAACAGTTTCTTAATCAATATAGCAATGAGATGAAATTATTTGGGAAGGAAAAAGCAAACCATCTCAAGCCCCATTCCCTCAATAACCAAATATTAAAGCCAGGCTTGAAGAGCCTGAGTGACAGCATTGCATCCTATGCACTAGACGCCTGTATACTATCCATGAGAACTTTAATGGAAAAACGTTAATGATACTAGCATCTTCACAATTTTAATCATTCAATTATAGTTATTGCTTTCTAACTTGATTATACTGAGGTCAAAGAAAATGGTCTGTATGCTACTAATTCTTTGGCCTCTTCAATAGTGCACCAACAGGAATGTTTTTGTGCCAGTATACTGGTGAAGAATGCATGTTCTCTGCTTGGTCTAAGGCTCTATCTCTGTCCTATAAAACTCATACGTTTTATCTTACATCAAGTAAGATGTCTTACACCCTTGTCCTTCCTGAACAAGGTATCCATGTCTTTCATTAACTTGGGAAATCCACAGCCATTTGAAGACTGTCTCTCTAATCTCTCCTACCCTGCCCCTTCTGGGACTCTTGCTAGATGTAAATCAGATTGCTCATTTTATGTATTTATTTCTTTATTTAATGTGAAGTGAGTCACTTGTAGGCAGCATATTCTTGAGCCTTTTTTGTTTCATTTTAGAATCTGGGGATACATGTGCAGGTTTGTTACTTCAGTAAATTGCATGTTGCTGAGGATTTTGTGTATGAGTGATCTTGTCACTCAGGTAATGAGCATAGTGGTGGATAAGTAGCAGTCCCCAGTGTCTGTTTTTCCCATATTTGTGTTCATCTGTATTCAATGCTTACCTCCAAGATGTAAGTGAGAACATGCAGTATTTGGTTTTCTGTTCTGCATTAGTTCACATAGGATAATGTCCTCCAGCTGTATCCATGTTGCTGCAAAGGACATTTTCTTTACCCAGCATTAATGGACATCTTGTTTGAGTCCAATATATTTGCTATTGTAGATAGTGATGCAGTGAACATACAACTGCATGTGTCTTTTTGGTAGAACAATTTATTTTCCTTTGGGTATATTTCCAGTAGTGGGATTGTTAGGTCAAATGAGAGTTCTAACTTCTTGGAGAAATCTTTACACTACTTTTCACAGTGGCTAGACTAGCTTATATTCCCACCAGCAGTGTATAAGTGTTTTATTTTCTCCATAATATTGCCAGCACCTGTTTTTTATTTTTTAATTTTTTTAAGATAACAGATTGCCCATTTTAGTCTCCATTTTCCCCATGTTAACTTTCTGTGTTGCATTCTAGGTAAATGTATGCAGTTCTACCATCCAGTTTCCCAACTATTTCTCCACCTGTGTGCATTTGGGCTGTCTAGTTTGTCCATTGTGACATTAATTGCAATAGCTACATTTTTCACATCTGTGAGTTCTATTTGGTTCTTTTATAAAAATATATGGCCTTACATGATAAGTTTTTGATTGTATCTCACTTTTTAGTGTCATTCATACAACAATGGTGATATTATCTTATGGTCTAAGGAGTTTAAATATCTTGCTTGTTTGTTTGCTTTTCATTTGTGCTACTCTCGCTGTGAATGGCTTATATTTTTGTTTGTGCTTTAATTTTTAATTTTGAGCTCATTCACTCTGATTCCACCTTTGTGAATCCTGAATAAAGTAGATTGAGCATGTCCCCTTCCAGAGAAGATTTGAGGGCATGTTTATGCTGTGCCTCTGGGGCATTACAAGTTTGGAACTGTGTGTTAATATTTAAGCTTTAAGAATACTGGGCTTTGCAGTCACTTGAAAACTTGAGCCCCATTGTAGCAGAACTGTGGTGCCTTTCAGATGCTCTGTAGATCTTTGTTGAATATAGTAAGAAAAAAATGAATTAGATAGTTATATTTTTTCATGCTTTCTCTAAAAGAAAATCACCAAAATTAAGCAAGAAGATTTTTTTTTAATCAAGAAAAACTAAATGTGGTTCAGACTTTTGCAGAGGTATGTCTGCACAGACTTTTAAAGTGGTGCAGTTTTATAGTTCTTAAATCAGTACTAACTAAATCAGAGTTTATATATTCCTCTGATTAATGATGTAACACTGAAAGTTAAGTGGGAGTTCCAAGGGCATGCAGGTCAGCCCTCGCACTGCACAGGAAACAGAGGGTCATGCTGCTTCTCTGAGGCCAAGTGTTTGCCAGTTATTCCCAGGAAATGATTTGAATTGTTCATATTGTTCATCAAACTGGAAACAGCAAAACGTGAACAGGAGATAAAGCTTGAAGCTCAAATTCGCCTTACCCAGTGAGACTTTGTAACTCAGATCACCAATTAAAACCATCCTGACAACACATTTTTGCTGTTTTCTCCCCACAGGCCTCCCTGTGGATGGCCTCTTGCCTACCAAACTGTAGGGGTAGTTCCAAAGCAGCACATAATGTGATTGAACAGCCCACCAGCCTCAGGCTTAAGGATTTCAAAGGATTGAGCCCTAATTTACCTCAGAAGCAGGACGTTTCAATGACTTTAGAAATTTTATTTGATCTTCCTAATATTTGCGGATTCCAGAGGTGCAGACCATTTTTATTAGTCTTGTGTCATCTTGGGAAAACAAAAACCAATTTCAGGGCACAAGTGTCTTTTCTTTTTACCAATCTATTACCCAAGAGCACTTAGCATCAGGTAAGCCTCAGAAGGATTGGTTAATTAAATGGTGTGGGAATTTGCTGATGAGTCTATCTCTGATCTGATTCTTTCTGGCTTTTACCTGCTCCTGATTCTTTGAAAATCTCATTTCCCTAAACAAGACAGCCTCCGAGATGAGAGGGTTCAGCCATGGTGAAACATTAGCCTTTTCTTGGTGTCCATCTGGCTTTTCCTAGCAGCAGTGATTGTTTCTGTGACTGTGTAGGGAATGAGCTCCCATCCAGTCTTCATGGAGTAGCTGATAAGAGAAGGAGCCACCATCCTGAGGCCTCATGGGTTTAAAAAAGATGCCCATCTCGGGGTATAGGTGTGAGGAAGCCAGATGAGGGATACATAGGAGCCCCTTAGTGTCCTTTAGAAAGAATAGGTAAATGAATGCCACTGATAATGAGACCAAAGCCATTGCAGCCCCTAATGCTCCTAGAGCCTCAAGTGTCTTCTGCTAATACAGAAAAGCCTTTTGAAACTTGCTAGCAAGCATTGATATTGCATAAAATCTGATCCGTTGTCCCCTTTGTTCTCTTGCTAGTTTTGTAACCTGGAAGAGATAACTTGGCTTTTCCAAAGTTTAATTTCCTCACCCGGAAAATGAGGCATGTTAAGCCTGATCCCAAAGATAAACTCAAATAGTGAAGCTCTGACTTAGGTTTCATCATTTCTTAGGTGGGGAAACCAAGGCCCTGAGAATGAAATTATCTTGCCCAAATTTGACATGCTCAGTAAGTGGCATTACTGAGGCCAGGGGCTAGGGCACCTCACCGACTCTGACCTACAGGTCCAGCCCCCTCCCACCACAGCCCACTCCACTGCAGGCACAGAAGGATTCTTACATTCTGCAGTGAAGGAAGGAGTTTGGAAGCTGTGGGCTCATCAGGGACCCTAGTTCTCATATTCACACATTTGTTTTTCTCTTTCACAATTTACATTTGTTAAATTGTCCATGAAGCATTCATGCTTTGGACAAGTCCCTTGTCTCCTGAAAGAAAGCAGAACTAGATTATTCATCCTTTCATAATTAAAGAGTGTCAGCATCACGGACTGGCCTTCACACACTGATGCTCCTGGTCAGCCCCATCTGGGGCTCCAGTGCTGTTGCTGTGGACCCCAGAGATGGGGCAGCCCCTGCTCCCCTCCTTCTTCTGGAACATCAGAAGCCCGAGATCAAAACCATATTTCTCCCTGCGCAATTGGCATCTAGATAGTAACTCCTCTCTCAGTGTTGGAATTAAGAGCTGACAGCATTAAAATATGCTGGCCATTTGATACAAAACATACAGGACATCTAGTGCATCAGGAGAGAAAATCACTGGTCTATAAAGCCTGAGTCCCACACCATATACTGTTAATTAACCAGCTGTGCACAAATCTGACATTATGCATCACATCTGCAAAATGAAGGATTTCAGATGGCCAGTCTTAAAGGTTATTTCATGGTGTAAAACAAGGTGAATTAACCTTGGCACTATTGATAATTCTTTCTCTGAATAATTGTGTTGTAAGAGCTGTTCTATGCAGCTGCATCCCCTGCCTATGCCCACTTAATGCCTGTAGCAGCCCCCACCAGTTGTGACAACCCAAAATGTCTCCAGACATTGCTAAATGCCCCCTGAGGGGGGAGAATCTCTCCATGGCAAATCTCTGATCTAAAGTAATGCAGAACTATAATCTGTACATTTTCCCAGGTACACTGTTACTTTGAGAAACAAACTGAAGAAGAACAGTCCTTGAATTTCTCTTTCACTAATTTTGCCAGATTTTTATGTGGAGATCTAGAAGCATCTTCAAAAGCTTATTGCCTGGGATGTGGAAGTAATATTAAGTCATTATCTTCTTTAGATAATGTATGGATTAATTTTATATTAATTAGTTTAAAATCATATTGTTAGAAATTAAACTAAAGGGGCAGAACATAGAAGAGATAAATTTAGAAACTGTAAAACTAAGAAATACTTTTTGCTCATAAGCTTCCTCACTCCTTGGTGCTTTCCCATCTGGGGCTGCTGCTCATAGCCTGTGGATTGTCACCTCTCAAATGTCACTCACTGTTGAAGATGCATCTTACATCCCACTTGTTCCATGAAGCCTCTAGCAATTCCTGTTCATAGAAATAATTTAGTTTACTTCTCTACTCATTGGAAAATGTGCTTGCATTTCCCTCTCAGTCAGCCTTGTATGGTCCCATCCAAGGACCAGGCTGTTGCAGGCCAATGACCCCATCCATTGCTGTATCCCTTTGTAACCCAGAGGAAGTGCAATGGCTCTGCCTCTTCTTCTCTGGAAAGGGCCCAGGCCAGGACCTCATTTCCTGTTCCCCAGATTACGGCACTGCCTTTCCAGTTAATTTCCTCCTCTCCTTTGGGTGCCCTGGGCTTTGCTGGCCAGGTTCTAGCTATCCCTCCCCATTTGTCTCACCAACCCGGACTCCAGCATTTGTAGACACAGCTTACTTTTCTTGGACAGCTCTTCTTACCTCGCCTGTTGAGAGAACATCTTGTTCTTCATAATCCAGCCAAATGTTGCCTCCTCTGTGAAGCCTTCCTGGGTCATGCCACTTTCCCAAACACAGAAAAATTTATTCCTTCCTTTCCCCATGCCTCCCACAGAAGCTCTGTCAAAACATTTACCCTGTGTCCTCCCACAGTGGTGCCCTCAGTATGAATGCTGGCTCTCCTCCCACCCCTTATTCAGTGAATGTTCTGGCAAACTCCAATTCTCAGCTCTGGATGTACTCCTCAGGGAATCCCATCCTGGCACACACACTCCCCCAGTGGACAGTAAATTTCCTCTATTGTATACTGTATGAATTTTATTTAGTAATTGTTTTTCTGCAATAGACTTTAGCCTTTATGATAGTAGGGACATGTTTTTATCATTATAGCAATTTTTACAGTAATTTACTAATGCAGGTTAGAAGCTGAACAAATAGTGTTAAATGAATACATAGACCAAGATGATCTGTTGCCTCTCTTCTGTCTACTGGACCATGAGTTTTGTGGGGTGGGGACTGTGCTCACTCATCTTGTGACCTCGGCATCAAGAGCAGTACCAGGAAATTAGTAACTGTTTATTAATTCATCAATATCATTTTTATTGTTACTGGCATTTACTAAATGCTTTGTGTGTGCTGGGTAATGTGCTAAGCACTTTACAGAAATGATTTTATCTAATTTTCAACCACCTTTGTGAGGCATCTATTATACCCACTTTAAAGATGAAGCAACGGAGAGTTAGAGGATTCAAATAGCATGCCTTGTTCACACCCCAAAGATCCTGCTCTTTACTGCTGTTTCATGAAGTCTCTCAAATTAATGCTACAAATAAAGGAAATGGCCCAGAGCTCTCTGATACAAGTGATTGAAACCAGGGGTTCATTAGGTAAACCAAAAATAGAAAATAGGGAATATTTCTTTAAATTATATATATATATA
>NW_022436943.1:57050743-57139283 GCF_009761245.1 Sapajus apella | reverse complement strand
AAACTATATATATTTATAATTATATATATATAGCTTGACATCAATGTAAATATAATCATGCCTGTATTTATGAACTCTGAAGTAGACCAAGGGTGCTTCTTTGAGAATTGTTTATTTTCAAGAGTCCTGCCTTATGTAGTGTAAATTATATCCACAAAATGTCCTCTACTCTTTCCAAATTTTTGTTTCTTTAGAATGGAGAGAGTTTAAGACATGCCACTGGGCATGGTGGCTAACACCTGTAATCCCAGCACTTTGGGAGTCCAAGGTGGGCAGATCGTTTGAGGTCAAGGAGTTCAAAACCAGCCTAGCCAACATGATGAAGCCCCATCTCTACTAAAAATTGGCTGGGTGTGGTGATGGGCACCTGTAATCCCAGCTACTTGGGAGGCAGAGGCAGGAGAATTGCTTGTGCTCAGGAGGCAAGATGACAGTGCACAGAGATGGTACCACTGCACTGCAGGCTGGGCGATAGAGTGAGACTCCATCTCAGAAAAAAAAAAAAAAAAAAGACATTTGACCTGCATTCTCAATGCAGATATCTTCTGGATTTTTATGACCTTGCCCCCAACTTTTTTTCTAGGTATAATGTCCACATGTAATTGTCCAGCAATTTTTAAGGCAATCTATTTTTTAAAGTCTTTGAAAGGTGCAAAGATTTTTACTGTAATTTTCGTAGAAACAATATTATCTCTTTCTTCCCTATATATCTTTGGCTTATGAAACAGTTTTCAGAGAACTACAGGGACTCTTAGCATGAAGCTGGCCTGTGGAGAGTTGTAAAGCATCCCGCTGGCTGAGACGAGCTCACCCACTGACAGCTTTATCCTAGAATGTTTTACAGGGTGATTGGGCTGTATTGGTTAATCAGGGAAGTCGGTTACATACCGCAAGTTTAGAAGAGCTTTCATTGTAAATAATATTTAATTGAATATTTCAATATTCAATTAAACAGAATTGAGGGTTGTAACTGTTCCAGGTAGTCGTCTCAAAGATAGCCATAAGGAAGATGGTTGAGCAGAAAATAAAATAGAAAAATGATATAATGTGACTCCTCCTCATATCCTCTGGTTCTCGGTCTCCTAATTGTTCTGTGGAGATCTATCACACTGCTGATTCTTCTCCATGCAGAATGTCTTCTTTCTCTCATCCTGCAGGGCCTAATGAAGATCTATGCACCTGCCTATGGCCAGTCAGCAGTTTTCAATGATTTCAAAAAGGAGAGCTGCAGCCAGAATGCTCCATTAGAATTTTATTGATACAGATCGCCTTTGGCTAAATGTGTTCTTTGCACCTCAGTACAGGAGGCCACTGAAGAGAGAATAGGGCATCATCCTTGCCATTCTGAACCTCTGGATTAATAGTAGCCAAAGATAGCACTGATATGGAGGAAGCTGAGTCATTAAATAAACCATATATTTAATGTGGAGAAAAGGGATTACTGCCTTTGTTGCCTAAGAGGCCAGACGCCCCCCTTGAGCTGGGAGTTCTGTGAGGTGACAATGAGACTGCTGGAGCTGTAGCCCAAGTGACAGCTTTGGAGCCACTAGGACCTGGCCCCACAGTGGTGTAGAACTGGCTAGACATGCCTTCCCAGCACATCCTGGAACAACCTCACCTGTGGGAACTCGTGCAGTTTTAAAAGCCTGGGTAGCAAATCACATCCAGACAGCCATACGGCCAAAGGAACAGGAGGGCTGGGCACAGTGGTTCACTCCTGTAATCCCAGCACTTTGAGAGGCTGAGGCAGGTGGATTACCTGAGGTCAGGAGTTCAATGTTAGCCTGGCCAACATGACAAACCCCCAACTCTACTAAAAGTACAAAAATTAGCCAGGTATGGTGGCTGATGCCTGTAATCCCAACTATTCAGGAGGGTGAGGCAGGAGAATAGCTTGAACCAGGGATGGGGAGGTTGCAGTGAGCCAAGATCATGCCACTGCACTCCAGCCTGGGTGACAAGAGCGAGACTGTGTCTCAAAACAAAAACAAAAACAAAAACAAAAAGGAATAGGAGGATGGCAGAGGAGGTGGGGAAGGAGGACTGTGTACCCCAGGACCCCTGTGATTAGCTTTGAAAGGAAAATGCTGATCCTCAAATGGGTGGAGTCAGGTCTAGGTAATACAACTTTACACTAGTATCAGGACTTCACATTTACAGTTCAAGTAGGCACCCTGTTAAACTGGGTTGGCATCAGTATGAAAAACCTACCAGACACTGTATGGGGTGATTACCCAGCGTAACAATTATCCACTGTCTCTCAAAATTGCTTCCCTCCTGCAAGAGCAGGTACCTGGGCTGCTGGAGGCTATCGTCTTTAGCCATTGGCAGTTAGACCAGGCATGGACTTCTGACCCAGGCACAGTAACCCACTTCCTTGCTTGGCTGTTCTGAATTAGGTCTATAAGTGAGTATGTGTGAAATGCTCTGCACAGAGCAGATGGCATCATGGGAGCTGTGGAGTGGCAGACATTGCCCCTTTACAAGCCGGGAAGAGTAGAGAAAACCAGTCCTTGGAAGCTGTGAGGAGATGGTGAGAAGGGGAAGGAGACTTCAGTCAGTGCTCTTGATACGTTTTTACTTTAAATTTCCAGAAACTTCCTGAAATCCAGTCTTTTTCTCAATCTTGATTTGAAAAACATCATTGCGTTTTTTATATGAAGATTTTCTTTTTGCTTAAGCTAGAATAATTCACTGATGTCTATCATTTACAATTAGAGTGTTAAAAATAAGTAACATAATTACAAGAATTATGTATTCTAAACATTTACCATGTGTCAGATAATTAAGTGGACTGCTATGGACTGAATTGTCTCCTCCTATCCACATTCATATGTTGAAGTCCTAATGCCCAATGTAACTGTACTTGGAGATAGGGCTTTTAGGAAGTAATTAAGGCTAAATGATGTCATAAGGGTAGGACCCTAATGTAACAAGATTGGTGCCTTCAAAAGAAGAGGAAAGCCCAATGGCCCAGTGTGGTGGTTCACACCTATAATCCCAGTACTTTAGGAGGCTGAGACAGGAGGATCACTTGAGCCCAGGAGTTTGAGATCAGCCTGGGCAACATTGTGAGATCCTGTCTCTACCAAAAGAAAAAAAGAAAAAAAGAAAAAAAAAAACCACTAAAACATTAGCCAGGTGCCATGGCACACAACTGTCATCTCAGCTACTGGGGAGGCTGATATAAGAGAATTGCAACCTCCATGAACCACAATTATGCCCACTGCACTCCAGCCTGGGTGACAGAGCATCCTATCTCTTAAAAATTAAGTTAAATTTTTTAAAAAAAAGGAAGTGAGAGATTTTCTCTTCATGCACACACAGAGGAAAGATCATGTAAGGAAAGATCAGGGAGAAGATGGCCATCTGTAAGCTAGGAAGGGAGCCCTCATCAGAAACCAAAGCAGCACAGCCTTAATCTTGGGCTTTCCAGCCTCCAGAACTGTAGAAATAAATTCCTGTTATTTAAGCCACCGAGAGTGTAGCATTTTGTTATGGCAGCCTGAGCTGACTAATACATGGACAAGGATTTATCTAATTTAACCCCCACAACAACCTGTTGAAACTAGTATTGTCATGCCTCACAGATGGGAGATGGAGGCTCAGCATAGTTAACTACCTTTTTCAAGCTACAAAGGATAGCTTTTCTACCCAAAGCCTAGACGCATTAATACTGCTGCCTTTCTATGGGAATTGGATCCTCAAACAGCTAGCTCCAAACTCAGGCTGTTCATTAAAAATAACACTAACAACAGAGAAAGCAGGAGAGACAAACCCCAGTGGAGAAATGCAGGCATCTACCTTGGCCTCCACAATTGATGACCCGGGGTGAACGGACGCATGGTTACCATTCTTGACTAGGAAACCTACTTCCAGCATTTTGTCCACTAGCCTGAAAGAAGCTTCCACAGGTGCAGTGCTTGAGCATGCCCTGCAACGCCAAAATCCTGCAGCACCGAGGCTAGATTCATCCATGAGCATGAGGCTCTTGGCCAGAATGCTGGCTGTAGGAAAACAGGCCTGCAGTAGATTCAGCTTCAGGGCTTGCATCTCTGCCTCAGGCTAAACATTTACACGAGCCCAGTGTTTCCCAGGAGCAGTGGGAGGCAGATGGGCTTACAGGCAGAGGGTGGCAGCCTCACAGATGAGCTCAAAATGTCAGCTCAGGATATACACCAACTTAAACTTGAATCGTCCTATTGCTTTTCCTCAAATATTTTTAAAACTAAACTTAAAACAAATGTCGTGTATGTAATTGTAGATTCGCATGCAAAGAGATTCCCATATACCGTTTACCTTCTTGTCCTTAATAATGATAACATCTTGCAAAACTATAATGCAATATCACAACTAGGATACTGATGTTGATACAGGCCACTGATATTATTCTTATTTCTCCAGTTTTATTTTTACTTGTGTATGTGTATTTAGTGTGTATTTAGTGCTATGTAATTTTTTTTTTTTTTTGGGGAAACAGGGTCTTACTCTGTCACCCAGCCTGGAATATAGTGGTGCAATATGGCTCACTGTAGCCTCAACTTCCTCAGTTCAAGTGATCTTCCTGCTTTGGCCTGCCAACTAGCTAGAACCACAGTTACATGTGACCAGGCCTGGCTACTTTTCTTAAAAGTTTGTTTTTATAGAGATGGGATCTCGCCATGTTGCTCAGGCTGTTCTTGAACTTCTGGGCTTCAGTAATCCTCCCACCTCTGCCTCCCAAAGTGCTGGGATTACAGGCATGGGCCACTGCACCCAGCCAGTTCTGAGTAATTTTTTATCACCAGTATAAGGTCGTGTGTTCACCACCATGTAATCATACAGTATAAAATCTTTTGAGATTGGCTTTTTACTCGGTGTAATTCTCTGAACATTCATCAAGGTTGCTATGTGTATCAATAGTTCATTCCTTTGACCTGCTGAGTGCTATTACATGGTATGAATAAATCAGAGTTTGTTCAACCCTTGCCTCATAGGAGGGCATCTGAGTTATTTCCAGATTTGGGCTACTATGAATAAATTGATAAAACAATAGGGTTTTATCAATTTTTTTTGTCAGTATAAGTCTTCATTTCTCCAGGATAAATGTATCCAGGAATGCAATTGCTGGGTTGTAGGTAAGCATATGTGTCGTTTTTAAAGAAACTGCCAAACTGTTTTTCTCTAGTGTTTTTTAATAGTGGCTGTTCTATTTAACGTCCTAACAGCAATGTTTGAGTGCCTTGGTTGCTCCACATTTGGTGTTATCACTATTATTTTAATTCAGCCATTCTGCTAGTTTCATGAGCTTGCCATCTGTATACCTCTTCTGTGAAGTGACTGTTCATATCAGTTGCCCATTTTCTAACTAAATTTAATTGAATTTTTTTTTTACTATTGAGTTGTAAGAATTTGATATATATTCTAAATTCTAGTTCTTTGTTGGATAAATGGTTTACAAATTTGCAAATGTTTTCTCCCAGTCAGTAGCTTGCCTTTTCATTCTCCTAACGTAGTCTTTTTTCGAGACCAAATGTTTTAATTACGATGACATTTGATTTATCGGAAAGTCCTTTTATGAATTGTGCTTTTGGTGTCAGGTCTAAAAACTCGTTGCCATTATCATAGACACTAAAGATTTTCTTCTACAGTTCTTCAAAAGTTTTGTAGTTTTACATTTAAGGTTTTTTTGTGGTGTGTGTGTGTGTGTATGTGTATGTATGTGTGTTTTTAGATGGAATCACACTCTGTTGCCCAAGCTGGAGTGTTGTGGCACAATCTCAGCTCACTGTAACCTCCACCTTCTGAGTTCAAGGAACACTCCTACCTCAGCCTCCCAAGCATCTGGGACTGCAGATTCATACCACCATGCCCAGCTAATTGTTTTGTATTTTCAGTAGAGATGGGGTTTCACCATGTTGGCCAGGCTGGCCTTGAACTCCTGACCTTAATCTGTCTGCCCACCTCAGCCTCCCAAAGTGTTAAGATTACAGGTGTAAGCCACCGTGACCGACCCTACATTTAAGTTTATAATCTGTTTTACTGAACAATTTTAGAGAGTGAACTAAATCCAACCAAACCATAGAATCTAACCAAAAGAGAAATGTAACCTTCTAGCTTTGTATTCATTCATTTATGTCAATAGCATAAGTCTGCTCTCACCAGGGTCACTTATAAGTTCATTTGACAGAGAACATAGTAGCTCTCTCTGTTATGCGAACTTCCAAAGAATCATAACAAACTCCATCTGTGGGCACCTATGGCTATGTCAGATACGTTATTTCTGAGCCTGTTTCCTGTCTCCACCTATAGTCTCTCTATTTCTATAAGAGACAATAAGTAGAAGATTCCAATAAAGTCAACGGGAGTGTTTGCAATTACTGTCCAAACGGGGCAAAGATGTGGAGAGAGCAATGCTGTGGAGACCATGGAAATGAGCTTAATAAACAATATGGGAAAGAATCACATATCCAATCTCCCGGCCTTTTTCCCAGACCTTAGTACAATGGCTGATGGGTGCCTGCCTTCCAACAAAGATGGGTTCTCCACACCAATCTGAAGTTGACTAAGTTTAGAAAAGCGAGCATATTGACATCTTGAAAGGAAACATTGGCCCAAGAAAAAAATAATGACCAATCAAAAGACACATAACTTGAAAGAGAAAGCTTTTCAGACACACTTAGCTGTGCTGTTCCTGTTAAGCACAGCACATCATTGTGGCCAAAGCATGCCAGCCCATGATGTTGGGAACTATGCCTTTGTCATTAACAGATGCATGTCAAGGACCTACCCTAGTATTCAGCTCATAATCAGTAATTAATAAATACATATTAAGTAAAGGAATGGACCGACTCTCAGTTATTTTTGAAGATTTATTTCAGGTTTCATTTCCTCCAGAAACTCTTCTGCACACCTCCAACATCTTCCTTCTCCCAGTGCTTACTTTGTGTGACTTGTGTTTATGTGCATTCCTCCTCTACCAGACAATGACCTCTTCAAGGGAAAGAAATGTCTCCTCTATCATTGTAGCCACAGCGTTTGGCACATTTCTTGTCACATCAGAGCTGACCAATAAACACAAGAAAAAAGAAAAGAAAAGTAGATTGTCTGTCTCTTCATTAGATGTGCAGCTCCCTCAAGAGCCGTCAGGATCCTTTGTATGTCTATAATTTTATAACCTGGGCAAGAAAGGACACAGGCACATCATTGCATACACAAGCACTTGAGTGACAGAAGGCTGCTTCTGCCTTCTAGGTACAATCTGATTTATGTAATCAGGGCATGGGTCTCTGCAGTGTTCTCCATCACTTTCAGGTAATGATGGAAAGGAAGAAAAAAGTGAGATTTTTAAAATGTTGCATATTCCTCAGAGGTGTTAGCAGATGAGAAAGGCAGAGGTGATAGGTGTCAGTTACCTCTCTTCTCCTCCTGTTTTATAGACCACAGAGTATAGATTTCAAAAACAGAGAGAAAAGAGAAGAAAACTGAGCCCAATAGGTATCACCACTTATTTATTAATTTAATATCCAAAGTGTATGACTCCTTTTTAAGCTGCATGGAGAATGGAATATAGGCTGGGTCTCAAATGAGGTTAAACAAAACTGAAGCTAATCACCACAGGTAAAGGCTGTTGTGACCTTTATTCCTAGAGGCAGAAAAAGAAAAAAGAAAAATTGTTAACATACCCTTAGCTAGGACCAACAGAGGGAGGTCCAAAGTGGTCCGTTTACTGTCAGGAGCCTGGATGTATAAGGGAAGTCTCAATGCCTGCCTAAGGGCAGAGTGAGAGACTGAGAAAACACGTGAGGCTTTGGGGATTGGAACCGGGGCCTCTTGAACAAGGCCACAACCCTCCATGACCTTCCAGAGAAAAATATTCTGCTTGCCAGCAGAGAGAAAAATGAGAAAGATTGTTTCTTTGTGAGAGTGGAGAAAGGCTCCCAAAGGCCTGATTCACTTGTGTTTTGAATTTAAATTGATCCTATGCTCACCCTACTTTTCTAGCCTGGTGGAGAGAAACTGAGAAACTAAGTAAAGTTATGTTGGGCTGATAATACCTTGGGGTGCCTGGCAGAGACAAATGTCAACCCTGTGGAGCTCCTCATCTGCAGTCCAGACCACTGAGGATTCTTGGTGACAAAGGATATAAAAGCTGAGCTCACAGTCCCAAACTGCAAAACAGAAAGCTATCCGTCTCCATGACTAAGTCAGGAGCAACAACAGAGCTGCACTCCCTAGAACTACAGATTTGTCATTATTACATACACAATATACATTGTTTTATTTCATTTTTGAGACAAGGTCTCACTCTGTTGCCCAAGCTGCAGTGCAGTGGCATAATCACAGCTCACTGCAGCCTTGATCTCCCAGGCTCAAGTGATCTCCCACCTCAGCCTCTTGAGTAGCTGGGCCTACAGGTACACAGCACCATACCTGGCTACGTTTTTTATTTTTCATTTACGTGTAGAGACAGGGTCTTGCTATTTGTCCAAGCTGCTCTCAAACGCCTAGCCTCAAGTGATCCTTCCAACTCAGCCTCCCAAAGTGCTAGAATTACAGGTGTGCCGAGCCCATAATATAAGTTACATGTTTAAATTGTTGAAGAATGTAAAAAATGAGAAACATGAGACAGGAATAAGCTACTACTAATAGCATTTCAGATGTGTTTTAAGAGAACACATAGAATCTCTAGAAAAGAAAATATGATCATGGAAATTCAAAAGTATTTGAGGCAATGTAAAGGACAGTCAATAAGACAGATTGAGTAATTTGTGCAAGGATTTGACAGGAAGACATTACCAAGAGTTCAGAACAGAGAGAAGAGATATAAAGTAGAAAGAAGTAGAAGAAAAGAGTGGAATGGAAAAGTTTAGCCTAAAAGAAAGGGGTACTAGAGGACACAGGGGGAAATATTCTTCAAAAAGAATTCATGATAAAATTCACAAATCATCAGATTTAGATAGCCAGTTTGATGGAAAAGAAACCCAACCTTAGATGCTTTGTAGTTAAACTGCTGTAGTTCAAAAATAAAGATGAAAGTCTTAAAGGCAGCCTGAGAAAAATGTCAGGTTACTTAAAAGGATTGCAGTTCAGCTCAGTTTTCTCTGTGGAAGTCAGGAGACAGAACAAATTTCTTCAAAGTGCTAAAGGGAAAATAACTATGACTGTAACATTTCATACCCAGGAATATTATATTTCAGAGAGAAAGTGAAATGGAAACCTTTTACATGAATGAAAACCTAGAGAGGTTATCAGCAACAAAGCATCACTGAAAGAACTGTGGAAGTTTCAACTCCTGAAGAAGAAAACTGGCCTCATGGAGAAGGCCTGTGAAGCCACAGTGAATGGTGATGAGGGGAACCACAGGTATGTGAGCAAACCTATGTCAACATGGGTTCTGCAAAACAGCACTAATATTAATTAATATGGCTCTGAAAAAAGCAAGGTGAAACAAAAATACCCAACCAAAAATTTAAAAATATGTATGAAAGGGGGTGAATTGATTTTTGTATTGTAGGATAGGTTCATAAGGATATGACTGTGTATATTTTATTAACTCACTCTGTAGGTAAAAAATTAAAGATTAATGAATAAAGATAAATATAGTATATACATTTTTGAGTAGTAGAATAAAAACTAATAATAAAATTAATAAAATGTTATTTTAATAAAAAATAAAGCAAGAAATGGAGAAAATCATCAAAAAACAAATAGAAATCAAAACAAAATAGTATAAATAAATCCAAATACTTACATACATGTATTAGTCATACACATATATAATCACAGTTAATAAGATAAAATTGACAATTTAAATATATCAGTAAGAAAAAAACAATTATTTACTCATTTATTACTTCAACAAACGTTTTATTTTGAGGACCTACTATGTTATTGGTCTACTCCAATAATGGACACAACTTAGCAGTTGTTAAATATTTTCAGATAGGATAGACAAGTTAATCTAGTAATACATTATTTAACAGAGGCTGATCTAAAATATGCTGACACACGAAGTCCAAAGGAAAGATGTGGACAAAAGCGATAAAACACAAACGAGACAATATGAGGCTATTGTTGCTATAGCGACATCTAATACTATCCTTCAAATGAAGTATTACTATAAAGACATATTCTTTTACAGCAATAAAACGTTCAACTTAGCAGGCAATTATAACAATTTTAAACTTGTATAAATTTGATAATATAGCCTCAAAATATATTAAACAAAATTGATAGTTACAAAAATACATGTATTAGTCCTGATTAATAGTGAGCTATTTTAATATCGCTTTCTTAATAAATTATGATAAAAAGGTAAGAATATAGAAAATTTTATTAAACAGTACAATTTATAAAACGACTAACATATAAAGCCATCTTGCATCCAAAAATTAGAGAATACATATTATTTTCAATATACCAGGAATATTTATGAATATTGATGGTACATTAGACTATAAAGAAAATACTCCCAAAAT
This sequence comes from Sapajus apella, assembly GCF_009761245.1. Taxonomy (NCBI): domain Eukaryota; kingdom Metazoa; phylum Chordata; class Mammalia; order Primates; family Cebidae; genus Sapajus; species Sapajus apella. The sequence goes on along the minus strand of NW_022436943.1, from coordinate 57,128,823 downwards.
TCAAAAACTCTTTAGCAAACACATCATTTTAAGTATTTCAATGTAATTAAATCATAAATAAAAATAGTTATCCATTTAAATGTTTAATATAATTTCTAAATATCTAACGGGTCAAAAAATAAGAAAACACTCAAGACCAAAAGATTACTCAAATATTGCACAAAATTGATATGACTGTTAAATTGTACTCAGAGGAAAATTCCTTTATTTGATATTTTAATAACTTTTTATGATGATCTATGCTTTTTTCAGTCTGTAGTTAAGGTACATTTGTGAGCAAAACAGACCAAGTTCTGCCCTCCCGAAATTTACATTTTGGTGGATGGAGATGGGTGATTATCACAGAACAATATTCATCATGATATTTTTTCAGGTCATTAACTATAGACTTAATGTTTCATTTTCAAAAGCCTGCATACTATTACTTAGTATGCATATGTAAAACATTGAGTGGTCTAAAATACTTGCTGTCACTCTTTAATAGGTCCATATCCACAGGGCCTCCTCTTGCAGGCCTTTCCTTTGAAAGGAGATGACTTCACCCCCTACTGACATCAGATATTTCCATAAGACTTATTTTTGCTGATGGAGCGGGAGTGGGAGTTATGTGAGCATGGTCCAAGCAGAATCCTCAAGAGCCACCCCATAGTTTTATGCTTGCTGTTTGATTTTGGCTATAGCTTGGCATATCACAGATGGAAGGTGATCCTTCAACCTGGATCCTGGAATGAAAAGGATGTGAAAAGATCTGATCTGTATTCTGCTCATATGGACAGGAATCAGAGCAACATATCTGTTGATTTAAAGTACTAGAATTTCATGATAATTTGTTATGCACCATAACCTACTGAATGTTGACTGATACACGATGTAGAAAATATGTTCTGCTGTTTTACTATGACACATGTTTAGATTATATCCTTTTTCTCAACTTCAAAATATTTTTATAACCATTTTATAGGTGGTGATTTTTGGGGGCTGCTTTTAGGAAGATTCTTGTAGTTTCAGAGGGGAAAAAGATGCTAAGGTTAGTTGAGAGTTTCAGCCTTGCCAATTCCTTGCTGGGTGGTGTTATTCAAGATTCTAGGCACATACACAAAGATATCTGGCTTCTCTGGTCTCTCAGTTTCTCCACTTGCAAAATTGAAATGGGAATAATAATAATAATTGTTATAATAATAACACCTCTATGACAAGGAGACTGTGTGGATTAAATGAGAGACTACGCCATAAAAGCAATTTGAAAATTGTCATTATGTCAGTGATCCTAGCATCTTTTCTGAGTTGAACTGCCTTACCTGAGCTTTGTAAATGATGAATGGAATGTCTATGTCTGCTACATAAACCTACTTAAAAAATCAGGATGCTTATGACACCTAAGGGTGGTGGCTCCATCAAGGCAAAGGGCTAAGTATTCAGAGGAACTTCTGAGAGGCTGGTTAATTCCTGTGAGTCATGCTGCTAGTTGACACAGGGGATTAGTGGCACCTGATTAGGACAATATAGGCAAAACATTTGGACTTGCTTCAGGGATGGATAACAAGATCTAGGTCACTCAATAATTCATCAGTGTTCTACATGAAGAATTTAGAAAAGCACAGCCATTGTTTAACTACACTTTCTTCATAGAAACAATAAAGTACTCCAGACATAGAAACGTGTTAAGGAAAAAAAATCAATGAAGGCTAAAAGGTTCTCCTATTATATAATTGGGTAAAATTAATAAGCATGATTGACATACATTTTATCAGTTTTTAGAGGAAAGATGTGAAATACTACATTACCGCAAGCTTTTGCACATGCATGTGTGTATATAGTTGTGAGGGAGCAACATCAATGTACAGAATGTCCAACAGATTTCTGCTTTATTTCAGTCTCTCATTCTGTATTCCAAGAAGAGGTTAGCAATGATTTTGGAATGCATTCAGCTAATGCCTTATAAGCATGAGTTCTATATCAACAACAATCAAAAAATGCTATCCCTTGGTTTGATATATCTGTCAGGTTACTATAGTTTACAATAATCTATTATATATTTCAAAATTGCTAGAAGACAATAGTTTGCCTTTAATGTAAAGAAAAGACAAATATTTAAGGTGATGGATATCTCAATTATACTGATTTGATCTTTACAAATTATATAAATACATTAAATTACCACATGTATCCTGAAAATAGGTACATCTAGCATGTTTTCAATAAAAAGCAACAAAAATAGTTGTTTCTATCTCTCTCTCTCTCTCTCTCTCTGTGTGTGTGTATGCGTGTGTGTGTGTGTGTGTGTGTGTGTGTGTGTGTGTGTGTGTGATGGTTCATGCCACAGTGGCGAATTTTTTCATATCATTTTGTTTTCCTTCAAAAATTACTGAACAAAATTTAATTTTTCTCCTAGTTTGTCTCAGAAATAGTGGCAGATTCACACCTGAGTTTCTCATTTCCTATCATACTGTATGTTGATGGAAGGCAGAAAATTGATGGTGATCTCAGAAGAGCAGTGAACAATGTATTTTTTTTTATCTTATCTAGATAAATGTGTAAAACTTCTTGTGTTTATGGGGAAAGCAGAAACTCACCATTGAAACGAACCACTTGCATATGTATGCCTTTGAGTGGGGGGTCTTGCTGACATATAGTATGAAGGATGAGCAGTGTGATGGCCCAATGTGGACTGTTGAATTATGCCTTTATCATCTGCCCCCTGTCCTGCTGATCACTAAAGAAATGCCCTTGGTACAAGGGCAGAGGAATTATTTAATAAATGTCTCTTTACTCCCTAGCTTTCTGCCAAAGAGAATTAGTCCCTTTGCCCCAAGTCAGCATGTACTTTCATGCCTTCTTATCTTGACCAATGTAGATCTCTCTTACTGCCTCAAGATGCATGCCCTTACTCTCTTTTTTATGATGTTCTCCATCTCTTGAGAGCATACGCATCCCTTGAGGCCCCATCCAATGCTGTCGTGTCAGCGAATCTGTCTCCTAGTTTAACATGAGACAAAACAGTGGTCCACAAAGTCTGTTGCTTATACACCTCATCTATCAAAAAACTTCTAGAAAGTCTCCCAAGAGATGCATATTTATTTACTTCAAATCATGTGCAACAACTGTTATTTATGGGTTGAACAATATTTAATTGCTAAGGCTCAAGCTTTTGGCCTATGAAAATGGCCATTTCACATAGTTCAATCTAATATGTTATAATGATGTCCAGAAATATAAGTGAAAAAGGATGATATAAAAATTAAATAGATAATGTATTTAAAATTATGTCATTTCACTAGCACAGAGAACCTTTTTCTTCACTGAAGCATGTTATTAATAATGCTCTGCATGCTTAGATGTCTTTCTAATTGTAATGGCTTTATACTCTCATTAGCTAATATCTCAAGGCTCACTATACAGGTGAAGCAAGATTTATCTTTAAGAACAGTGGCTCTTAAACCCACATTTCAAGTAACTGCTATTTCTCATCAATCCCTTTTGGCACCGTTATTACTATGTTTAAGCTGTGGGATTTTTTGCAGGATTTTTTAGACCATTTACCCATATTGTGGTAAGATAATTAAAACTACAGGTAATCCGTGCGTCCTTTTTATTAAGGGCACATAAAATGCAATAAATTGGAATAATGAGTAAGCAAATGCAGTTTTTAAATTTTCCCTATTTAAAAAACTGCCACCTGTCTCTACAATATATGTTATCATTTGACATATGAACCAAGTCAATACTTCAAAGTCAATCTGCATATTAAACATGTGTAGAATTTAATTTACTTTTCATTTTCATGCTAAAATAAAGAGAAAAATATTTCTACCATTTGTATTTTTAAAATGTTAATATATGTTTTGTTAACCTCAAATAGCCAAATAGTATTTTTAGGCTTTTTATTGAAGTACAACTGATGAATAAAAATTGTGTATATTCACGGTATACACCATAATGTTTTGATGTATGTATACATTGTGAAATCATCACCACAATCAAGCTAATTGGAATATCCATGACTTCACATAGTCATCCTGTGTGTGTGTGGTGAGAATACTTGAGATCTCTCCTAGTAAATTTCAAGTATATACATAAGACATTGTTGTTAACCATAGTCACCTAGGTTATACATTGGGTCTCCAAAATGTATACATATTATAATTGCAAGTTTGTGCCCTTTGATCAGCCTCTCTCCATGTACCCCAGCCTCCAATCCACAGCCACTATTCTACTCTCTGATTCTATAATTTCAACTTTTATAAAGTTGAAATTAATTCTACATATAAGTGAGATAATGCAGCATTTGTCTTTCTGCATCTGGCTTATTTCACTTAGCATAGTGTCCTCTAGGTTCACCCATGTTCAAAGTTGTCACAATTGTCAGCCGTATGTTGGCTATTGCAAATAACGCTGCAATACTATGGAAAGCAGAAGTCTCTTTCACATACTGGTTCAATTCCTTGTGGACATGTATCCTGAAATGGGATTACTAGATCATCTGGTAGTTCTATTTTTAACTGTTTGAGGAACTTTCATATTGTTTTTTCACAATGGCTATGCCAATTTACATTTCTACCGATAGTGTGTAAGGGCACTCTTTTCTCCACATCCTTGCCAACACTTGCTATATTTTGATTTTTTGAATACACACCCTAATAGGTATGAGGTGATAGCTCATTGTGGTTGTGATTTACATTTCCCCAATGATTAATGACACTGGGCATTTTAAATAATATATTTAATACCTGATGGCCATTTGAATGTTTCTTTAAATAAATGTCTAGTCAGGTCACTTGCCCATTTTAAAATCATGTTATGTGTTCTACTGATATTGAGTTTTATGAATTTCTAAAATGCTTTGTACATTAACCCCTTATTATAAATACAGGTTGCAAATATTGTCTCCCATTCCATAGGTTGCTTTTTCATTTTGTTTATTGTTTCTATTGTTGTGCAGAAACATTTTTATTTAGAGGTCATCCAATTTGTTTATTTTTGCTTTTGTTGCCTGTGTTTTGATGTTATATCTAAAAAAAAACTCATTGTCAAGACAAATCTTGTGGAGCTTTACCCCTCTGTTTCCTTTAGGCATTTTACAGTCTTAGGTCTTGTGTTTAAGCCTTTGATCCTTTTAAATTGCTTTTTGTGGATGGAGAAAAACAAGGATACAATTCAACTTATTTTGCATGTGGATATTCCATTTCTTTAACATAATTTCTTGAAAAAACTATCCTTTCCTTATTGTGTACTCTTGGTGCTATTGTCAAAGATTAGTGGTCATATATGCATAGATTTATTTCTGAGCTTTCTATTCTGTTTCTTTGGTCTACGTGTCTGTCTTTATGCCAATATCATACTGTTTGGCTTAACATGGCTTTGTAATATAATTTAAAATCAGGGAGTATGATGCCTCTAGCTTTGTTCTTTCTCACAATACTTCTACGTATTCCAGGGTTTTTTTGTTTCCATATTAATCTTGGCTGTTTTTTTTTTTTTCTGTAAAATAAAAATGCCATCAGAATTTTAAAAAGCATTACATTCACTCTGTAGACCATTTTGGGTAGCATAAACATTTTGACAATTTTGATTTTTCCAGTCATGAACATGGAATATATTTTCATTTATTTGTATCATCTTCAATTTGTTTGATCAATGTTTTATAGTTTTAAGTACACAGATCTTTTACCATCTTGTTTAAATTTGTTCCTACGTACTTTTTTTTTGTTTTACTGTTAATTGGATTGTTGTCCTAACTCCTTTTTCAGATAGCTTTTTATTAACCTATAGAAACACTACTGATTTTTTGTTTGTTGATTTTTTTATCCTAAAGCTTTACAGAATTTATTAATTCATTTTTTATATGGAGTCTTTAGGGTTTTCTCTATATAAGATAATGCCATCTGTAAACAGAGACAATTTAACTTTCTCCTTTCAGATTTAGATGCTTTTTATTTCTTCTTCTTGCCTAATTGCTCTAGCTAGGACTTCCAGTACTATTTCAATAGAAGTAGCGAGAATGGGTATTTTTATCTTATTCCTAATCTTAGAGGAAAAGTTTTCATCTTTTCACCACTAAGCTGTGTCAAATGTTGATGTGTCAAATATGGCCTTTATTTGGGTGAGATACATTCCTTTTATGCTTATTATGTTGAGAGTTTTAATCATAAGGGAACATTAAGATTTGTCAATTGCCTTTTCTTCATCTGTTGATGTGATCATGACTTCATTCTGTTTATGTGAGGTATCATATTTATTGATTTGTATATGTTAAACCATCCTTACATCCAAGTGATAAACCACTTTTTCATGGTATATGATCCTTTTAATGTGCTGCTGAATTCAGTTTGCTAGTATCTAATGTAGTATTTTTACATATATGTTTATCAATGATATCTATCTGTAATTTTCTTGTTTCATAATATTCTTCTCTGGTTTTGGTGTCAGGGTAATGCTGATCTCATAAGTTTGGAATGTTCTCTCCAGCTTAAATTTCTGGGAAGAGCTTGAGAAGGATTTGTATTAATTCTTTAAATGTTTGGTAGAATTCACTAGTTACATCATCAAGTCCTGAACTTTGCTTTAATGGAAGATTTTTATTTAATTACTGAGTCAATCTCCTTACTTATTATTGGTTTGTTCAGATTTTTTATTTCTTCATGATTCACCCTTGGTAGGTTGTATGTGTTTTGAAAGCTATGCATTTTTTCTAGGTTAGCTAATTTGTTGGCATATAATTGTTAATAGTAGTCTCTTGGTATTCTTGTATTTTTATGGTGTCAGTTGCAATGTCTCCTCTTGCAATTGATATTTTATTTTTCTTCACTCCTTTATTTCTTAGTTTAGCTGAAGATTTGTCAATTTTGTTTACCTTTTAAAAAATCCCACAGTTTTGTTATTTTTTCGATAATTTTTGTAGTACATATTTCCTTTATTTCTGCTCTAACCTTTGTTATTTCTTTCCTACTACTAACTTTAAGCTTAGTTTGTTCATTTTAGTCTTGTTACTTGTGGTGTAACGATAGGTTGTTTATTCAAGATCTTTCTTCTTCTTTAATGTAGGCACTTATCACTGTAAAACTCTCTCTTAGAACTGCTTTTTCTGCTTCTGTAAGTTTTGATACATTGTTGTTTCCATTGCCATTTGTCTTCAATTTCTTCTTTGACTCATTGATATTTTAGGAGCATGTTGTTTAATTTTCTTGGACTTGTAAAATTTTCAGTTTTCTTCCTGTTGCTTATACCATTGTGGTTGGATAAAGTAGTTGATTAAATTAAAAGATAGATGGAACATATCATAAAATGATAAAAGTTATATATGACAAACCTACAGCCAATATCATACTGAATGGGCAAAAGCTGAAAGAATTCCCTTTGAAATCAGGCACTAGACAAGGATGCCCTCTCTCACCACTCCTATTCAATATAGTATTGGAAGTTCTAGCCAGAGCAATCAGGCAAGAAAAAGAAACAAAGTGTATTCAATTAGGAAAGGAGGAAGTCAAATTGTCTCTATTTGCAGACGACATGATTGTATATCTAGAAGACCCCATTGTTTCAGCCCAAAGTCTTCTCAAACTGATAAGCAACTTCAGCAAAGTCGCAGGATACAAAATCAATGTGCAGAAATCACAAGCATTCCTATATACCAATAACAGACAAACAGAAAGCCAAATTAAGAGTGAACTCCCATTCACAATTGCTACAAAGAGAATAACCTAGGAATACAACTAACAAAGGATGTAAAGGACGTCTTCAAGTAGAACTACAAACCACTGCTCAAAGAAATAAGAGAGGATACAAACAGATGGAAAAACATTCCATGCTCATGGTTAGGAAGAATTAATATCATGAAAATGGCCATAGTGCCCAAAGTAATCTATAGATTCAATGCTATCTCCATTAAGCTACCAAATACTTTCTTCACAGAACTAGAAAAAACCACTTTAAACTTCGTATGGAATCACAAGAGAGCCTGCATAGCCAAGACAAGCCTAAGCAAAAAGAACAAAGCTGGAGGCATCACACTGCCAGACTTCAAACTATACTATAAGGCTACAGTAATCAAAACAGCATGGTACTGGTACCAAAACAGAGACATTGAGCAATGGAACAAAACAGAGGTCCCAGAAGCAATACCACACATCTACAACAATCTGATCTTTGACAAACCCGGCAAAAACAAGCAATGGGGAAAGGACTCCATGTTGAATAAATGGTGTTGGGAAAACTGGCTACCAATGTGCAGAATGCAGAAACTGGACCGCTACCTGTCACCTTACACTAAAATTAACTCCATATGGATTAAAGATTTAAACATAAAACTGGATTTTATGTTTAAACGCAGAAACTGGACCCCTACCTGTCACCTTACACTAAAATTAACTCCATATGGATTAAAGATTTAAACATAAAACCTAACACCATAAAAACACTAGAAGAAAACCTAGGCAAAACCATCCAGGACATAGGCATAGGCAAGGACTTCATGACTAATCTTAAATTTTTTAAGACTTGTTCTGTGGCCTGATACATGATCTCTCCTGGAAAATATTCTGTGTGAACTCGAGAAGAATATGTTTTCCACTGCTGTTGCATAGAACATTCTGTATCTGTCTTTTCAGTGCATTTGAACTAAAGTGTATTTCAATGTTTTCTTATTGATTTTCTGCCTGGATGATCTATTCATTCTTGAAAGTGGGGTGTTGAGGTTCTCTACTATTATTGTGTTACTACCTATTTCTATCTTCAGCTCTGTTAATATTTGCTTTATATGTTTAAGTGTTCCAATGTTAGGTGTGTACGTTTTTATAATTATTATATCCTCTTGATGAATTAACATTTGTATCATTATGTAAACCTCTTTTTACAACTTTTGACTTATTTTATCTGATACAAGTATAGCTAATCAGCTCTCTCTTGGTTTCCATTTCAATGGAGTATATTTTTATATCCTTTCACTATCATTCTATGAGTGCTCTTTTGCTGAAGTGAATATCTGATAGGCAGCATATACTTGGGTCTTATTTTTAATTTTTTTAATTTTAAATTTTATATTTTTATTTTTATTCATCCAGCCATTCTATGTCTTCTTGTTAGAGATTTTAATCTATTTACATTCAAGGTAAATAATAGGTAAGGTATACTTCAAGGTATTATGGAAGTGTAAGAATTTACTATTGCCATTTTGTTAATTATTTTCTGGCTGTTTTGTAGTTTCTTTGTTCTTTTGTTCCTTTCTTGCTATCTTCCTTTGTGATTGGATGATTTTCTATAGCAATATGCTTTGATTTCTTTCTTTTTATCTCCTCTATATCTACTATAGATTTTTGCTGCTTACATAAACACATAACAGTCTATTTTAAGCTAATAACAACCTTAATTGCATATAAAACCTCTATACTTTTAATTTCCCCTCCCATATACAATGTGAAAAGATGTCAACTGGGACATTTTTGATGTCACATTGTATATTCTTTATCAAATTATGTAGTTACAGTTATTTTTAATAGTTTTATCTCTTGACTTTTATACCACAGATATAAGTGATTTACACACCACCATTACTATATTATTCTGAATTTGATCTGAATTTGACTATGTACTATTGACACTTTCTTCTTAAAGCCAGTGGAATGTATTGTGCACTTCACTATAAAAACTACTAATTTAATAGAAATTACAAGCTTTATAGTCAGAAAGATCTGAGTTCAAACCACACACTCACCAATTTGATGACTTTATGGGCTATGATTTTCTGGGTTTCAATTTCCTCTTCAGCAAACTAGAGATACAATGTGCACAGTAGAGATACTATGTGCACAGTAGAACCTTTTTGGGCATCTGTTAACTCACAATCCCTAATACAACTGTGTTCCCTGCCCTCCAAAGGGGGAGAATTGTTTGTGCTTCATAGCTTTCCTCCCTGGCCAGAACTGAGTAAATAGGGATGGTCCCTGGCCCAGGCTGGGCTAACTAGATTCTCTTTTCCCAGAATTTAGCTTTGGGACATTGCATTGAGAAACCATGCAGTAGGGTGTGGTGCCTGAGATTTGAGTCTGTTTCGTGTCTGAGCTAAGAGGTCATTTACCTGCCATGTGCACAGAAAAATAGAAAAAGCAGTTTTGCAGAATGCAATCAATGAAGCAGATACCCAGAGCACGGCAGGGGCAAGAGTTACAGCTGAAAGCTCTCTAAGCCAACTTGAAGGACAATTCTGTGGCTCTATTACCTAAGCACTTGCCTGCTTAGCTTTTCAAGGGAAAATGATAATGTCTCTAAATGGACTTACTAGGTAACTGTCAGAAATGAAAGACTGAAAAGGTTTCACGGAAAGAGGCAGAAAGAACAAAATAATATTTTGAATATGTCCAAATTTTCATCATAAGGTACTTCCTCTGCAAGACTATAATTACAGCAGGGTTTACCCTGAGTTGCAGTGAGTCATTTAAAAAGCAATTATTGCCAGCAGCCCTTGTTCTCTGGCTGAGAGTTGAATGGGAAATTTAATAGTATTATGAGAATTTTTCCCTACCAAAGTAATTCTAAGAAATGATATAATTGAATGTGTGTTTATTTTTTTTAAGGCAAGCTTATCTTAATTGAGTTTTTCATAATTGTGTTCCACTGGTTACATATGAAATAGAAAAGAGAGAGGTGGTGTAGGAAAGTGAGCATTTGAGTGTCTAAATTATTTCTTTCTCTGCACTTCATTTCAGGCCTATTCTTGCATCATTCAAGGTACCTTGTAGCACTCAGGACTGGGCATTGCACAGAGTGGCTGCATAGGCTCTTTTACTGATTGGTACCAAGATAGTTTGGAAGAATGCCCAGAGAGCCTTGTGGGAATAAATGTTCCCAACTCTTACTACTGAGACACATGGGACTCTCTCATCCTATTAGTAACATCTGAGTACATGGCTGAGAGTATCAATGAGAACATGATTTATAGATCATGAACTATGCACAACGGTAATACTGAAAGTATTGCTTATATTACTGTTAACCCTAACAACATTCCTAGTATCATGCTAATCTTAAAGGTAAAGAAAATTAGGCTTGGGGGTCATTAAGCTGTTCAAAGCTGCACCATTAGTAGATGATAATGGGTGTCTGGCCTGGGCCCTGTCTGCTATGAAGCCCAGGCTCTCAGCCACTGTGCCTTGCTGCCTTTTAGCTATACAGTATTTATTGAGTGAACATTTACAACACCTGTGATAAAAGGAAAACTTCAGCCGAATTAAATTTAAAGGAGTTTAATTGAGCAATGGACGATTCACAAATCGAGCAGCCCCCAGACTCGCAGCCGATTCACAGAGACTCCAGCACAGCAACATGGTGGAAGAAGATTTACAGACAAAAAATGGCCAGATGCGGTGGCTCATGCCTGTAATCCCAGCACTTTGGGAAGCCTAGACAGGCAGATCACCTAAGGTCAACAGTTTGAGATCACCCTCACCAACATAGTGAAACCCTCTCTCTACTAAAAATTCAAAATTAGCTGGGTGTAGTGGCACATGCCTGTAATCTCAGCTACTTGAGAGACCGAGGCAGAAGAACCTGGGAGGTGGAGGTTGCAGTGAGCTAAGACTGCACCATTGCATTCCAGCCTGGGCAATAAGAGAAAATCTCCATCTCAAAAAAAGGAAATGAGGTACAGAAATTGGAAGTGAGGTGCAGAACAGTTGGATTGGTTACAGCGCGGCATTTGCCTTATTTGAACAGTTTGAACTCTCAGCAGTATTTTAATATGGTTGAAGTATGGCCACTGGGATTGGCCAAGACTCAGCTATTGTTACAATCGCATACTCGTAAATTAGGTTTTCTATCTTGTCTACCTGTTAAGCTAGGTTGCAGATCATCCAGTCTGCAAGGCTGATGCCAGAACATATGTCTGGTCATTATCTTTGAATAAGCACCCTACCTTTTTGATCACTTATCAATAGGCCTGACATTCGACCATCAGATTGATGGCTTCTGTCTTGACTTCTACCTCAAAGGAAAGTGAAGGAAAGGATAGGATGATAAGGTAACGACAATCCTCTTTCCTCCCCACCTCTGCATCCAGGTTGTTTAGGCCATAGGGAATGATTACCTTGTGTAGGTAGGGAAGAATCTAATCTAATCTTCCACATTTCTCACTACCCTGCTTTTGCTTATACTAACTTTATCATGGGGTAAAACACTTAGTTTTCCAGTTCTACAGAGGACTTTACTGCCTTGACTGTTCCAGTTTAGCATTGCTGAGGCTGTCTAGAAAGAACTTTTTATGTAGAATTGCCTACAGATTTTTTTGTGATTTCAGATAAATCAATTTGTCTTTTTGTTGTAGAAATGTACTGAAGAATGAAGAACAGAGCCCACAGGCTGATATCATCACATTTTTCTACTTAGTCACTGATATTCTGGTTTTGTTATGCACATGGTTGAAGTTTCAGGATACCACAAGAAACCTGTAACCCAATGCTGTACAACTTTGCAACAAAGTGTGTCCTCCTAGCTGAGTAGGTGAGAGAAGCGGAGACTGATTGATGAAGATGCCCCTATCTCATCTTGACAAAACCCAGTTCCACATTTCAGTTTTCAAAATCGTTGTCCCCACTTCTGATACCAATTCCAATTACTAGCCAGTGTTCTTTCAGTTTGGGGTATCAAGATCTCAACCTGATCTAACTTAAGCAAACAAACAATGTCATAAATATTAACTGTAGAAATCCAGGTATATCTGAGACAGGAATAAATGACTTGATGTTGCTAAATATCTTTCTGTTTTTTATCACTACTTTTCTCTCAAAAATCATCTTTATTCTCATGTATTTATCCATGTGGCAGTAAATGTGTTATCATGTTGAGTCGCATTCTCATAGTTTACTACATGGAAAAGAAAAAAAAAATCCTGTCTGTTCTTAGTTCCAGCAGAAAATGCTTAGAGAGTGCCTCCAGCTTGTATGGTTTGGGTTATGTGGACATTCCTGAATTACTTGTGTTACCAAGGGACATTTTACTATGATGGGCCAGGTCTCAGACACAGACTCATCCTTCCAATCAGACTGGTGAGGTCTGTAAACAGAATAGATAGAAGAAGAGCATTAGGCAATAAAGATAATAGTTGAAATAATTATGATGCTCTGTGTTGTTATAATGCAATTATGTAGGGTCTGCCTTAGGAGCACAGAGAAGACAGAAGGGGAAAACTTAATTTCTTGCTTCTCATCTAGACCAGAAATGCATGAGGTCAGAGACTGGTCATATTTGCCTTTGTGTTCACATAACTTGTCACAGAGAGTACCTTATGGTAGGTATTTTTAAAAATTAATACATGTGAAGAGAAGCTGGCAGGAAGAAAGCAAGGAATGAGAGTCCATCCTAGGAAGCGTTTAAACTGTTTAAACTGTTTCCTAAGGTTTCCCTTAGGAAACCTTATCCTGGTACAGTGGATAAATGGATGGACTCAAATTATTGGTCAATAGAATCTAGTAGGATAAGGAAAAGGAAGCAAACCATCCATTTCAAATCATAGAGTTTTAATAATTTCCCTTAATGCCAGGTATGCTTACAACTGCTTTTTGGCTTCCAGTCAGACCGTGGCATGCCATACATGAAATCCTCTCTGAAATCTTCTTAGAGTGCACGTGTGCTTTGACAAGTACTAAGCTTATCTTCTCATAGTTGCTGCTTGTGTCAAAGCAACTTAAAAATTAAAGAGCAATTTGGCAGCTTGTTCACACCTCCAGGGAGAGGCTCTACCCATCATTTACCATTTCTCCAAATTTTTAGACATGCTGCTTGGATAGGTGTTGGAACAGGTAAAGCTGTGACCATTGTAGAGATTAAGCAGAATTATTGCAGACACTTGTGAAATAAGCTGTGAATTATTAAGAAACAGGTAATTAATTTTTAAGTATAAAATGAGACCACCATTTTTGTCATGGGAGAAGTTAACTAATCTTTCTTCCCCTAATGGATAGCAATTAAGGAGTGATGAAGGGGGGTAGCTTACCTTATATTTGTATAGCCACATTTATTCCTTTATTCAAATCCATTCAACAATACTTCCAGTGTGTACGACTCTTTCTTCCAGTGAGAGTAAATGTAATCTCTTTTATAACAGGGAACATGGACTTCCATTAGCATATCATTGATATCTGTCAGGCATCAAGAGATAAGATGCAAAAATCAAAATGATTGGTAAATAAAGGTGAAGAGTCAATAAATGAATTTAACATAAAATATGGTGCTATAAATACAGAGAGGAATAAAACCAATTTCCTCCTCTCAAGAATTTGTTCTAGAGACAGTGAGTAAACAGCTGTCCACAGTTCAGTGGACTGGGGATTGAGGGTTTTGGTTGGAGGTGTACAGGGTAATGTGGTTGCACAGAAAAGAAAAACTTTACATCTGTGTGGGGGATTGGTGAAGGAATTTCTCATGAAGGAAATGACATTTGAGGGATTTCAAAGCAATGCCTCTCACATGGTAAACATTTAATAAATATTTGTTGGCTAAATAAGCAAGCATTGAAGGATGAATATAAGCTTGTCAGAAACAGAAATGGAGAACGAAATAGCAATTTCGATGTAGGAGAATGGAATGTGCCAAGACTCAGAAGCATAAAGCACCTGGCCCGACAGGAAAAGAGTGACCCTAAAAGTCCCCACCCTGAGGCAGCAGCGACCTTCCCACTGCCACCTCGAAAGGGCATGTTTCTGTGCCCTTCCTGGGCCTTCAGAGCCTGTCAACCACCCCTCTACCACCAAACTCTTACTTCCATTGGCTTCTAACATTGCATGTCCTCAGCACTTCACTCTTACTGTCTCGGTAAATGTGATTTCTCCCAGAGACCCCCATTCTCTCTTCTTCCTATAACTGTTAGTATTCCTTAGGACTTTGTTTTCCTGACACATATTCCCTGGATAATTTCAGCCAGGTCTTCAGCTTTAAGCATCATCTCAATAAGACAAATCTGAGGTACACGTTTCTAAATCAACGCCCCTTTCCAGTTGTTAGACACTTACATCAGTTTACCTATTGATAATTTACTTATGTATTATTAGTAAAAATTTTTAAATGATGTTGACCGCTTACTTCATGACAGATATTGGGGAGGCACTGATAGCAGTTCATAGTGATAATTGACTGCAAAGAAGTATGTAAGATTGCTTAATAAGAGCATGTGGGGAGACATAACAGTGGGGAAAAGAACAGAAGAGAGGAAAGGAGAGGAGAAGACTTATAGCAAAGACCAGAGATGTGATCAAAGCAGCCAGATGGCAAGCTGCAGGCAATTATGTCTCAGGGCAATCAGAGATAGAAAGAGAACAGGAAAGTGTGGCTCATACAACAAAAACGGAAGTGGTGTTTGAATAATTAGGGAGATTGAGAGTACATACTATCACTTGTGAAGTGAGAGAACACATCAGGTTGTGCTCAGTTGAGAAAAGACTGGGAGAAAGGTGAGTGAAGCCAAAAAACCTAGTTTGCATTTACAGAATGCCGCTGGAAGGGGCAGTGAGCTACAGCAATACATAGAAGGACAAGGGCATGGTTGTCCTCTGACACCCAGACATACCGTGGCTGCCATGTGGACTTGGTATTTCTCCCTTCCATCTTCCCAGAGAATTGCCCACCAACATCAGAACTCTGAGAGGTACCCCAGGCTTCCTGCTCTCCCTTGCATCCAACCAGTCATGGGGGGAACCCCATAGGTAGTCAGCATTACATAATGAAGACTGAGGCAGCCAAAAATGATTTTTGCTAGGGTTCAAGTCCTGGCCATGCCACTCACCAACTCTGCGGCTTTGGGCAACTGCTATCTGAGTCTCAGTCTCTCTTCATCTGAAAATGAAGAGAAAAATATCTATTTTTAAGTGCAGGGGTAATGATTACTGCTAATGCCAGGCAGTAAGCCAAGTGATATGCATTAATTGGATGTTATTATTACTTTTCTTTCCACTTCTTTATTTCTTCCAGCACCACTGCTACAACTAATTTTGGGCTCATCTTATGTTCAGAAAACTCAAGTAATACAGAGAAGCTTACACTGCCAGTGGGGAGCGGGCCAAAGATCAGGAGGTTGCTCTGTCAATTCAAGATGCAGTTGAGAACCATTTTTCCCCAGTGCAAGTGGTAGCCTGTAGTAGGGTCAGGAGGATGACATCACATCAGAATATCCTGGCTGCTATGGGGAAGGAGACACTCCACCTCTACAGACTAGTGCTGGATTCTAAGAACTTACTGCTTTCAACTTGCTCTGGGCTCTTTCCAAAAGAGATTGCTAGGATGTAATGCTTGAAATTCACAGCAGGTAGAATATTAGCTGTCTTATTTGGAGCTTCAGGAGGTTTACATTTTCCACATAGCATCGAACCCATATTAAAGCAAACAAGTATATTGACCATTCTGCATGTACTTTCTCAAGTGGCAGATGAATCTTGGTTATCCATTTCCTTTACTAATGCAGCCACATGGATGCTGGAAGAAATTGACTCTTTTTTTGTAAGAGTCATGTTTGCTCACTTGCTCCTGCCCTCCAACACCTCCCACAAGGGACAGATGCTCCATTGCTCAGCAGTGGCTCTGAGAAGGGAAGGTGGTGGCAGCTCATCCTCATCTGAAACTCATCTTCAGCTGTTCCAGGGTCTGTTTCAGCCATAGCATTGTCTCTATCATGACCAATGCATGGAGGAGTATTTCTGATGGCTTTTTGTAAAGACTAAGAAGCAAAGGAACAATGCACTTAATCATGTCTCACGTGAAGTAACTTAGTGAACTATGCTGAAATGGACATTGAGCTTGAGCCTGAATCTTGGTTGCTGGAGCCAAAAATAAAAAAGAACTTAAGAAGATGGGGGCATGGCTCCAGGACTAAGGAGATGTGCAGAGACGTAGCATTTGCCTAGACTAATGTCTAAAAACAACTAGATTTTTTCCTTGTCCTTCTCCGTGTATCCTCCCTGTTTTCTCTTCCGTCTCCTCTTCTTTCCCTCTTCCTTTCCTTCTTTTTTGCCTCCCTGTGACATCATCCTCACCATCACTGTCACCATCATCATCATCTTTTTCTTCAACATCTTTATCATCATCAGAAAAAGCATACACTGGGCACCTGCTCTGATAATATATTCATTATGTGTTTCTCTCTACTAGTAAGTTCCTTGAGGTCAGAGGGCAAAGCTGTCTCATCATCTATGTATTCCATGCACACATGACAGAAACTAAATGAATATGTTAAGTAAATTAACAAGTGGACTTTTGAAAATCAACAAGATTAAAACAAATTAGGATAACTGAATTAATCTTTGTAGGCTGATCTTTCTGTCAGGGCCTGATTATATCCCCATGGAGAAGCAGCCTCTGTTTAGGGTAAAGCAGATAGACATGAGACTGTGGATGCTTTTCCCTCAAATCTAGTTTTTCTTCCACTGCTGCTGTCTTGAGATAAATTGTCTGTCTTCCTCCCTTTTAAAATATGGCACTGATGAGATGATTGCATAAAGTAATCAGTTTCTGGCATGTAGTGGTTTTCCCATCCAAGTGATTTCTTTTGCAGGTCATAATGATAAATTTCATTTGACAGTTATGCCTTTCATTTTTTCTGCAGGGGCCTCCAGAAACCTCAGGCTTGAAACTCACATTTCATTGGCCTCTGTCTATTGCTATTCCATTACTTGCTAGTGTGCACTTTCATCTCATTTTAATAAATGTATTGTAGCTACAGTGTTTACTATAAGCAGCTTCATATTGCTTTTAAGAGTGGGCATTGTAGGAAATAACGTGTATGAATGTAAGTGCTCATGATTGTTAGTGAATCTCCATTATCAGCGAATCCCTATTTTAATATGAGTAGTATGCACTCTGAGCAAAATCCAGAGTACCACCATCATTTTATCATTTCAGTGAAGGGAAGCATCAGCTAGACGTAGGAGCTCATGGTTGTGGTGATTTCCTTCTTGCTACCAGCTAACAGGCAGCAGGTTTGACAAAGCCCATAGCATGAACTGAGAAACATGACTCTTGCCCTTTGCCGTAAATCTCGGATGGCAAGACTACATCTTTAGCCAAGTTGGACATTGGTTCGATTCTCCCCTACAGTTTTTCCAGTTCTGATTTCCTCTAGTTGTTGTTTGCCATGCCAACTCTAGGTCAGCTTGGCTTTTGATGTCTTCTGTCCTGGCACATAGCAATTGACTTCGGCTTGGCCCCTGAACTTCGGTTTGACTTTCAATATTAGAATTAATAGTTGGCCTATGATGTGGACCCTGAAATGCAATATAATTACATTGCAAAAGTTAATAAATAGTAACCACCAAGCTGTCCAGACCAGACAGGAGCAAGGAATAGGCAGAAGGAACAAAGAAATTCTCTGGTATAATTTAATCACATAACCCCCCAAATGTCCCAGAGGCCAGAAGTCATAGCATCAAGAGCACAGTAGGTCACAGCATGCTACTTGCCACAAAAACCGAGGCATCCTGGATACTTGATGGTGAAACTAGAGGGCTGGAAATCTGTGATTGCACCAGACAAAAGCAGGTTCAGGTCAACCCAAGTCATGGGTTGAAAAACAAAAATTACCATCAGCTACAGAGAAATGAATTCAGAGACTGAGCCCCACGGCCCTTTGTTAACCACTGCAGCGGGGCCTGGACTGATGAGCATCCCTTCTTTGGCCAGTCTTTAAGAGACAACACTCTTGTTTTGCTGCTTGGGAGGCAACATGTAGGATTTCTGTGTCAGACTATAAAATAAAGAACCTCTAGACTCATTTTGGTGGGTAAGCCTGCAGTCATAAAGAATGCTTTCTTTTTTCCGTTAGTAACATTTCTACTTAAAAGCATATATTTGTGCCCAAGGAATCCAAGCTGGTAGCATTTCACATCACTTTCACATCACTTTTTTCAGTAGTACAGAGTACACATCACTATACATACAAGGATAACACCAAAATCTCCCTTTGTTCAACAAGTGTCTCCTCTCTTTCTCTCTCTCTCCTCTCTCTATGCCCTTACATATCAACATAATGAAAAGATTTATTCAGTAATCATATTTCTGGTGCTGTAAAATATTTAATTTTTATTTCCTTAAATATTGTCATAATATGACATTGTTTCTTTTTACCTGCACTGTCTTATGATACTGCCCTATTTTAGGTAAAAGTTGTCTTTTGTTTCAATGAGTCCACATAAGATGAGAAACAAGCAACGAATTGGGCTGCCCTGCAGCCTCTAGGAAGCCACTGGGTCTATCCGGGATGGTAACTTGGAACCAAATCCAAGCACTGAATGAACACGTGGATTTGGTTCTGAGTTGCCATCCTGTATAGACCAACCTGGTGGAGCATTCACTCCACCCCTCTGACCTTCAGTGTCAACACTGAACAAGTAGATATAATATTGTCTTCTTAGCAGGTTCAAAGAGGATTAAATGAGATGACATACATAAAATGGGTAGTGCAATGCTTGGTTCACTGGATATAAAAGGTAATATTATTTTTATATTATTGAGATTACTTATGTGTTTGGGTAACAGTGACAAATTATACGTGCCTGGAGGGTAGCATGCTAAAGCAATGCACTGCAGTACAAGATAAAGACTAGAAAGAGCTGGATTTTTAAAATTGGTTTTATTTTATTCATAATATGAGTGGTTTCTATCTTCTGATTTTTCTCTCTCCCTCCCACTTATGTTAGATAAAATAGTGCTTAATCTCGTGATGATGCAAAAGTGGCTTCCCTATTCAGGCAAACATGAAGAGAAGGCAGCCTGTTATATGCCAGGCTAATACTAGTCACTTTCGCTCATCACATACTGTCCATCTGTCTTAGTCCATTCAGGCTGCTACAACTAAACAAAGGAGTGGCTCATAAACAACAGAAATTTCGTTCTCATAGTTCTGGAGGCTGGAGGTCCAAGATCAAGGTGCTGGCAGATGTGGTGTCTGGTGAGGGCTGTCCCTGGTTCATAGATGGCAGCTTCTCACAGTGTCCTCACACGGTGGAAGGAGCAAGACAGCTCTCTAGGGCTCCATTTATGAAGGCACTAACTCCATTTATGAGGGTTCTACCCTCATGATCTAGTCACCTTCCAAAGTCCTCATCTACTTCACCTTGAGTATTAGGATTCCACATCTGTATTTGTTGTCATGGGAGACAAATATCTAGACCACAGCATTATCATATTATCTATGGCACTATATTGCATTTATTCTGTTATGTGTCTGACGTTCCCTCAGTGTACGTTGAATCTCTCAAGGTATGGATCTTGTTCTATTACTTTCTGCATTTCCTGCACCTATACCTATGTTCATTCAGGCCAATGATTGAACTAAATTCACCATTTGGCTGAAGTTTATCTATAGCTTTTGTTTGTTTATTGTTTTTTATTTTTGTTTTTGTTTTCCATTGGGCACCATCTATTATGCTTGGGCAATACCCATCTCTTACTAGTTGTTAAATAGTATAAATATTGATAGTGGTTAGGGATTGAATGAATATAGTTTATCCTCACAGTACTCATGAAGTTAATATTACTCAATGTGCATGTAAGAGGAAATTGATGTTCAGACAGGACTTTTGCAACTTCCACATTCTTTCAGAGTGTGGAAGGGGGCCAGGATTTAAAATCTGTTTTGTCTAGTCCAAAGTCCAAATGCTCTATTTTTTGTTGCCAGCTATGAATCTTTAATTATTTAAACAGTCTGGTATTGAATACTTAGGATATTTTATAATTCAAGTCTTATTTTAAAACTTTACATCAGATAGGCAAGAAAAGCCAGATGGATCTGTGCATAGAGCCTAGTTCATATCTTACAACCTGCCAGTCATGCAAGAGCAAAACATTCAAGGTGATTTCAGGCAAAATGTATCCTAATCTACTAAGTGTAAGGCATTTATATATAAAAAGAAAATCAAACTCAATAAAATAAACAGAGTCAACCCTCACCCCTTTAAAAATCCTGTACTTAAATATTTGCATGTGTACAGAATGAAAAACACAAGCTTGATGAATATTTTATATGGTTTGTTGGCTAGATTTAATGTTTACATCACCCCAGAATGCATAGATTGAAGCCCTAACCCCTAGAGTGGCTGTATTTGGGGCGGACCTTCTAAAGGAGTGCTTATAGGTGGGGCAATGTGGCAAAACCCCATCTCTACCAAAAGTACAAATTATTAGCCTGGTGTGATGGCATGCACCTGTAGTCCCAGCTACTCACATGACTGAGGTGGAAGGATTGCTTGAGCCTGGGAGGCAGAAGTTGCAGTGAGCCAAGATTCCATCACTGCCCTCCAGCCTGGATGACAGGGTGAGACCCCATCTCAAAAGAAAAATAAAAGTAATTAACATGAAATGAGGTCATAAGGGTGGGGCTCTTATCCAATAGGATTAGCATACCTATTTAGAAGGGACACCAGAGAGTTCTGTGCCAAGGAAAAGCCACATGAGAGCATAGCAAGAAGGCAACAGTCTGACAGCTCAGAAGAATCCTCACCAGAAACTGAAAACAACCCTGCTGGCACCTTGATCTTGCACTTGCAATCACCACAACTATGAGAAAATCGAGTTATATTATTGAAGCTACCCTGTCTGTAGTATTTTGTTATGGCAGCCAGAGCTGACTAATACACAGTTAGGACAGCTTCTTCCAAAGGAAGCCTGGTTGAATTGACCAAACCAACTTTAGTCAACACAGATACTGGCTAAGAATGGGTAGTTACCAGATTGCATATGCTTATTCTTTAAAATAAATATTGCCAATCAGCACATATTAATGGGACCCAACTTTGTCCAATCAATCCTGTAAGAAGAGAGTATAAAAATGTTTTTGAGACTATGCCAGCCTCAGTTGAAATTTTCAACATGTTTATGGGTAAATAAATTCTATTTAGTTCTCATCTTCTTTGTAAAAATCGCAGGAGTGGATAAGAAGGCCTCCAAGATCTTCTTCGTGTATGGGACTTTTGGGGGTACTTATTCTTCTCCATTTTGTAAGGAATTGAGGTACTCAATACTATTGAAAAGTGTAAGGCAATTTGAATTTCTACCTACTTTCAATAAAGGCAGAAGGTCTGGGGATGGCCTTCAGCATCCACACTTTTCATAGTTCCCCAGGTTATTATAATGTGCTGTCAAGGTCCTCAACTTCACTAGAAACTCCCTGCCTCCTAAGAACACTATGTTCTTTCTACTCGTAGGCCTTCGCTGGAGTGTGCTCCCTCTCTGTTTGCAATAGAGAATTATTTTTCATCCTCCAAATTTCTTTTTTGACACCTTTACCACATATTTCAGGCAGAATTTGATTTCTCTTCCCTAACCTAAAGAAGCAATTCATGGTTGAGATCCAGCACCAGCCTCACAGATGTTAGAGAACATGCTGCATCTCTCTTCCATGCTCAGCCCCATCATAGAAGAGCTCTGCACACGTCAAATGTTAGCAAGTAAATAGTTTATTTGGCTTTAGATAAATTCGTTCAGCTCTCTCAATCTGTTGACTCATCCATGAACAGCTCTTGCAATTCTGACATCATCTAGAAATTTAACATAAATAAATTTTTGTGTCTGAACATAAAAGCATATGATACAAAAACTCCTAATGCACTTTTAGAGAATCGTTCAATTAAAAAGTTGTTAAAATGCACACACTTTACAACAGAAGAAATTCAAATCTGCCTTGGTCCTGACAGAAAGAGGATGCTGAGGGACACTTGCAATTAAGTGGTGGCTGTCAGACAAAGCCAAGAGGGTCATGAGCAGTTGAGCTGTGTACACCGTGACGGTCAGGTGAGAAGTCCACAGGGAAAGAGCTGGCTAGAGTTGGGTTGTCCTCATCTTATCTCCCATCAAGTCCGGCTCAGTTGCAGTAAAGAACACATACTGTCTATAACTATTTAACTATCCTTATATATTCTTGACCACAAACTAAAAGTCAAGTCATTTAAGATACAAATATTGTTAATGAGATAAGCAGGAAACGAGGAACTCTACAAAGCCATTCACATTTACCATAATGCATTCTGCCGATTAAAAAGCCCTAAAAAACTTGTTAGTGTATTCTTTATTGTATCTGAATTTTTAATTTATCTTAGACTTTCTTTTTTGCTTTCTGGTGATCAAGAAAACCTAGGAAATGTATCTGTGATGATACTGAGGAGAGTTTTCCCAACCATAAGCTGTCAGGGCTGAGAGCAATTGGAGTACGTATGTGGTACACGCCTTTACTTCACAGATAGGTGACTTGAAGCTTTGAGAGAGAAAATAATTATTCAAGGTTTTAACCAATGATTCCTTGATCAATGTTCTTCTGAGTACAATGGCATCTATGGAAAGTTCTTTTCCATCCAAAGAGGGTCTCTGTCTTGCAACTATTCCCTAAACGCTTAGAGAAGGAGCTGTAAGTTCTCAGTCCCTAGTCTGAGTTTGTGATTCCTACATTCTGTCTTCTCTAACCACAGTTTTAGGCAAATCAGAACAGTTGCTCGCCCTAGGAGAGAGAGATAATTGGTGAACAGTATTACTGCCTGCTACAGCCACCATGTAAGATACATAAGCTTTCAGAGTCTCAATAACTTTGTGCAAAAACGGGAATAATACTGGCCTCAAAAGCTGATTGTGATGTGTGAATGATGTCATATTGTGTTATCTAACTAAGAGGAATGAGGAGAGGGGATTGATTTGTTCTAAAGAAATGGCTCGCAGGATTGTGGAGTCTGGTAAGTCTGAAACTTGCAGAAGAGGCTGAAAGGCTAGAAATTCTAACAAGAGTTGATATTTTTGATGCTGCAGTCTTGAGTTTCAAGGCAGCCTGGAGGCAGAATTTCCTCCTTGTCCAAGGACCTCTTTCTTTTCTCTTAAGGCCCTCAACTGACTGGGTGAGGCCCACTCACATTATTAAGGCAGGAGGTTAATCCACTTTATTAATGCACTGATTTAAATGTTAATTACATCTAAAAATCACTTAGCAGCAACATCTAGTCTGGTGTTTTACCAAACAACTGGACACAGCACCTTAGCCAAGTTGACACATAATTAACCATGACACATATTCTTGGCATAGTGTGAGCCTCTAGTAGGTGTCAAGTAAATGTTAGAACGTTTCCTTGACTTTCTTTTCAAAGCATTTATGAGTTTCTTTTATTACAGGAGATGCTAATTTAAAACAATGAAAATTATCAAACAAAATTTGTGTGATACTTTATAACACAAAAATTCTTCTGGGTTATTGTGGTTATTTGATAGGCCATTTTCTTAAACACAATTAACTATATGATTAATAAACATTAATCATATAGTTAATTGTATGTTTACATATGAAAGGTATGTTTAATAAGCATTGATTAAATACTTGTTACATGCTTAGAGCACATCAGGGCACTAAAGCTGTAAATAAGAAGGCAGGGCCCAGTATCATCAGATATCCCCAAATCTAGTGAAGGATTGGAAGTATATTTATCATTAATTGGGACGACTCTTGTAATAGCATATGTGCAAGGCAGCATACAAATACTGTAGAGAGAGAAACTGATTGTGCCAGGAGGCTCAGAAAATAGTTCCAAGGACACGTGACTTTTATGCTGGCAGGCAGGGCTTTAAAAGCAGACTAAGCATAGCACATTGCACCACCCAAAGCAGGAAGATCTGAAACAGCATTCAGGGTATAGTCAAGTGATGGCAAGACACTCACAGGGCCTTCAGAGCAGAGTGAACAGAATGTTACCTTTCAAAATAACACTGGACCCTCTCATTCATCTCTCTACAAGTCTGCTGGGCTTGCCTCTTTATGCTGAAATTAAGCCTCTTAGCGGGGCCTGAAGTTCCTTCACAAATGGGGTCCTTTGAACATTCCTGTAATTATCTCTGAGTCTTTCTGTGCATAATATGCCTGCCCAGCACTGCATGCTAATGATTCTTCCCATAGTACCTTCAGCTCATCCCTGTTTCTCATCAGACAAAACCCACATGTACTTCAATGCTCAGATTGTGTGAAATCTTCCTTGAACAGTTCTCTATTCTCTAAACAAACAATTATTTTCTCCTCTGATCTACCATATGACTCCAGACATATTTCTATTATAGCTTATAATACTCTGTAATGTAATTTTTTTTTGAGACAGAGTCTTGTCTGTCACCCAGCCTAGAGTACAGTGGCATGATCACAGCTCCCTGCAGCCTCAACCTCCCAGGCTCAAGCTACCTTTGTGCTTCAGCCTCCTGAGTAGCTGGGACTATAGGCACATGCTACCACATCCAGCTAATTTTTTTTCTTAATTTTTATTTTTGTGAAGACAGGGTCTTGCCATGTTTCCCAGGCTAATCGTGAACTCTTGGGCTCAAGTGATCCTCCCATCTTGGCCTCCCAAAGTGCTAGGATTAAAGGCATGAGCCACCATGCCTAGCCCTGTAATGTTATTGTTTATGCATGCCTATTTCTTGGCCACATAGGATTAGAGCATTTTCAGGGAGGTAGTTGTGTTTTATGCACTATTGCATAGTAAGACCAAACCTTGTGGCCAGCACTACCTGGAAGATCAGTATATGCTGATGGAATTAATAAATTTCAAATAAAACCAGGTGCTAAACACATAGCTATTGTTGAATAGAAGCAAATGCATTGCCAGTTAAGTTAAATATTTTAGAATTAGTATTTTTTCGTGATGTCAATGTCATAACTGGTAATGATGCTGAAAAAGACAAATGTGTTGAAATATTTTTCTGTGGGTTTGAAACAAATTGCCTGTCTTCTATTATGCAAATCCAGAACGTTGAGTCACAAACAATGGATCATTGCCCTTCAGATTAATGAAAAGAAAGATGAAAATAAACTTAGCTCTAGTTTAAAGCACTTGAAAAGCGATGCCTCAAACAAATACAACTATAGCATAAACTGAGAAGGACCAGGAAAGTATTCTTTTTAAAATTTCCCTTTATTTCTGCAGCAAAATTTATTTCTTTTAAAAATAGTTATTCTTTGGCCTGGTGCAGTGGCTCATGCTTGTAATCCCAGCACTTTGGGAGGCTAAAGCGGGTGGATCACGAGGTCAGGAGATAGACACCATCCTGGCTAACATGTCAAATCCCGTCTCTACTAAAAATACAAATAATTAACCAGGCATGGTGGTGGACACCTGTAGTCCCAGCTACTCGGAAGGCTGAGGCAGGAGAATCCCTTGAACCCAGAAGGCGGAGGTTGCAGTGAGCCGAGATCATGCCACTGCGCTCCAGCCTGGGCAAAAGAACAAGACTCCATCTCAAAATAAAAAAAAAAGTTATTCTTCAATTATTCTACATACTAGTAGAATCATTCTACACACTAGTAATTCAATCATTCTACATACTAGTCCCAGAGGGATCTTTACAGAAGGCAAATCAAATCATATCATGTCTTTGCTCAAAAGCATTCAGGGGTTCCCCAGTATCAATTGATTGAAATTGAAACCATCTGACTAACCCACTGTCTGATGTCAATAATATAAAAAATATTTATTTACATTATTTGTTTATTACATAAATATAAATATATAATTATGATTTAAAATAATAGTATAAATTATCCTTTAAAAATTATTTCACTTTATTTCTGGAGTAGATTTGCTATAGAATTGCCTTTTTTTCTATTTTTGACTTTTTATTTTTTTTTCCAAAAACAGCTTTTGGTTTATTGAATTTTTTATCCTTTTGTTTTTTCTCACATGAATTTTTACTCATATCTTTATCATTTACTGACTCTGTATTCTTTAGGTTTTATCTTTTTTTTCTAGCACTTATAATTTTTGCTATTAAACTATATAATATATACAGAGAAGTGCTTAATTTATAGGTTTGATGCAGTTTTTAAAAATGAAGACATGCATGTAACCACTACACGGACTGGGAAATAGAATGATACCATCACCAGCCCCAGAAATCCTGCCTGCACCTCTTTTCAACCCTTCTTTTGCCTCCTTTATAAAGGTAATCACCACTGTGACCTCTAGCAACACAAGTTAGATTTGTCTATTTTTGTAAGATGTTTTGATGGAATCATAGAATATTTACTGTCCTGCATCTGGCTTTTAAAATTCAATATTATGTTGAGATTTAAACCCATGTTGTTGGAGATATATATATATATATATATGTGTGTGTGTGTGTGTGTGTGTGTGTGTGTGTGTGTGTGTCTGTGTGTGTGTATTATATATATACACACACACACATATATATGTATAAACATACAGTTTATTTAGTTTATTGATATATAATATACCTTTTGGTGAATAATAAATATATTGTGATTTCTTTTTCTGTTCTATTTTAATAAAAATTCCCGTTTCTCAATATTAGAAACCAATGTTGCTATAAATATTCCTGCACTTGACTTTTTGTAGCTTGTTGGTGTGAATTTCTGTTGGATATATACCTAGAAGTAGAAACGTTGAGCCATAATTTAGGTCTATGCAGACACTGCTAAACAGTTTTCCAGAATGAAATGGACGTTTCAATTGTTTCACATACTCAATAATCCTTGCTTTGGTTTGACTTTGTTAAGTGTTGTCCATTCCTGTGGTGGGTAGTGATATTTTATTTGGTCTGAGTTTGCATGCTTCTGATGGATCCTTTATTGAGCATCTTTTTCATCTTTATTGCCTTTTCTTTCTTGAAGTACCTTCAAGTTTTTAAATCAACTTTCCTATTGGATTCTTTATCTTTTACTTATCAATTTGTAGCCTTTGTTTATATATACTGGATCAGATTTTTATCAAATATATACCTTATAAATATCTTCTCTCTCCCAATGGCTTTCCTTTTTGTCCTCTTCACAATGTTTATTGATGTGAACCAATGTTCTTAATTTTAGTGCAATCTAATTTTTTAGTTTTCTCTTACAAAATTATTGACTTTTATATCCTATTTAAGAACTCCTTCAGACAAGACCCTCAGTCACAACCACTACTAAGTTTCCTTACTCTGCTGCCTTGA
Source organism: Sapajus apella (assembly GCF_009761245.1). NCBI lineage: Eukaryota > Metazoa > Chordata > Mammalia > Primates > Cebidae > Sapajus > Sapajus apella. The sequence continues at coordinate 57,100,896 of NW_022436943.1, read as the reverse complement.
AATTGGAGAGGAAATATAAACCCTAAGATCACCCTAAAACTGTGGTGGGCATCCTGGGAGTGCCAATTTGTAATCTATAGCCATGACTTCAATGGAAGAGGAGCCCTCACCTTCAGAGCATTGAGAGGAAACATGGCTGCAACTGTAAGGAAATACAGGGGAGCCACACAACTGAGCAAGAGACTACCAACTACCCAGTACACACATAAGTGCCACCTACTGGATCACACCACAAAGCTCAACACGAAAAATATTTTGCTAACATACCTTGCTATGAAAGGACAAAAGACAAAAGCTAGCTACAAATAAAGACCCTACACATACCTTCCGCCCTGTGAAAATATTCAGAACAGAAGGCTATTGACCGTACTGGAGCTACACAGCAGATAAAGGAACACCCACATGCAGAGGTGAGAGAAACAACATAAGAACTCTGGCAATTCAAATGGCCAGAGTGTCTTATGTCTTCTGCTAGTTTTCCAATAAGTGTTCTTAACTAGGCTGAGTTGGCTGGAATGACAGAAATAAAAGTCAGATTATGAATGGGAACAAAGAATCATTGAGAATCAGGAGAATGGCAAAACCCAATCCAAGGAAAATAAGAATCACAATAAAAGATACAGAAGCTGACAGAAAAGATAGCCCATATATAAAAGATAGCAAGAGCCTAACCGATCTGACAGACTTGGAAAACACTCTGTAGGAATTTTATAATGAAATCGTAAGTATTGACTAAGCTGAAAAAATAATCTCAGAACTTGAAGACTGTCTCTCTGAAATAAGAGAGTCAGACAAAAATAAAGAAAAAAGGAATAAAAAGGAACAAATAAAATCTCCAAAAATATGGAATTCTGTAAAGAGTCTAAATCTACAAATCACTAGCATCCCTGAAAGGAATGGAGGAGAAAGCAAATAACTTGGAAAACGTATTTTAGGATATTGTCCATGAAAACTTCCCCAATCTTACAAGAGAGACCAACAGTCAAATTCAGGAAATACAGAGAGCCCCTGCAAGATTCTACACAAAAGACCTGCTCTTGAATGACTTTTGGGTAAACAATAAAATTAAAGCAGAAATCAAGACGTTCTTTGAAACTAATGATAATGTATCAGAATTTCTGGGACACAGCTAAGGCAATGTTAAGAGGAAATTTTGTAGCATTAAATGCCCATATTAAAAAGTTAGAAAGATCTCAAATTAGCAACCTAATGTCACAACTGAAAGAACCAAAGAAGAAAGAGTAAATCAACCTGAAAGCTAGCAGAAGACAAGAAATAATCTAAAGCACAGCTGAACTAAAGTAAATCAAGACACAAAAAAACATTCAAAAGTTTAATAAATCCATGAATTTGTTGTTTGAAAAAATTAATAAGATAGGCCACTACCTAGGTTGATAAGGAAGAAAAGAGAGAAGATCCAAATACACATATTTAGAAATGACAAAGGGGGTGTTATCACTGACCCTACAGAAATAAAAATAACCATCAGAAACCACTATGAACATCTCTACACACACAAACTTAAAAAACAAAGAGATGGATATATTCCTAGACACCTATACCCTCCCAAGACTAAACCAGGAAGAAACTGACTCCCTGAAAAGACTAATAATTAGCTCTTAAAATTAAACCTGCCAACCTAGAAAAAGTCCAGGACCAGATGAATTCACAGCCAAGTTCTACTAGATATACAAAGAAGATCTGGTATCATTCCTATTAAAACTATTCTAAAAAATTTCAGATGAGGAACTCCTCTCCATCTTGTTCTATGAGGCTAGCATCATACAGATACTAAAACCTGGACGAGGCACACGAGCAATAAAATATAAAACTTCAGGCCAATATTCTTAATAAACATTGATGCAAAAACCCGCAACAAAATATTGGCAAACAGAATTCATCAGGACGTCAAAAAGCTAATCTACCATGATCATGTAGTCTTCATCCCTAGAAGCAAGATCAGTTTGACATCTGCAAATCAATAAATGAGATTCATCACATGAACAGAATAATGTTGAAAATCGCATGATTATTTCTACAGATGCAGAAAAGTATTTTGAAAAAAATCAATGTGTTTTCATGTTAAAAACTCTTAATAAACTAGGTATTGAAGGAACACATTTAAAATAATGAGAACCATCTATGACAAACCCACAACCAACATCATACTGAATGAGGAAAAGCTCAAAGCATTCACCTTGAAAACCAGCATAAGACAAAGATGGCCTCTCTCACCATTCTATTCAACATAGTCTCTTGACCGATTAATCAAGAGAAAAAAATAAAAAGCATAGAAATAGAAAGTCAAACAGGGATAGTTTGATTTTCTCTCTTCCTATTTGTAAGAGATTCTATGACAATATGATTCTATATCTAGAAAACCCCATAGTTTTTACCCAAAAGCTCCTTCAGCTAATAAACAATTTCAGCAAGTTTTAGGATACAGAATCAATGTACACAAATCACTAACATTTCTATACCCAACAACAGCCAAGCTGAGAGCCAAATCGGGAAAGCAATTTCATTCATAGTTGCAACAAAATAATAAAATACCTAGGAATATAGCTAATCAGAAAGGTGAAAGATCTCTACAGTGAGGATTACAAAACACTGCTCGAAGAAGTCACAGATGACCCAAACAGATGGTAAAACATTCCATGCTCACGAACAGAAAAAATGAGCATTATTAAAATGGCCATACTGCCCAAAGCAATTTACAGATCCAGTAATATTCCAATCAAACTACCAATGTCATTCAGCACAGAACAACACATTCAAGCTTATGTCCAAGGCATTTGAGGTCAGGGCATGGAAAAATACTGAGGCACTCTGTGTGTGTTGTTTGTGCATGAGACTGTAACTCCTTGACCCTGAAAACAGGACAAGGAGTGGGGTGTGTGATAAGGAACACTGAAAACAGCCTGCTGAGAATGTGGTTTGATTGCTTTTACAATGTCATATGTGTCTCAGGACCTGGCTTCAAAAAGCAATCTGGTGGATGTTTGTCGTTTAACAAGCTCTTTCAATAAATACTTGGCGGAGGGGTCTTGGAGCAGCACTCTCTCAGAAGAGTTGCTCCCCGCCCTTCTCAGCTGGAATTGTCTGAGTACTCATTCTTGGCATTTACTGCAAGCTATCAGCTGCAAGAACTAGAAACAACTTTTAAAAAATTCATATGGAGCCAGAAAGCCTGAATAGCTGAGGTAATCCTAAGCAAAAAGAACAAAGCTGGAGGCATTACCTGACCTCAAACTATATACAGGATTATGGTAACCAAAACAGCATGGTACTAGCACAGTAACAGACACATAGACCAATGGAACTAAGACAGAGCCCAGAAATAAGGTAACACCTACAAACATCTGATCTTCAACAAAGCTGACAAAAACAAGCAAAGGGCGAGGAGTCCCTATTCAATAAATAGTGCTGTGATAACTGGCTATTTATATGCAGAAGATTGAAAGTGGACTCCTTTTTTATACCATACACAAAAATCAACTCAAAATGTATTAAATAATTAAATGTAAAACTCAAAATTATAAAAATTCTGGAAGACAACCTAGGGAATGCCATTCTGGATGTGGGAACAGGCAAGTATTTCATGACAGGGATGCCAAAAGCAATTGCAACAAAAGCAAAAATTGACGAACAGGATCTAATTAACTTAAGAGCTTCTATACAGGAAAAAAAAATCGACAGAATAAACAGACAACCTACAGAATGAGAGAAAATATTTGCAAACTGTGATCTGACAAAGGTCTAATAGCCAGCATCTATAAGGAGCTTAAATTTACAAGAAAAAAAAGACAACCCCGTTGAGAAATGAGCAAAAGATATGAACACTTCAAAAGAAGACATACATGCAACCAAAAGGCATATGGAAAAAAAACTCAATATCACTGATTATTAGAAAGTGCAAATATAACCACAATGAGATACCATCTCACACCGCTCAGAATGGCTATTATTAAAAAGGAAAAGAAAAATAACAGATGCTTTAAGATTGTGGAGAAAAGGAAATGCTTATACACTATTGTTGAGAGTGTAAATTAGTTCAACCATTGTGGAAAGCAGTGTGGTGATTCCTGAAAGAGCTAAAAGCAGAACTACCATTTAACCCACCAATTCCATTAATTGGTATACACCCAAAGGAATATAAATCATTCTACCACAAAGACACATGCACTCAGATGCTCATTGCAGCCCTATTCACAATGGCAAAGACATGGAATCAGCCTAAATGCCCATCATTCACAGATTGGATAAAGGAAGTGTGGTGCATATACACCGTGGAATACTATGCAGCCATAAAAAACAATAAGGCAAATTAACTCATGTAGTTTTGAAAGCTGAGGAGTCCCCAGATCTGCAGTTGGTAAGCTGGAGACCCAGGAGAGCCAATCACGTAGTTCCAGTCTGAGAGCTGGAAGACGCAGGAAGAGCTGATGTTTCAGTTCTAGTCTGAAGATCAAAAAATAACTTATGTCTCAATTCAAGACAATAAAGCAGGAGCGTTCCCTACTACCCTTGGAAGGGTCAAACTCTTTATTCTATTGAGGCTGTCAACTAATCGAATGAGGCCTACCCACATGACAGAAGGCAATCAGTTGTATTCAGTCTAGCAATTCAAATGTCGACCTCATCTAAAACACCCCCTCACAGATGTAGCCAGAAAACTGACAAAGTGTCTGGGCACCCTATGGACCACTCTAGTGGACACATAAAAATAGCCATCACAGTTGTGCATCTAATAACAGAATTTAAAACTTTATAAAGCAAAATACAATAATATTAAGTTAAAAATATACATATTCATAATTATAATTGAGGTTTTATTACCCTCTTGTCAGTATTTGGTATAATAAATAGACAAAACTTCAGTACAATCATCCAGTTAATTTTTTACTTTTGATAATGCACTTTTCAATTCTAGATCTTCCATTTGGTTCTTTTTTACAGTTTTCATTTCTCTGCTGAGATCCTCCATCTATTTTCTCATATGTCCATCCTTTTCTTGGACATAATTTCAATAGCTATTTTAAAGTTATTGTCTACTAATTTAATCATCTGAATCACCTCTGTGACTGTTTCTATTGACAATTTTATGTCTTGATATAGGTCACATTTTTCTTCTTCCTTGGATTTCTAATGTATATTTTTAATTGTATGCTGGACATCTTGAACATGTGATCCAGGATGATGTTCCAATAATGGCGTTTTTTATATGAGAATCATAAAGTTTCAGATATTTGCTCAAACTCTCATAACAAAGATGCCTCAGATACCAACTTCACACTCAGGTCTTTTTACCTTTTCACCAAAGTAGTGGCCCTTAAGGATATGATTGTACTGGCTAATCTGTTAACATATGCCCTATATTGTTATTGGAAGAATAAACACTGATAATATATATGTTCCCAAGTGGTTGTAATAATTAAGTGACTTTCTTCCTAAATATTTCTTTCAGTAGGTCCTCTAGACAAAGGGAGAAATATCGTAAAAGGCTAAAAAGTTGGGAGAGATGTCAATATGAGAAGGATTTTTCCAAAGAGAGCAGGAAAAAGGCCAATTTGAAGAGACCTAGTTTTACAGGAACTTGAATTCCTGTCTTGTATTTCTACTGACACTTACTAAAACTTCAGGAACTTAATTCTCTTTATTTTGCACCCCAATTCCCTTAGTGATAAAAATTTGGAATAATAGGCCGGGCATGGTGGCTCACGCCTGTAATCCCAGCACTTTGGGAGGCGGAGGTGGGTGGATCACGAGGTCAAGAGATCGAGACCATCCTGGTCAACATGATGAAACCCCGTCTCTACTAAAAATACAAAAAATCAGCTGGGCATGGTGGCGCGTGCCTGTAGTCCCAGCTACTCGGGAGGCTGAGGCAGGAGAATTGCCTGAACCCAGGAGGCGGAGGTTGCGGTGAGCCGAGATCACACCATTGCGCTCCAGCCTGGGTAACAAGAGCGAAACTCCGTCTCAAAAAAAAAAAAAAATTTGGAATAATAATACTGACCTCATAGGATTATTTTAAGGATGAAATAAGATTAACGGCATCATAATTTGGGGTTCATGGTAAATACTTGACAAAAATTTGTTGAATTCTAATATAAGACTGTTACTAAGGGTACTGAAAACAAAATACTGAGGCTTTGAGTTTAAATAAAAGGATTCTCTGATAGCTGGTGATATGGTACGTTTTTGAGTCTTACTTTTCTCATTTATAAAATACGGATAACATCAACTATCACATGGGGAAATAGGACAGATTAACTGAAATGATAATGTAATATGACCATCCCAGTGCCTGCTATAAAACTTCCGTGTAATTAATATGAAAAATTTTTGCTTCACATTATTTTTTATGTGCTCTTATACAGATGCATTATGTTCTCATTTTCTAAAGGTTTAGGGCAAAAAAATAAAAAAGCTCACACTGTTTCATTTAATTCATCCTCCCCTACATTCCTTACTACTATACCCTCCCTCCCAGCAATTTTCCTTTCTCTATTTTCTTTCTGCTTTAAGCTCAAGTGGATTAACTACTTCTGAGTATTAGAGACTGAGTTGATTCCTCCCAAAGAAATCTTATCACAGATGGTTGGGAGCCACGCTGATTAGAATGCTAACTGTTGCAGCACTAGGACACGTTTAGAGGTGAGAAAGATAAAAATATTTCTTAAGCTAAAGATTTCCCAGAAGCAATAGAAAAAGTCTAAATCAAGGTTGGAAAATGAATACATTATCTATTTGATGTTTACCCATTGGCAGGTCTTATAAGTTAAGAAGAAAGTAATATCTTTCAGGAGGTTCACATTTAAAATCAGCGATGAAGAACATCTGATGGCATTGAGTGTTTGGGTTAGATAAGCTCCCGAAAGCCTAGTTCTCAAAGTCAAAGATTTTATATTTCCACTAGTTTTTTTTCGACCATTCTACCAGTGGGATAAAATGTGTGCTGGATTAATGTTTTGAACAGCTGCTTATTAACTTTGCAACCTTGGGCAAGTCACACAAACTTTGTGGACATCCTCCTCTTATGAACCAAGGATGTAAACCAAGAGTTAATAGCACTTATGAGCACCTCTTCTTTCCTGTTCCGATTATTCCTTTCCTGTTTCAGCTCCTCAATAGTGTGTCTCCAGGCAATTTCAATAACCATCCTGCCTCTAGTGTTGCCCTTCTGGTCGATCTTCCACAGAGCTTCTGGAATTATTTTTTGTGAAATGAAAATGTGATATTTCTAAAGTATCTCCAATCTTTGACTGTGGCAGAGATCTTCTTAAACTGCCCACTCTTCTGCCAAAACCAACCATTATTAATGGCATCATACGGTATTTAAAAATAAAATGATTGTATTAGTTGGCATGACAGATATATTGAGTGCTCATTACATACCCATGTGGGCCATGATATTTCCTAGTCTCCCTTAAATTTAGATTGAGGGCAAGTAACTCATTCCAGCTAGTAAGTGCCTGGGTCAATGCTGCTAAGAGGCAATGTACTTCTTCACCTTTGGTTCAATGACCTTGAAGACCCTTGGTCCCTGCTGACATAGATACAACATGGAAGAGAGCTGTTCTACCCATCTGGGCTTTGTGTGAGTGAAAAATAAATCTTTTTAATGGTATGCCATTGAGCATTAGAGCTTTTGTTGTTGTTTTCATAACACAGCATAAAGTAGCCTAACTAATAAAATTGCCAACAGTTTTCACATAAAAATCTTGATTCCTAGCTTTATTTTCAAAACTAGAAAAACTCGGCAACAATCTGCTGTACCACCTGCACCTTCTGCCCAGCTCAGGCACGTGCTCTTTCATTTACCATTGTCTTTCCCCTTCTTCTTCTCTTATTTTTGAGAATCTGACTGAGTGAGCTATGTATTTGAGTTTGTGATCCTTGGTTTGCAGAAGACAATTCAGAACTCCTAATATGATCATAAGCCCCTCCTTATTTGGGCTGATTTATCCCTGCGGTATTATAATTTAGCACCAAATGCATATGCAAAATTGTACAATCTGCAGTTGCTAGATGATTTCATTGCATTCCATGCCTCTGTGATTTTAGGTATTTTGGCATCTGCCTCTAGTACACTTGCTGAATCATTTGATGGACTGTTCTTCATTTTCAATATCCATCTTCTGTTTTACTTTTTTGGGAATTCTTTCTAATGTCCTTCTTACACTTCTCCCAACCAGAAAGGCTCTTCCCTTATAACACTTAATGCTTTGTTCTTTCATTCATCTTCTAATTCCCAGGCCAAGTGCAGTGCTGGGTACAGAATAGAAACACAGTTCATGCCAATGGGGCAGCTGCTGAATTGTGGAATTTCTTTTTCAGATATCAGAGCAAAGCATGCACATGGTTATGGTTCAAACAGCACAGTAAAGCTCACGGTGGAAGTGAATATTTCCCTCTCCTCACTCTTAATGCCACTACTCACAAACAGCCTTTCTTCCACTCTGTTTCTGCCTTTATTTATTCTATTGTTGGCCTCCATGACTCTTGAAATCATGCTTTGCTCTGAAATCTGAAAAAGAAATACTTGAAACCATATTTTTTGATTTACTGTTTTTCTCCCTTCTCATTCCATCCTCTTCCCAGCATTTGCTAGTAATATCGTTGTGCTTTAAGTTTTGTCGGTTCTCTTTGTAACTCTAATAATAAGCTTAAACTCTTTTTCTACTGTTTGATAGTGTCTGCTAAATTTAGCTTCTCTTTCCTTCATTTCCCCTCCCCTCCACTTCCACAGCTTCATTCTGTAGGCAACACTTCATGCTGTCAAGGATGTTGAAATTTATATTATAGTCTTTACCCTAATCATCTGTGATTTATTTATTCATTCAAATTCAATTCCTTTGTTCCCACTTCAAAACAAGATGCTCCTTCCCTAAACACTCTTATCTCTGTCTCCCCACCCCCACATTGCACCTCCTTCTCAGCCAACCTATGTCTGTCCTGTCTTTCAAAGCTGAAGAAAAACCCACCTCTGCTGGGAAGGCTTCCAGCCAAATCGTTTTCTCCTTCCCTTCAAGTCTCTTTTCTCTGCTGTTTGCTAAATCATCATGGAAGCAGGGCAGCTGAGAGCCGAGTCAGGGACTGTCCCAGGGACTATGTGTGTAGCAAGAAATATAGCCTTATAAGCTAAGGAAATCAAGAGTCACTATCTTTCTTTGTAGACACAGATGAGACTTAATAGTCTGAATTAGTAAATTCAGAAAGAGACCTGTCTTCTAGCCAAGCCTATTATTTTTATAATAATATGTTGTTTTTAAATCGTGGTTCTATAGTCTTTGCAATTCTGAGATGCTGGGCTCTCTGAGGAAGCAGCCACTGGGAGGGAAGAATGGGCAAATAGAAGGACCTTGATTCTGCACTGGAAGGTTAGAGCCTTGGGTTTCTAATCCAGAACTTCCAAGTGTTGTCTGGACTACTTCAAGCTAATGGGCTTAGTCTCTCTCTGAACTTTTCTAATAATTTAAGTTTGGGTGAAATTGTATCCCAGATCACTTCCAATCCTAAATACAATGCTATCATTCCCCTGGTAAAGATGCTTCTTTCTCATTTCTGTTGTCAGAGTCACCTGTGCTATCTATAGCTGAAGGGACTCTTTGGTGGTTTTCTTAATGAGCTGTTTGACTTACCTAATATTTATTCTCCCTCCTTTTAGTAATTTAACTCTCATTTTCCATGAAAACATACTTTGACTGTTTGCACATGTGACACTGGTGAGGCTGATCACAATGTCCAGCTCTGGGCTGAGCATGGAACTCAGCTCAGCTAACTGGTACATCCCAACTCCCTGGCCCAAGATTCAATTTAACATGGGCAAGGACCAATCATAGTGACTCATACCATTTCTCAGGTGCCCTTGGGAAAATGCCTCTTGGAATGGAACCAATACTGAGACTACAGAGCTGAGAGATGGATTATAAATCATGTCCTCATGTTATCTGTCTTAATTTGAGTTCTCTTGGAAGCAGAGCCTAAGGCAAGAACTTGGATATAGGTAGTTTGTTTGAGAGGTGTTCCAGAAAGAAGGAGTGAGAAAATAGGGAGAGTAAGAAAGAGAAAAAAAGGGAAAGCCAATGTAAGTGTGTGTTGTTATGTTTCAGCAAAATAACCTAAAGGACACATTGTTATACCCCCACCCCTAGGCTTATCCAGTGAAGCAGGGGAGGCTGGAACATTGATCCGTGGATCCCACCTTGGATTTGTTGTTGTTTTCCATGCTTCTGAGCTTCCTTGCTTTCAGTCTAAGAAGGCCCCCAAGCATCACAAAAGGCACTGGGTCAGAGAGTGAGTAGAATCATGGTACACAATTGATGTGTGATATCGTCAGTGCAACACGAGGCTGAGCTCCCCGATATAGCTGAGAGCAATAGGGAACATGCATCCTCTGCAGGCACACTCCTTCACAAGAGGTGAGGATGAGGCCAGCCTAAACATGCCTGACTTCCCCTTTCAGTCATGTCAAATCACACTTTGTCCCTGGGGGAAACTGGGTATGGGTGTGGAGAAAAACAGTGAGCATTTTGCTAATAGGCTTCCTTCCATGTAGAAGCATCATCAGGAGTGGAGAAGCAACATCCCAAAGCCTGTGAAAACATGCATGCAAAGCTCTTAGCTCACCAGTGAGGGATCGATGCATGGGCAATGTTATACATCTGCAGAACGCATTCATGAAATTAACTCAAAGATATGCTTATATAGTACCTTGGACCCTGTACATTTATCTCTCTTTGAAATCCTTTGTTTGTGTATCTACCTGTCACACTAGCATGCTTACCTCTTGGGGATAGCAACTGGGCCTTTAATGTCTTTTTCACATAGTAACTAGCACTGTCTTGCCCAGAGTATATTCTCAAAAAACATTTGGACTATTTTGGATAAATATAAACCACAGGGCTACAATGCTGTGAAGAACTGAGCAAAGACGAGTTGTCTCCATCATGAAAGAATTCAGACTCTGATGCAAGAGAGGGATTTTTGTGACAATCAAGCAGGGGATCACAGGGAAAAGAGAAATAATTTTGTCTAGAGTTGGTGGTGTCAGAGAAAGTATAAGAGTAGGACTGGGCTGGATGTGGTGGCTCATGCCTGTGGTCCCAGCACTTTGGGAGGCTGAGTAAGGCAGATCACAAGGTCAGGAGTTTGAGACCACCATGGCTAACATGGTGAAACCCTGTCTCTACTAAAAATACAAAAAATTGGTCGGGCATGGTGGCATGCTTCTGTAGTCCCAGCTACTCAGGAGACTCAGGAAGGAGAATCGCTTGAACCCAGGAAGAGGAGGTTGCAGTGAGCTGAGATCACGCCATTGTACTCCAGCCTGGGTGACAGAGTGAGACTCTGTTTGAAAAAAAAAAAAAAAAAAGTAAGACTGAAGGCAGAGGTATAGAGGTGAACATTCTGGGCAGGAATAGCAACTTTATTAAACCCAGGAAGACAAAATCTTACCAAGCTTCCTCAAAAAACACTTAAAAAGTATGGGATGACTTGTACATAGGGTTTAGGTGGAGGCAAGAGGAAAGTGATGTGCTTTAAAGGTTAGGAACACAGGCTTTGGGTTCAGACAGCCCTGGTTCTAAACTTCCACTGTACAAGTCTCTAGGTGGCTTTGGGAAAATTATTTGACCTGCCTTAATCTGAGCTTCCTTTTCTATGAAGTGTCAATGTCGATAGTATCTATCTCACAGAGAATTGTGCAGAGTAATTGAGATAATGCACAGAAAAAATTACATGAACTGGGTGCGATGGCTCATTCCTGTAATTGTAGCACTTTGGGAGGCTGAGGCAGAGGATTACTTTATGCCAGGAGTTTGAAACCAACCTGGGAAAAATGGCAAGGTCTCATCTCCACAAAATAAATAAATAAATAAAAAATGTAGTCAGACACGGTAGTGCACACCTAGTAGACCTAGCAACTTGGGAGGCTGAGGCAGGAGGACCACTTGAGCCTGGGAGGTTGAGGCTGCAGTGAGCTATGATCACACCACTGCACTCCAGCCTGGGCAATAGAGCTAGACCTTGTCTCAGTAAATAAATAAATAAATAAATAAATAGGCAAGCCCTGTGGCCAGGCATGGTAGTCCATGTATTCCTAGCACTTTGCGAGGCCAAGGCGGGTGGATTGTCTGATTTCAGGAGTTTGAGACAAGCCTCAGCAACATAGAAAAACCCTGTGTCTACCAAAAAATTAGCTGCGTGTGATGGTGCACGCCTGTGTTCCCAGGTACTCAGGAGGCTGAGGTGGGAGGATTGGTTGAGTAGGAGGCAGTGGTTGCAGTGAGCTGAGATCACACCACTGAACTCCAACCTGGGTAACACAGTAAGATTCTGTCTCAAAAAAGAAAAAAAATAGTGGAATATATAATGCCTTGCCACCATAAAATCATATAGGCACAACGAAAACTGTTAAGATTAGCAGAAGATAGTAATGAAAAAGGAATCGGTCAAGTTTTGAAGGAGTCAAATGTCCAGTTGTATAGTATGAACTCTTTCCTATGAGAAAACATAAATGTGTTCTAAGAAGTGACATAATGTGATCTCTATTAGAAAGTTATATTTGCTGAATCTACAAAAAGGGATTGGGGCAGGAAGTTGTAGAAAGTTCAGAGATATGAAAACCAGTAGGGCAGAAATTTATAGTTCCTGTGAGAAGCACTGAATGTTTTAACTGAGGCCGTAACATGGGCAGGAAGAGGATCAAGGTGTTGAGGAGGTAAAATATGTGGTGCTAATTAGATTTCATTGTCAAGGAATGGGATTAAGAGTAATTGGTGTCATGGTCCACACCAAGCATGGTACATTTATCATCTTTGCTAGTTTAGGAATGAATCTTTGTGCTTGTAAAACATCAGGCAATGCCTATGGGTGGGGTCCTCACTCCTAAGACAGACATTTCTGCTGATGGAAGCTCTGCGTATTATTATTATTATTGTTTGTTTGTTTTATTTGCTCTGGGTATTATTTTATAGACAATGATGCCTGGAGTTGCTATGGCCCATCTGTGGTCACTGTGGCAGTGAAGCTCATGTGGGGAGGATAGAGCTGGAGAAGCCAGGAAAATTGGGTTAAAGTGGTTCTGAAGCCCAATACCTAGTGACTGCTCTTCCCTAAACTAATTGCTATGTTCTTTCTGTTTGAGCTGCTTGATGTTAGGGTTTTATGTTGCTCCATACACAAAGTCATCTTGACTAAATTACAAATTGAATGGATTACCATGATGAGGGAAGAGGATAAATCAAAGGCAACTGTGGGGTTTTAAGCTTTGTGGCTAGATGGATAGTGAAGCTGTTCACTGAGATAAAGAGCATTGGAGAAGTGCAAACTCAGAGAATGGACTTCATATTTAGTGTTTAATACATCGTATTTAAGATAACAGCTTGATCTTCATTTAGCAAAATGCAACAAGCAATTTGACATGTAGAGGTGGACCTCTGATTTGGATATAGATTAGGATATCACATACACAAGGGTGAGCGTTGAAAGTGTGTGGTGGTAAGACAACCCATGGATAGAAAACAGGGTGAGTACAAAAAGGTATCAATAAGCAGAGATGTTTTAGAAGCTGTTTGGAGTTGTTAAAAGCAAGACGATGTACTTAGGGGAAAAACAATTCAAATAAGATGCGTAAGATGATAAGCTCTAAGAAATGAGATCTCCCATTAACAACTGCTGCAAAGAGAATAAAGCACGTAGGAATACAACTTACAAGGGACATGAAAGACCCCCTCAAGGAGAACTACAAACTACTACTCGAGGAAATAAGACAGGACACAAACAAATGGAAAAAAAATTTCATCCTCATGGATAAGAAGAATAAATATCATGAAAAGTAATGTATAGATTTGATGCTATTTCCATCAAGCTACCATTGACTTTCTTCACAGAATTAGAAAAAGACTACTTTAAATTTTATATGAAACCAAAAAAGAGCCTGTATACCTGAGACAATCCTAAGCAAAAAAAACAAAACTGGAGGCATCATGCTACCTGACTTTCAATTATACTACAAGGCCATAGTAACCATAACAGCCTGGTATTGGTACCAAAACAGATATATAGACCAATGAAACAGAACAGAGGCCTCAGAAATAACACCACACATCCACAGACATCTGATCTTTGACAAACCTGGCAAAACAAGCAATGGAAAAACGATTACCTATTTAATAAATGGTGCTGGGAAAACTGGTCAGCCATATGCAGAAAACAGAAACTGGACTCCTTCCTTACACCTTATACAAATATTAACTCAAGATGGATTAAAGACTTAAATGTAAAACCCCAAACCATAAAAACCCTAGAAGAAACCTTGGCAATAGGTTTTGAGGGCATAGGCTTGAGCAAAGACTTCATGACTAAAACACCAAAGCAGCGGCGACAAAAGCCAGAATTGACAAATGAGATCTAATTAAACTAAAAAGCTTCTGCACAGGAAAAGAAGCTATCATTAGAGTGAACAGGCAACCTACAGAATGAGAAAAAAATTTTGCAATCTACCCTTTTGACAAGGTCTAATATCCAGAACCTACAAGGAACTTAAACATATTCGCAAGAAAAAAAATTCAATCCCATAAAAAAGTGGGCAAAGGATATGAACTGACAATTCTCAAAAGAAGATATTTATGCTGCCAAAAAGCATATGAAAACAAGCCTATTGTCACTGATCATTAGAGAAATTCAAATCAAAACCACAATGAGATAACCACCTTGCACCAGTTAGAATGGTAATTAGTAAAAATTCAGGAAACAACAAATGCTGGCGAAGCTGTGGAGAAACAGGAACACTGTTACACTGTTGGTGGTGGTGTAAATTAGTTCAAGTATTGTGGGAAACAATGTGGTGATTCCTTAAGGATCTAGAACCAGAAATACCATTTGACCCAGCAATCCCATTACTAGTTATATACCCAAAGGAATATAAATCATTCTACTATAAATAGACATGCACATGTATGTTTATTGCAGCACTATTCACAAAAGCAAAGACTTGAAACCAATCCAAATACCCATCAATGATAGGCTGGATAAAGAAAATGTGGCACATATACACCATGAAATACTATGTAGCCATAAAAAAGAATGAGTTCATGTTCTTTGCATGGACATGGATGAAGCGGGAAGCCATCATTCTCGGTCAGCTAACACAGGAACAGAAAACCAACCACATGTTCTCATTCATAAGTGGGAGGTGAACAATGAGAACACATGGACACAGGGAGGAGAACATCACACACCAGGGCCTGTAGGGGGTTGGGGGGCAAGAGGAGGGGAGAGTATTAGGACAAATACCTAATGAATATGGGGCTTAACACCTAGATGATGGGTTGACAGGTGCAGCAAACCACCTTGGCATATGTATACCTATGTAACAAACCTGCATGTTCTGTGCATGTATCCCAGGATTTAAAGTAAAATTTTTTTAAAAATGAGGTCAAACTCATACTTCATTACTTGAAGATTTCATGTTAATGAACCACACATCCAAGTGGCCTCCAAATAGAGATAAAATCAAGCAGCTAATGACATTCATAATTTTTAGCAAATGATGGGATTGTGTCCTCTGTAATTTGGTCTTGACAAGGGCATAATAGGCAAAAGGATGCAAAGAGAGAGAACAGATGTGTATGGAGAGCTTATTCTGTGCCAGTCATAGCACACAGCCTGAGCCATTTTGTCTTGACGCCACCCTATGAGATGTAGGTACTGTTACCACACCCATTTTACAGGGAAGGTAAAGGGACTTGGGAATTTAAATAACTACTCACAATTAGACAGTTAGCAAACCTGGTCTGCCTGACTCTAAAATCTTTGCTATCTCCTCTATGATATGTAGTCTTTGCTAAGTACATAATATAATTTCTTGTAGACTAATCATCTGTATAGATGTTTTATTTTGCTTGTATGCTGCTGGTGGCAGATTCCATGACTCATTTTCTAATTGTGGATTTTACAAGCAATCTATCATAGTGCAGTATGAGTAAAATCTACTTAATAATTGACTCTGTGAAAAACAAATTCATGAAATAAATATGGGCTTGATTATAAATTGATCCTTGTATCTTGACTGGTTATGGTATCTTAGATTATTGTTAAACAGATAGTCCTATCGGCCACTCCCTGTGGGCAGAGTATATTTCCCATTCATGAATGTGGGCTTAGCCATATGACTTGTTTTGATAATAGAAAGTTAACACACACGAAACAGGCAAAGGCTTGAGATGTCCTTGTATAGTTGAACTCTGCCTCTTGTACTTCGGTTACTACCATGAGAAAAATCTTCCCCAGGTGACCCACTTGCTATGCCCAATGGGTTCTTCCTGCTTGCTACACAGACAAAATCAATTAACTGAAACTGTGACATTGCAGTAGAGAAGTTTAATTGATGGAGGCTGGCCCATGTGGGAGAACTGGAGTTACCACTCGAATCAATCTCCCCAAGGCTCAGAGGCTAGGGTTTTTATGGACAATTAGGTAGGCAGAGGGCTAGGGAATGGGTGCTGCTAATTGGTTGGAGATGAAATCATAGGGATATGGAAAGTATGCCTTCGGGTTGGGCCAAATGTTCAGCTGAGTCATGAATCGAGTCCTAGTGGAGTCAGTCTTAAAGATATTTCAAAACACCAACCTTAATTTCTATAATAATGATGTCTATGGGAGCAATTGAAGAAGTCACAAATCTTATGACCTCTGGCCACATGAATCCTAAATAATAAAGGATTATAGAATCTATGTCTATCTTGCAGTATAGTTCATGCTCCTCCCATAATCCTATTTTTTTATGGTTTTCATTAGGCCTACAAAAGTAGTTTTCATCCCTGAGCAAAAGGAGGATTAGTTTTAGGGAGGGACTATTATTAACCTTGTTTATGTTAAACTATAAACTAAATTCTTCCCAAAGTTAGCTTAGCCCACACCCAGTAATGACAAATGACAGCTTGGAGATCAGAAGAAAGTTGGAGTCAATTATGTCAGATTGCTCTTACTGTCATAGCTTTGCAAAGGCAGTTTTACGCTGGCCCCAGATGAATGAGAGACATGTAGAGCAGCGCTGTTCCAACTGACCCATGACTTGCAGGTTGAAGGAAAGCCATCACAACCACCTGCAGAGAGTTGGTGTGAGAATGAAAGTTGCCATCCATTTCATGCCACTGGCCTCTGGGGTGATTTGTTACATAGCAAAAGCTGACTGATGTGATTATTCTCAGTATAAATTATATTTACTGATGATTCTGATTTGTTCATTAATTCAACTAATATTTATTTTGTAATTACTGGGCTGGATTTAGGAATAAACTTGTGAACATAGTAGCCACAACCCTGTTGTCATGATGTTCCCACTGGAATGGGGAAAAGAGGATATTTGAGTAAAGTATTAAAACAATGTATTTGTTAGTGATGGAGGAGGCCATGGGCTATGAAAAGCATAGTAAAGGCATCATCTCATTGTAGGTTTTATAGTCAAAGGAAGAAGTAAATTCGTGTAATCTGAAGTAGAAATAATGTTAGAAGTCAGGATAAGAAAACATTTTGGAAGGAGAGGGAGATAGAGGAAGAAAGGAAGTCACAGGCAGAAAAAACGGAAAACATATGCAATGTCCCAGGGAAAAAAGAAAACAGACTATTAGGGAATGGGAAGGCTATTCAATAAAATGAAAGCAAAAGGAGGAGTGGGAAAGGATGCGATCAGAGAGACGACTGAGCCCAGGTCATGTAAGAACTTGAAATTGTTTTATGAAACTTTAAAAATTCAAGTATTTTCCCCTTCTAAAATTGTGAAAGGAACTTAGTTTTTTCAAATAACACATTTCGTAAATTTTAGGAAAAAACTTTAAAAATTTTAAAGATCCCTTTCAAATTCAACACACCTACTCTAGTGATGAGGTCCTAACACATTCCTAATTAACCAGGAGTTTTTTCATGTTCCCAATCACCACACTCAGAGGGCCATGTGGAAAAGTCAACATAAGGGTGTGAATGTGTGCTTTCCTCAGCTCTTTATTGCTTGCTTCAGATGTCGCCACGGGTAACCAAAGTGTCTTCAAGAAGTTGACAGTTTGTGCTTACAGTAGGCGGGCAATAGACGGAGAAGGAAAATCTTCTTTCACAACACCCAGTTTTCCCAGCATCCCTCCTCTTGGAGTCTTCTAAGATACAAGTGGTCCCATAAGCTTCTCCACATGGAGACTATAAACTCCACAAGAGTAGGGACTGTTTCTCTTTTGGTCATTTATAAACTCTTGTTCTATGATGTTGACATTAATTATCTAGACCATATTATCTTTTATTTTCCTTTCAAAGGCAAATGAGGAGAAGATAGGTATGAACAGAAAATAAACTTACATCCCCAGGATATAGCACAATTCCTAGCATATAGCAGGAATTCCATGCATATTTTTTCAATAATGAATTAATGAGTAAACAAATAAATGAATGAGTTGCTAAGGTAAATCACAATTAGCTGATCCATGTCTGTTTCCTCTATTGGAGTGTAGTTTTCATAATGACAAGAAGCAGGTCTCATTCTTCTATGTGCCTTCAGTACCTATCATGGAGCCTTACAGGTAACAGACATCTTATCTCACAGATACTATGGTGTATTAGCCCATTTTCACACTGCTATAGAGATACTACTCGAAACTGGGTAATTTATAAAGGAGAGAGATTTAACTGACTCACAGTTCTGCATAACTGAGGAAGTCTGAGGAAATTTACAGTCATGGTAGAAGGGGAAGCAGGCACCTTCTTCACAATGCATTAGGAGAAAGAAGGGCAAAGTGAAGTGGGGAAGAGCCCCATAAAAAACCATCGGATCTCTTAAGCAAATTTACAAGAAAAAAACAAAAAACTCCATCAAAAAGTAGGCAAAGGATATGAACAGACACTTTTACAAAGAAGACATTTATGCAGCCAACAAACGTATGGAAAAACGTTCATCATCACTTGTCATTAGAGAAATGCAAATCAAAACCAAACTGAGATACCACCTCACGCCAGTTAGAATGGCAATCATTAAACAATCTGGAGACAACAGATGGAGAATGTGGAGAAATAAGAATGCTTTTACACTGTTGGTGGGAGTGTAAATTAGTTTAACCATTGTGGAAGACAGTTTTGTGATTCCTCAAGGATCTAGAACTAGACATATCATTTGACCCAGAAACCCCATTATTGAGAATATACCCAAAGGATTATAAATCATTCTATTATAAAGACACATGCATGTGTATGGATTCATTGCATCACTGTTTACAATAGCAAAGACTTGGAAACAACCCAAATGTCCATCAATGATAGACTGGACAAAGAAAATGTGGCACATATACACCACAGAATACTACGCAGCCATAAAAAAGGATTAGTTCATGTCCTTTGCAGGGACATGGATGAATCTGGAAACCATCATTCTCAGCAAACAGACACAGGAACAAAAAACCAAACACCGTATGTCCTCACTCATAAGCGGATGTTGAAGAATGAGAACACATGGACACAGGAAGGGGAACATTACACACCGGGGCCAGCTGGGGGATGGGGGAGCTAGGGGAGGGTTAGCAGATGGTGGGGGGAATGGAGAGGGATAACATTATGAGAAATACATAATGTAGATGACGGGGGGATGGATGCAGCAAACCACCATGGCCTGTGTATACCTATGTAACAACTCTGCATGATCTGCACATGTACCCCAGAACTTAAAGTAAATAATATTTTTTAAAAAACAACAGCTCTCGTGATAACTCACTCACTATCACAAGAACAGCATGGGGGAAACCCCCATTATGATCTAATCACCTCTGTCCCTTGACATGTGGAGATTACAGGTCCCTCTCTCTACATATGGAGATTAAAAATTCTAGATGATATTTGGGTGGGGACACAGATCCAAACCATGTTATACGGTCTTATTGAGTGAACAACTGAGTGAAAGAATGAATTTGTAACCTCTTGCAAGGTTAGCAGTTGCTAACCAGAAATGGGTTGCAATCCAGAGTTAAGTGTCAACACAGAAGCAGATTAATGGAAGTGGACTGAACAGGTTGAAAGACGTGAACAAACACAAAATAATAGATGAAAAGGGAGGGAAATTAAGTAACCAAAAAGAGATTAAGGGGGAGCAACATGCCTTAGCTCACTCTGCACTCTCTGCCCAGGGTGTTTTCAGCTCCTCAGTCCTTGCCTGTCTTCTCTATCTAGTTGCTTCTCCCTCAATTTTTAAGATTCAACCTGGATATGTCACTATGATATTTTAATTCCTTGTAAGGATGAAGTTGACAGCATTGACAATAATTATGATAATAATTAATTATCTAGACCAAATTATCTTTTATTTTTCTTTTAAAGGCAAATCAGGACATGGCAGATATGGGTGGAAAATAATCACTTCCCATTTGATTTCTTCAATATTGTCAAGCCAAGCTTTATGTTGTTTAGGGGAATTAGATCTGATCTGGTCCAGTGACCTTGATATTTCTCTGTGGTTTTGTAGAAATGTTGGATTCCTT
Source organism: Sapajus apella (assembly GCF_009761245.1). NCBI lineage: Eukaryota > Metazoa > Chordata > Mammalia > Primates > Cebidae > Sapajus > Sapajus apella. The sequence continues at coordinate 57,080,380 of NW_022436943.1, read as the reverse complement.
TAAATAGTTGACTCCTTAGGAGTGCAGGGATTTCTGACTCTTCTTGAGGGCAGACTCCACCCATTCTCCAGAGTGTTATCCCAAAACCTTTTTCAGGGTACACAGCTGGGTTGTGCAACATTTCAGCAGAAAGCTCCACCAGTGTGCCTGGGAAAATCCCAGCCAGCATAAGGGGCCCAGTGCTTAAAGTCTAACTTCAGATCACTGTGAGTCCTAGTGGGGGTGCCCCTAGCTGAGTTTCAAACTTGATGCTTGATTTCAATTCTAGTAACAAGACAGCAGGGAGAAAAGTTCTTGGTGCAGAGATCTCATGGCAGCTTGTCTGTGAATGTCTTTCAGGTGCTTTGTGGGCTTTCACAATATGAAGGTTGCTAATGAGGGAATGTCTCTGGTTTTATTTATACTGTGAACTGTGTGTTTACTTGTCCTTTTAAATTCAAATGATAGACATTGCCTCATACATGTACAGCACCACTCATCTTCCATTTATTCTGGAAACACTCTACTGGGGAGTGCAGTCTCATTCTGGGCATCTCCAGTCCTGATGAGGTGTTCTGTAAATCTCCCAAATTTGAGATCCAAATTCCCTGAGAAGGCAGCTGATGGGGAGAAAACACCACCTATCTTTCCTTTCTTCTACCCTGAATACTTATCAAGGCATAATTCTGGGCATAGAATTATACTGAATGTGAGATTTGTAAGAAAGAACAAGAGAGGGTGGAAAAATTTTTTTCTTTTCTTGAGGTGGATTCTTGCTCTGTCGCCTGGCTGGAGTGCAGTAGCATGATCTCAGCTCACTGCAACCTCTGCCTCCCAGGTTCAAGTGATTCTCCTGCCTCAGCCTTCTGAAGTAGCTAGGACTACAGGTGTGTGTCACCATGCCCAGCTAATTTTTGTATTATTAGTAGAGACAGGATTTCACCACATTGGCCAGGATGGTCATGATCCTCCTGCCTTGGCCTCCCAAAGTTCTGGGATTACGAGCATGAGCCACTGTGCCTGGCCAGGATGAATGATTTTTACTGAGCATCTGCAAACTAACAGTCATGCTCCTCAGCCCACTCGTGGATTTATTTTTAATCCACAAACACTGTAAGATACATATCATTATTCTGGTTTGTTGTCCTCATAAGTAACTTGTCCATGTTCATACATCCATTAGCAGCGAAGCAGTCAAGGGAGGAATCTCTTGACCTGGGTCTAGCATCTCTTTTCCATGTTTCCATCATGCCCCCATCCCTAGAGCTGGCTCCTATGATTCCACCTCTTATGAGGTCAGTAAGACAGCCCCATACTTCTCCTCCTGGGGAAGCAGTCCCAGCTCCAACAAAATCTGGATTGGTGTCTGCAGTCTCCTCCCTTTCTCTTGGGGGCTTTCTTCTGCTGACTCCTGTTCCTCTTCCACTCCTGTTTATTGCCTTCCAGAACCTTTTTTCAAGCACTCATTCACTGAGCATCACTGACTCCTTGGTGTCGCTAGGTCACAATGTCCCCTCAGATAACAGGTCTCAGTTCCCTACTAAGTGCCCCCTGTGGTAAGGAAGGAAGTCTGTGCATTGCAAGGAGTATTTAAAGTACCATCTAGTAGGAGGAGAGGACTTTTGAAAAAGATTGTATACAGTTTAAAATAATGTCCCCACCAAGTTCTCAGAAAGCACACTGTAGACTCAGTCATTCACCCTACTTATATACCTGATGAGTTGAGTTAAAATTATCCTAAAAACCAAGAGGAGAAAATTGTCCTAATTAATAGCTCCCAGAGGCATGGAGAAGGCTCAGCTGTGGACTGTGGTGGGAAGAGGAGGAGAAGCTGACAATGCCAGGGAGCTAGAAACAGTCCAGTGTGTGGAGCTCAGCCCTAGAAGTCTACAGCCCAAACAGCAAATACAGAAGCTTAAAATGCAGAGGTTTGTATACAGCTATGCTCTTAGCAGTATTATTCACACTCACCAAATGGTGGAAGCAACCAAGTGTCCACTGATGGAATGAATAGAGAAAGAAAGTATGGTATATACGCACAATGAGATATTACTCAACCTTAAAAAGAAAGGAGATTCTGGCAAATGCTACAACATACATGAACCACGAGGACATTATGCTAAGTAAAATAAGCCAGACACAAAAGGACACATACTCTATGATCCCACTTATATGAGGTACCTAGAATAGTCAAAATTATAGAAACGAAAAGTAGAAGAGTGGCTGCCAGGGCTGGGGGAGGTGGAGAGGGAAAGTTGTTTAATGGGCATGGAATTTCAGGGTTGCAAGAGGAAAACATTCTAGAGATTTGTTGCACAATAATGTAAATGTGCTTAACACACTGAACTGGGCACTTAAAAATAAGACGGTAAATTTTATGTTTTTATGTTGTGCGCATTTTACCACAATTTTTCAAAATACAAGTTTTATCCAGTTGGATTTCTACAAACCCTAAGGACATAATTTGTGAATTGGGGTAGCAGCTCTAGCTTTTGGGCCACACAATAAGTGGGTTGATGGGATAGAGGGAAAGAGAGGGCAGGGAGCAGAGGGCTTTAGGTAGTGGGGAGTTGGAAGGGAAGGTTCCAGACCTGAAGGCTGAGATGGAGCCTGCCATCTGAACTGCCAGGGAAGAGCATTTCAAGGAGAGTACAATGAATATAGATTCTTCTGCACAGGGGAAAAGCTCGAATCATAGAACAAAGGTGAGTTTCCAGCACATGAGCTTGCTAGGGGAAGGATGGCCAGAAGGGAAAGAGGGGCCGAGAGACAATTGCCTACTTCAAGGCTTCCAAAGCAGTGGGAAGCAGTTGAAATTCCATGCTGAAAGGAATTGAGCATGATTTTCAATGGTGGAGCATTAACTGAGTATTAATGTTAGGATATTGCATAGAATAGAAATATTTCCAAGGACCTGAGCTTGCAAGACTGCACTGGTAATGATGAAATAACAACTTTGTAGGTCAAACTACTCCTTGATGGGGTAGGAGTCAGGATGAGTGAGGTCAGATATGATTCTAGAATGCCCATAACCCTGGAAGCTTCCAGGGAGCTCTCCCATTCCCACCAGAGCACAAAGCCTGTGATTAGAGACTCCCCGGGTTCAAATACTGACTCCTCCCCTTAGCAGCTGTGTGATCTTGAGCAAGTTACTTAATCTCTCTGTGCCTGGCTTTTCTCATCAGTAAAATGAATGTGCTAATAACAGGGTATCACATTGCTGAAATGAGGATTTTTATGAGTTATCCTATGTGCTCATAATCATGCCTGGCACCTGGTGCTAGGTATTTAAGTGTTAGCTGCCAGTATTACTGTGGTTACATTGAATTCTCAGGGCCCCTGGAGGAGGCCACACACAGCAGGATCCTTGCCTTCAGTTTAGAGATGAAGAGACATGATCTCATGTTGATTTATGAAAAATACACGTGCTTAGGTCTAAGGCACCCAGTGAAGCAGCTACACAGAGATGTGTTTGAATGAGCTTAATGATGGTGCAGTATAGGGAAAAGAGACTGCTCCAGGTGACCAGTGGGCAGAGGAGGGCTGGGACATTGGTTTAGCAGTGGAATCTTCCTGTTTCTCCATTTGCGTCAGTTCTTCCACAGACACAGGGCCTGAAGGTCCTGGGTTGCATTGTATTGCTTCTCTAGGCTTGATCTCAAAGAGGAGGCCCCCTAGCTACTCTTCTGGAGCCCAGGTGGCAGGTGCAGGTTTGGGAGTCATCTAGCTGGCTTTCCCTAAGCCTCAGTTTCCTCATCTGTAATGCGGGGTCATATTGCCCATCTTGCAGGATAGCTATAATAAAGGATTAAATAGTATGAGGCACATCAAGTGTCTAGTGTATGATGCGTGGTCAATTGTGTATTGCCTTTCCTTTCTAGAGCTCATGCCAGTGTTTCACATAAGAAAATGGCTAAAGGAAAATCTTCTTTAGTCTACAGCCACCTCCCCAGAGTCACAGTATCCCTATTGTATTTGTCTGTTTTCACACTGCTATCAATATACTACCTCAAATGGGCTATTTATGAAGGAGAGAGGTTTAATTGACTCACAGTTTTGCATGCTGGAGAGGCCTCAGGAATCTTACAATCATGGTGGAAGGTGAAGGAGAAGCAAGGTATGTCTTACATGGTGGCAGGGGAGAGAGATAGCATAGGAGACCCTCGTATCTTGTGAGAAGCCCTCATTATCATCAGAACAGCATGGGGAAAACCACCCCCATGATCCAATCACCTCCCACCAGCTCCCTCCCTTGACACATGGGGATTAGAGTGTGAGATGAGAAGATCTGGGTGGGGACACAGAGCCAAACCACATCACCTATTAACTCTGATGCAGCCAACTCCAGAATCATTGGAAAGTCTCATTCTTTCAAAAACCATGGATTGATCATCTACTTTGCAAGTCTTTGCAGGAGCCTTACAACACAAATGATATTATGATCTCCACTTTATAGATGAGGGAATAGGCTCAGATAGGTAGAGTACACTTTCCCAAGATTGGAGTTCTGAATATGCCGGGCTGCCAAAAATTAGCTTTAGATGATCACCCATAAACTTTGATATATTGCAACACAGGACTACCTGTAACTTTTGTAATTTCCCCAGCAGTGTCTTGCCTTTTCTGGAAGTCTGCTCTCTCCTGAATTCTGTCTTTTATTCATATATGAAGTTTAGTGGCTCATGGAAAAGCAACGACAAGGTAGAGGAAAAAGCATATGACTTATGGGAAACTTCCCCAATCATATCCAACACCCATCCCTGAAAAAAAGGGTGGGTAGGGTAGCTAGTTTTAGGAAACAGAAATACTATACACCCAGTTAATTTTATCTGTCAACCCTAAGTGTTGGGGGCATCTCTTGTGTTGGGCAGGGGGTAGATTCAGAGGGCAAAGAGAAGAGTCTCCTTTAATCTCAAGGATAGTTATTCAAACGGTCAATCCTCTTTTCTCAGCATCCCGAGTAGCTGGGAATACAGATGCACCCATCGCTCAGTTATTCGAATCTGGTCCAGGATGGCAACACCTCTATTTCCAAGTAACTGGAAATACAGCTGCACCATCAAAGTATGGCGATAGTATCTCACATTGTGGCCCAGATTGGTCTGGAACTCCTGGCATCAAGCAATTATCCCACCTTGGCCTCCCAAAACACTGGAATGACAGGTGTGAGCCTCTATGTGGCCCTATAATCACTGAATCATCATAACAACCCTGTGACCCAAGTACTGATTTTTTTACTGTGTTACAAATGGAGTTATTGAGGTTAAAGTAGTTAAACAATTTGCCCAAGATCGCACAGCTATTAAGTGGGAAAGCTGGGATTTGAACCAAGGAATTCTGGGGCCAGAGTCCATATTCTTAACCATTTTATTATACTTCCTCTTCTAGTAGTGGGTACTCACATACTGATTGAATAAGTTTATTAATAAATAGATCATTCTGAATTGAGTTAAAAGATAAAGGGAAAGACAAAAAAAAAAAAAAAGCAAGTGAGGAAAGATAAACATGCACAATATGTTTATAGAAGCCCAGGCAAAATTCTCCTGGACAAGGTGCTGCCTCATCGCTCATATCTTTTCACTCTCCATGCTTGCTCCTATCTCTGCTTTTTTTTTTTTTTTGAGACAGAGTCTCATTCTGTCGCTCAAGCTGGAGTGCAGTGGCGCAATCTTGGCTCACTGCAACCTCTGCCTTTCGCGTTCAAGCGATTCTCCTGCCTCAGCCTCCTGAGTTGCTGGGATTAGAGGCTCCCGCCACAACTCCTGACAAATTCTTTGTATTTTATTTTTTTTTAGTAGAAACGGGGTTTCTCCGTGTTGGTCAGACTGGTCTCGAACTCTTGACCTCATGATCTGCCCACTTCAGCCTCCCAAAGTTCTGGGATTACAGGCATGAGCCACCGTGCCCGGCCTCCTATCTCTGCTTTTAAGAGTGCTGCCAAATGCTTCTGGCATTTAAGTCCCCAAAATAAAGCTATGACTTCTCGTGTTAAAAATGGTAATTATGGTGGATTTCATAATGACTGTGTCAGAGACTAAGAAAATCTATGTAGTTTGGTTAAGAACATGCAGCTTATATGGGTAAGACTTGAATGCAAGTCCTCAGGGTACCAGGCCTAACCCTTCCTCCCTTCACCCTGCTCCCTTGTCAAAAGGCTAAACCACCAAGGAAAGGGTACATTCACCGAACACTTGAACCAGCTGACTTCAAAGGTGAGCACATAATGTAAGAGCTGCCTGAGATTGGCAAAGTCTCTGATTTCTAGTTTGCAATTCAGTATTTGTTTATTCTATTACTGTATTTGCTGCTAGTCATAAATTAATCAAATATGAGATATGTTATCTACAGTTAAAAATAACTTTCCTTTTCTCTTTCCCTTTTTGTGCCAACAACATTCATATTTTATTTAAAGGAATGTAGTCAATCGTGTCCAGGGGTGTTGACTCTAGATATCCTTATCTTATCATAAAACAGTAAACTTAGGCACTGTTTGCACATGAACTTATCATGGCAACTAAATCTAAATAAAATTTAACTTCCTTGAGATTTTAGCATGCATTGCCACTTTTGTGTTTAAAAATGATTTTCAGCTATTTCTGTCAATTAAAATAATGCATGTTTGGATTTTTCTGATTTTTAAAATTTCGAGTCACCATGGTAGGACGAAGAGGTCTCTTTTGTATAGACTGACATGTAGAACTGCACTGCAAAGATGACTGTTATCTGAATGGTAGGTTGCTGGGGAGAAGGGAAGGGTCCAGACTGGTAGACCTAGAGTTTAGCACACTCTGCTAATTATGGGGTTGATCAGGGAATGGCTGGTTCCAATAGCAGTGTCTTGGGGAAGCAGAAAAACTCTTTAGTGCGGGAAGTTGAATATAACAGATGTAGCCTGGCAACAGAAGATCCAGGGCAGCTGGGGACTCATGCTGCAAGCAAGGCAGCATTATGACTCCTGATGGAGAACTTATGTCATGCTGGAGGTTCAGAGAGCAAGTGAACAAGTAGCAAGGAGACGGGGGGTCAAGCTGGAAATGGAGTCACAAAGCCTACGCAAACGTTCAGGTGGCTGACCTCTGGTGCAGGGACACAGCACAAGAGGCCTTGCATCAAGTAAAAGCCAGCAGCCCTGGCCTAAGGGAAATTCTATACTTTTGATAACCATCTGCTGGTGGGGTGAGAATCTCTCGCACACACCCTGTTCAATATCAGCTCAAGGACTGGCTAGAGGAGTTTCTGCAGGGGAAGACGTTGACTAACTATAGCTGGGTGAGAATTGGGACAAGAAGAACGGACAGCATCTAAATCACTAAGAAGATCAGAGTTTTGCATTCATTTTAATGCGTTTTGCTTTTCTCAGTTCCCATAGCAGCTGTACAATCAGCCTGGTTGTACATATAATGGACCCAATGATCTCAGCCATGTTATTTATCGAGTTACATGTCTACTTATCTGCCTAGTTGAGAAATGAGGTCAACCATTAAATTATCTAATTCCTTGATACTCATAGTGTGATCCAGGGACCATCCCCATTGGCATCACCTGGAAGCTTGTTAGAAGTGTGAAATCTCAGGCCCCATCCATGACCTCCCAAACCAGAGTCTGCACTTAACATTGACCCAGATGATTCCTGAGCATAACACAATTGGAGAATCTCTCATCCTTTTGGCTTTGATTGGAGGGAACTATGTCCTTTATTCTGTCATTGAATTCTTCAGCATAGAGGGAGAGGTATGAGCAGGAAGATGGAGTGTGTAATACACTTATGTCATTTATTGGGCTTGTAACTTTGGGTAATGAATCCCTGTATCAGTCTTGATCTCCTTATCCATAAAATGAACACAATAACATCTCTATCCTGTGGCTGTGAGGATTAGTAAAACGATATCATGTGCATAACATGACTGCATATGGTGCCTGAGAAATGGCGGATCTCGGTGCACATGAGGATGGCAACACTGGTGACGCCAGTGCTAGCTATGGCCATTACACCAACTACAGCTTTCAGGCAGCTCTCCCTTTGCACATTCAGCTGCAAGGCTTGGTGGAAACTGAACAGGAAGTTGGAGGGAAAGAAGAAGGAAGCTAAGACTGGCAGAGCTGGGTATAAACAGCACAGGCTTCTGACCAGTAGAAATCTCCCTCTTCATCCCTCTTTCCCCTTAGTGATGTACATGAATGGCTTCAACTGCAGTCTCAGCAGGTCCTAACTCCTGGTTCAAACCACATGCACTAGTGGGGAAGGGGTTATTCTTGAGGGGGTCTAGGTGCCTTCAGCTTAGGATTTGCTCTCTCTTCAGGCCAATTTGCCTCACCACATTAAACTGTCACTGCTAGAACTGAAGTTCTCAACCCTTAGCAGTCATCAGAACCAGCTGGAGACCTTCTGAAAAACAGATTCTTGGATCCTACCCCTGAGATTCAGATTCACAAGGTCTGGAACGAGGCCAAGAAGCAGTGTACCAAGCCCAGCTTGGTCTCAGGCTGATGATGCTGGCTCATGGACCTCTTTTTGAGCAGCACTCAGGGATTCTGATGAGGGTGCTCTGGGGAGCACACTTTGAGAAACTCTCCACAGCCGATATGGTTTGGCTCTGTGTCTCTACACAAATTTCATCTCAAATTGTAATCCTCACAATTCATGTTGTGGGAGGGACCTGGTAGGAGGTGATTGGATCATGGGAGCAGCTTCCCCCCTGCTGTTCTCAAGATCGTGAGTGGGTTCTCATGAGAGCTGTTGGTTTTAAACTGTGACACTTCCCCCACTTGCTTTCTCACTTGCCCACTCCATCCTGTCTCTATAGGAAGGCGTGCCGTGCTTCTTCTTTGCCTTCTGCCATGATTGTAAGTTTCCTGAGGCCTCCCAAGCCATGTGGAACTGTAAAGTCAATTAAACCTCTTTTCTATTTAAATTAGCCAGTCTCAAGTAATTCTTTATAGCACTGTGAGAACGAACTAATACAAGGCTGTGTATGAAGCTACAGCAGGTTATAGCTTACTTACCTTTTCTTCATGTCTGCTCCCAATGCTCCACTGCTAGCCCAGAGCCTGACACATACAGGTGCTCAGTAAGTATTATTGAATAACAGAATTCCCACCAATTGCAACATTTCTGTTAGCCTTTATTATAGAACTGAAATATGACCATGACACCTTCTCCCAGAAGCTAGAACCTAGCCTCTGCCTGGTTTGTTAGTTTCCTGTAGCTGCCGTAACAAATCACTACAATGTGGGCTGCTTAAAACATCAGGAATTCATTATCTCACAATTTTCCAGATTAGAGGTTTGCAGTCAATGTGTCAACAGGGCGGGACTGCCTCCGAAAGATCTAGGGGAGAATCCTTCCAGGCCTCTTCATGGCTTCTGGTAGCTCCTGGAAACCCTTGATGTTCCTTGATGTGTAGCCATCTCACTGCAATCTCTGTCCCCATCTTCATGAGGTCTTTTCCCTGTATACTTGTGTAAGGATGCTAGTCATTAGATTGATGGCCCACTCTAATCCAATATGACCTCATCTTAACTAATAACATCTGCAAAGGGCCTATTTCCAAATAAGTTCACATTCTGAGGTTTCAGGTGGCATGAATTGGGGGTGGGAGGGTACTACTCACCCCATTACACCCAGCATTTGTATACCAGACCCATCTGATTTGAAGTTCAGTTAAGGCAGGTAGGTCACCTCTGTATTCTCTTGGTCACGTCTCCCCTCCTGAGTCTGAACAGCAGCTTCAAGCTTGATGCACTGTGGCATTTGCTTTTGTTTTGACTCTGCCCTTCTCTACGTGTTCTCACCTGACTCTGATGAGACACATACTTTTCCCATACACATACATTTCCCATACTTTCTCCTACTAGGACATCTTCCTACAACGCTCAGGAACCCCCCATCAGCAGTAGTTCTTAAACTGGGACAGGGGTTGGAGAGTATATACAAACTTAAGGAAAAGAAGGCAATTCTTTTTGGATTATATATTTTTTCTAGGAAAGCTTGATAGAAAACAAATTGAATGAAACAGCGATTTTGAGAGAAAAAAACGAAGGCTCCATGTACATGCCTTTTTAAGAATAAATATGACAGACTTCAAATCCAGTTCAAGCTTGCATTGAGCTACCTGCCTACTTCTCTCTGAGACTTCTCAAACGTGACCATGCGCCTCTGCTTTGGAAAATACTTTAGTGGGAGAGGAGAAGATTCCAGCTCCTTCATCTCTTGAGTGAGACTTTCTTTGATGTGGCCCTGCCTTCCTGTCTAGGCTCATATTCTCACTTTCCTATCCACTCTACACTCTATGCTCCTTGGATACCAAGCTCCTTAACAAGTCCAAGGGCAGCCGGGCACAGTCATTCATGTTTGTAACACTTTGGGAGGCCGAGGCAGGTGGATCACTTGAGGTCAGGAGTTTGAGACGAGCCTGCCTAACCCTGTCTTTACTGAAAATACAAAAATTAGTCAGATGTGGTGGTGGGCACCTGTAATCCCAGCTACTTGGGAGGCTGAGGCAGGAGAATCACTTGAACCTGGGAAACAGAGGTTGCAGTGAGCCGAAATCACGCCACTGCACTCAACCTGGGTGACAGAGCAAGACCCTGTCTCAAAAAAAAAAAGTAAAAAGAAAAAGAAGTGCAAGGTCTTTCATGCCTATGTGCCCCAGCACACGCTGTTCCTGTGCCTGGATACCTTTGTTCCTCTCACACATGACTGCACTTATGCATCCTTTAAAGTCTCACTCCAGTTTCACCTCTTCCAGCAACCTTCCTGAATGCTTTGTGATGAAGTTAAGTTCCTCTCTACTGCACCCCTGCTGGGCTTACCTGTGACCTTAGGCACTCCAGTGTCTTTTGGTGCATGGCCCTTTGCCACTATCACCCTGTCAGCTTCCCATAAAGGCTGAACCATGGGAAGCAGTCAACACATCATCCTTTCCCCAGCATCTGGCAGATGGCCTGGCAGAGGGTCTGCTCTCACTGTTTGTGTGTGCACCAAATGAAAGAACACATGAACAGGCCGATGAATGAGTGAACACCTAGACTTGAGGGCTCTGACATTTCCACTAAGATGCCTATGTTAGCTTTTACTGCTGTTGTAGCACATTGCCACGGTCTTAGCGGTTTCAGACAACATAAAATTTGTTATCTTACAGTTCTGGAGATAAAAGGTCTAAAATGGGTCTGACTGTGTAAAACCAGGGTGTCAGCAAGGTTGAATTCCTTCTGGAGGCTTCAGTGGAGAACCTGTTTGTCTTTCCCAGGCTTTAATTCTGAAGGAATGTGCCTGCCTTCCTTGATCCTGCCGCCTTCCTCTGTCTTCAAAGCCAGCAGCACAGGGTCTTCCAGTCTCTCTGCTTCACTCTTCTGCCTCCCTAGTCTACTTATAAGCACTGTGTGATTACACTAGACCCATTTGAATAATGCACACTAATGTATCCATCTGAATCATATCTGTGACATATCTTTTGCCATGTAAATAAATATTTACAGTTGCAGGCATCAAGATGTGGACATCCCTGGGGATGGGAGGGGAGGGCTTTATTCTGCCTACAACAAGTCCCATTTCCCCAAGTCCCCTCCTGAGCCACCTTCAACCAATGGCACAAAAAGGAGCTCAGTGTGTGAAACTCATGCAGGCTGGGCTCCAGAGCCCCACCCCCTGCACCTGACTGTGCTAAGACCTCCTCCCCAGCTCCCTTTAACTGTGCAAATGAATGAGTCTCCAGGGACGCCATCAACCCGCTCACCAAATGTGCAAGTAAATGAGCTGCCAGCTCAGAATAGCTGTTTAGGTGAAAAAGTGAGATGTCTGAAGGCAGGATACCTCTTGGAAGTTGATTTGACAGAGGGAACATGTTCATTAGCGTGGCAGCCTGTGCTTGTGAGGAGGGGGTGAGGGAGTGTGCGTAGGGGCCGGGAAAGGCCCAGATGGAGCATGAGTTCTTGCCATGCTTACTTCTTACCAGTGCTGGCTCTCTGCTTGGTGCAGAAAGCAGTCTCCTAAGAACATATGCCAGGCCATGGGCGGCAGGAGGACTGGGCAAGTAGAATCATGTATTTTACTCTTTTATTTCCTGATTTTCCAAAGGTGTGCTGGAAATCAGTTGCATAACAGTACTGGGTTTGGAACTCAGGGACAGGCAGAGGAGGTGCCTAGAACCCCACGAGGATGATCAGTGACCACAGTAGAAAGTAGAGAGTGGAAGAGTGGGATCGAGCTGAGTGGCTGGAGAGGGAGAGGTTGATAGAACCGAGGACAGAAATGGCAAGGCTCTAAATTCCAAATCGCAATGTTAACGTGGCCAGAGCACTTTGAAGCAGAGCTGCTTGATGTGAAACAGCCCAGCGTTCATGTCCAGAGGCGATGGAGGGGTCCAGGCAGAGCAGCAGGTGCTGTCATTTCCCCTACTTACCCGAGAACCCTGGCTGTCGATCTGCAGGGTGTTCACACAAAGCTGTTCACTCCAGTCTGCCCTCTGCTCTGCGCCATCCCTGAAGCAGATGCTGTACTTAAACGGATGGATGCGAGGATTAAAGAAGGTGAAATGAGCACAGAGCAGGCCCCAGTCTCTGGTTCCAGCTGTATGCAGTCACCTTTCCATCCTTGGGGCCTTGTCCACGCTGTTAGTGGGGGCTTTCTGTCACCTTTCTCTCATCCTGGTGACATTCACTAAATTCTTCCCACTCACAGAAATGATCTGAGGACTTCTGCTGAAGTAACCCACCTACTGCATTTAGTATGCATCTCAGGACCATGCCATGGACTTCCTTTTCCTCCCCTGAGGTTTTTTCTGAATCCCGTTGTATGTCCTTCTGCATGACCACAAGAACCTTGTCTCTCTGGTCCACTGCTGAGGCCCCACGGTCCAGGGCTCCATAAACCCATACAGAATGAATAAATGAGCACATTTCATGCTCAACATATTTTTATTTGTTTAGTTTTTAAATTTTATTAGAGACGGGGTTGATTTGTTGTTTAGGTTGGTCTCAAATTCCAGGGCTCAAGCGATCCTCCCACCGTGGCCTCCCAAAGTGCTAGGATTACAGGTGCAAGCCACCATGTCTGGCCCTGATACATTTTGAAATGTGCTTTTTCTGTTTTATAAGAAACTTCAGTCAAAGATGCCAAAATGACATATATCAAATACTTGCTTGAAGCAAAGCGGCATGTTAAGGTTAACAGGATCGGTGGCAGCCAGGAAGCAGAATCATTGGAATTTGGGAGTCCAAGTACCCAGGTGGGAATGTTGGCTTGACACTGACCTGGACGATAGCTCCATGAGGACAGGGGCTGTGTTCCAGTACCTACCACGGTGACCTGCCCTCTTTGACAAATACATAATGGGGTCATATTAGTGTCTGGTCCCTTTTTCGGTTTCTGCTTCTAGTAGAGGTTTTCTTCCTTGAGCCAAAGAAAGCCTGAGCTATTTTTACATAATCTCATTGCATTTGTTCCTTATATTTCTATTTATTTTTAGGGAAAATAATCTACTGTGATTCCAGTGCGATTATACTTAGTGCCCCTCTCTCCCCACCCAGGAAAAGGGTGACTACTTAGAAATGTCATATATTCCTAGCTCTTTTAATTAAATAGATGTTGGGATGTTATTCTGAGATGCTATGTTCACTGCTCCCTGGAGTTTTTCTTTCTAGCATGCAAAAAAGCCCAGGGCTGTGGGAGCTTGCACAGCCCTTCTCTAGTCTTTTGAATTCGCAGACAGTGGCCCCCGCTAATGAATCGGCCCATCAAGTTGGTGTTCTCCATCCCTATTAGCAAGCACAAACCTCCAGCCCGGTCTCACTTCTAATTGGAGTTTTACTTTCTGGGGCGGAAAGTTAAGCTTGGCACAATCGAAGTGCTTCTTTGTTTATGCCCATTTGCCTATGATGGAAAAGCCACTAATTTTCTAACGAAAAAGTTAGTTTTAGAGAATGACTGGTACAGAGTACCAGCACCTGGCAGTCTGTACCAGTCACTCTCTAAAACTAACCTTCCTCTTTTCCTCTCATTGTTCTTCCTTCTCTCCTCCCTCCTGGGTTCTAATCCTTGTTCTTCCAATTACTCACTGAGTGACCTTGGTTAAGTTATATAACCTTCTCTAGGCCATTTTCTCCTCTGTAAAATAGTAGTAGCTAACTTATAGTTTATCTTTAATATTAAATGAGAACATGTTTGTGAGTTCCTCAGCAACCTGCCTGGGTCATAATAAATGTCCAATAACTGACAGCTTCTATTCTTTCTAATTGCTTCATTCTTAGCCTCTCTCTTTCCCTCACTCTCTCTCTTCCTTGTGCACTTTCTTCTTTCTAGTACATACACAATTCCTCCCTTTTCTCCTTCTAATGGCCTCTTTGTAATTCAGCTCTAGTGATTATCTAATGATCAGCTTGATCGGAAGTTGCATTATCAATCATCTAAAATGGACAACCGAATTCCAGGGCCCTTTGAACTAGTGTGCATCAATAAAGAGTTGGTGTATAATGTTATCAATATTTATAGCACAAGGACATTACTGCTGTGTTTCCTCTCCAGCAGCCACTAGATTGCGGAGATAATCACAATAGAGTTTATGTTTCTCTAATCAGGATGTAGGAGCAACAAGGAAACTACCTCTTAATCTAGAGTGAGATTTTATCTGGACAAAGCAAGTAAGAAATATGGTTATTATGCTAGGACTTGCATCCTCTCCCCTTCTGAATTGAGCAGAGGCTCATAGATTGTTTTCCCTATGTTTGCAGGCCAGTTGTTAGCTGTGTTTGCTGACTCTATGAATTATTGGTCAACGTGTTGGCACCTTGTTAATCATGGGAGCATTTCTATTGCCTATTTTGGTGAGAAATTCTGCTTTCTAAAGGAATATACCATTCAGCAAATCAGAATTTAATAGCCAATGATGATCACATATCAGCTCTGTATCGTCTGCTTTCCTCAGCAGGCATTACATTATTCCTCCAATTTTCAGTGCTGTCAGTTAACATTTTCTCAATTTGAGGAAGCACAGAAGTTTTTCAGAGTGATTTTCCCATTGATATGCCAAAACAGCCTGTTTTTTCTTTCTTCTTCCAATTCTATCTGTACAAATTCGTGTATGAAATAGGGACAGTTGTAGACACGATACTTATCTTGGTGCCTAAATGCAAAGATTGATGCTTATTGGCCACAGGACAATCCCTGCTAGGTGGAGGTATGACAAGTGTCATCCTGCCTGTTACTGAGCACTCACTCACACAGCGCTGAGGTCATTGCTTATGCTGTCCCGTAGACTCTGCACAATAACTGCAAGGTTGAGCTACAGCTGCCATTTTGCACATGAGGAAGCAGGGAAGTGAATGGATAAACGAGGTGTCAGCATGAACAGGGAAGGTGGAGTTGACGTTGTATGTGGAGCAATGGAAATAAACTTACCTGGAGCCCCAGGGCTTGCAACCTAGGAACAGCCAAGGGCAATGCTTACTTGCTGTGTGGCTCAGGTGGGCATTTCATCTCCTTGCACCTCAATGTGCTCATCCGTGTATTCAGGTGGGGATGCCTGTTTCTTTCCTGCCAACCTCACATATTTGGGGTGAAGAGCAGGTGAAATAAAGAGCCATGAAGTCAATTTATTATGTGCATAAAACCATGTGGAACTTCAGTGGTTATTATTATATACTACAAGTTGCCATGGCGCCTGAGGGAAGGACTGGCATGTACTGAGTATTTACTGTGATCTGGCTGAGTTCCAAACACTTCCAATGTGTTCTCTTATTTGAACCCCACAAAATGCCAAGTTGAGTTATGACTCTTATTTTAAATACAAAGAACCTGAGGGTGAGAAGGTAAAGTATCTTGCTCAGTGGTACAGAGAACATGAGCAATAAAAACGAAGCCTGAACCTCTCTTTCCAACGACAGAAAAACAGAGCCTGGCTTTCACTCCATCGTACTGGAAAAGCCAAACAAACAAAATCAAGCAACTCACTAAAGGACATCGTTATCAAAAGGATGCAAGTATAATGTGCTTGGATCTGATCACTTTTAAGAAAGTATTTTTAGCTGTGACCATGTTCTTTGTTAAATATTAATTGAGCAACAGCTGGCCATAGAAACTGTAGTGGTTCAATTGAGTTTTACTGACTCACTTATCTCCACCTGGTCCTGTGGTGACGAATGGTGCAAATAAAGCAAGCAGTAAGTGGAGAGAGCCCTACTCATCCTGCAGACAGGCAAATGAAGGCTATAGACGATTCACAGTGATTTCACCATTTCCAGCTTCTGCTTCCTTGATGTTCCAATAAGCCAGAAAAACAGAGTGGCTGCTTGGAAGCAAATAAAACCCAATGGGTAGTGGAATCCAGACTTTGTATTGAGGAACAGCCAATCACTAGTCAAATATGCGGTCTGGAATAGACTCACTTGTGTTCGTGCCTTGGATTGTCCCTTAGTAAGTTCTGTCATTGGGGCCAAGGCTCTTTTCTGAGCCTCAATTTCCTCATCTGAAAATGCAGATAGTTACAAGTGCCTGACCTGTGGAAAGCACACAGCCCTGTTCCTGGACATCATAGGTCTTCAACTGATGCGGTTTCTCCCCCAGTGCTCCCCTACCCTCTCATCCCTATGGTGGAGGCAGCCTCCTGGTTGAATTCTTGAGATCTGGGATCTCACATCGTAGTTTTCCCAGATGAAGTCCTCAGGTTGTTTTGATGACTTCCCTCCACCTCCTTCTTACAATGAAGTCACAAAGATCTTTCTGGTTGTTTTGTTTTTCCTTTCCATAAAGTAGCCACGATAACAAACTTCATGCAAAATTGGCTCTGCGATACATTTTCATGCTAATTAATAGCAGCCTCAATTGAGCACGTTTTTTAAGAAAATAAATTACATATATTCAGGTGTCTGGTTTTTATCGACATTAAACTTAACTACCCTGTTTGTGTCTCTTTATTGCTCTTCTTTTATAAGGATCATAAAAAAGCAGATACAATACTTCAGTCAGGGGCTGGGAGGAAGCCGCCTTTTCATATTTCTAAAAGCTTCAAATAAAATATGTTCAAGCACTCGTGGCCATCTGGCTGCTAAGGATTGTTTAGAGAGGGACCGCTTCCCCACTCCTGATTTTTATAAGCATCAATTCTATTTTCCAATTCCTTTGCTGGATTATGTTTATGAACTGCTCAGCCCTTTGGGTGATAAATCTCTTGATTGTGACCATTTCCTCATTCCAATTTCCAATTAACATGATTGGTATGGAATCTACAGAGACAGCTTAGGCCTTGTTACTTTCATCTTGCAGCTCAGTAGCTGAGTCAGCACAGATTTCAGCAACCGCCTCCCTTCTTCAATCATTTTCCTACTTACACACCTTTAGAACATGTAACAATAGCTCAATATTTTCCCCATCCGTTTGAAAAAAATAAAACTGGATTTAAAACCTGTAGGTGCAGCTTGTAATTTCTCTTTAAAAATTTCCGTTTAGTACAGGTAATTTTCTATAACATTGTCATATATGGGAAACTTCATATTTGCAAAGGGAAATAGATTCAGCTTCTAATCAGACAGTATTGCAAGTGATTGTGATGCTTTTTACAAACGCAAAGTGACCTGGGGAGGGTAGAATCATAAAGAAATGGAAATTTGCTTCAGGGTGTTCATGAGTTGCTGCTTGTCTTTAGCTTCTACATTATTTTAAAAGCCCAAGTCCCAAGAAGGTGGTGGAAAATCTAACAGAAGCCTGCGCTTTCCCTGCACCCCACCTTCTTCTTCTTGTCCTCTTCCATAGCTTCTTGACCATCAGTGTCACCATCTCAATCGCCAGTTGACATTTGGGCAATGTCGAAAGGATCCAGGTGCAGGTTTTAGAAGCCAGGTTGGCTTTCAACTGTGCTACTTACAAACTTCACGATTTTGGAAGGAGACATTTCTATTCCTCAGTCCCAATTATAGCTATCTATTAAAAAAGAAAATAAAATTGTACCTATCTTTCCCAAATATGAAATAATGCAAGCATAATGGCTAGCCCAAAGCTGGTGCATGGAAAAGAGATGATCTCATCCAATAATGTAGCCACTAAAAGCTGGAACTCTGGAGCCAGAAAAGTTGGGTTCAATTCTAACTCCACCTCTTCTTGGATGTATGACCTTAGAAAAGTTTCTTCACCTCTCTGCGTTTCAGTTTCTTTATCTATAACATAAGACTAATAATTATAGAATATATTTTATTATTGGGAGATTAAATGAGATAAAATGTGCTAAGGGCTGCAACTGCAATGCTATGTAAATATTCTCCTCTACAACATTTATCAATAGTCTATTACTACTTCCTTCAACCAATATTCTTGAGCAACTACTTTGTGCCAAGTGTTTTTCTAGGTATTTGGCATGGTCAAAAGGGGAATTAGAACTTCAAATTCAACTCAAACGTCACATTCAAAGGGGAGCCTTTTCTGTGATTAAACCTCCTGCCAGATGAGCTCCCCTGTCATGAGTTCTTATAACACCAGAACCTCTTCTTCTCAGCACCTGTGACTCTTAGTAGTCTACACTGTTGTGCTCATTTAAATACTATTTCACCCACTAACTCATTAGCTCTATGAGAACAGGAAGCAGTTGGCCTTGGCTCAGTCACCACATTTAATGAAGGCTTGGTACATGACAAGGATTCAATTAATATTTATTGAATGTCAAAAGTAGGTAGAATTCTTTCCCTTGAGGACCTTCCATTTTAGCAGAATTGTCAAACATTGCAAATTCTGTAATAAAGCTGTATGTTAACAAGTGCTATATAAACTAAAGTGGCAATGAACCAACTCCACCCTGGGAATTGGAGAAATCTTCCCAGTGCAGGACCTTGAAGGGTGAGTAAGGAGTTCTTCGGGTTAGGAAGGGGATTGGGGACCAGGCGCCATGGCTCATGCCTGTAATCCCAGCACTTTGGGAGGTGAGGTGGGCAGATCACGAGGTCAGGAGTTCAAGACCAGCCTGGCCAACATAGTGAAACCCTGTCTCTACTAAAAGTACAAAAAATAAAAGTAAAAAATCAGCTGGGCATGGTGACAGGTGCCTGTAATCTCAGATACTTGGGAGGCTGGGGCAGGAGAATTGCTTAAACCCAGGAGGTGGAGATTGCAGGGAGAGAGATTGCACCACTGCACTCCAGCCTGGGCAATAGTGCGAGACTCTGTCTAAAATAAAATAAAATAAAATAAAATAAAATAAAATAAAATAAAATAAATAAAGGGAGTGGGGCAGCCCAGGCAGATGAAAAAGCATGCACTAAGGTATAAATGTAGGAAAGAGTGTTGGAGATTGATGGCCTGGCTGGCATTCAGGTGGCATGACAGAAGGAGGGCCAGGAGAAAAAGTCTAAGGCATCAAGCTAGATACTCTTATCTTCTGAGCACATAACTCAATGCCTTGCATGTAGTTGCTGCTCAAATAATTTTTCACTGAATGTTGAATGAAAGGGATGATAGTCACCCCCAAGGAGAATCCATAGTACTTGGTTATGAACAAATACACATAAGATTGTTATTTTATTTAAGATACAGGTTCTGGCTGTGGTAACAAAGGTCAAATTGAATATTGGTTTAAATTAAATAGTCATTTACCTTTCTCTCCCCCAACAGTCTGAACATGAAAAGAATAGGCTAGGTACAGCAGCTCAGTGGCACTGGGCACCCGGGCACTCTGTGTCTTGTTGCTCTGCCATCTCAGCTTGGCTTTGCTCTCTGGGTGCAAGACGGCTGCTCCAGCTCTGATCATCCTGTTTGATAAGGAGGAAGAGGAGGCTTTGACACTATTTCGGCTTGCCTCCCACTGGCTGGGAACTAGCTCCAAGAGAAGCTGGGAAACACAGCCTTGTGCTGGGTTACCACGTACCCTGATAAAATTTTCATTACTCTAGAGAAAATAAAAGCACATATTGGGTGACACTTAGGCTTCTCTGCTTCTGCAGCTTCTGTGCACAATCAGAAGCCTACTGAGATGTAAATTATTGAGTGTGAGGCCCAATATGAGACTTGAGACACCTGGGCTCCAGTAGGGATAGCATTAGGAGAAATACCTAATGTAGACGACAGGTAGATGGATCCTGCAAACCACCATGGCACATCCATACCTATGTAACAAAACTTCACTTTCTGCAGATGTATCCCAAAGCTTAAAGTATAATTGAGAGAAAGGAAGAAAGAGGGAAAGAGAGAGAAAGAGAGAGAGAAAGAAAGGAAAGGAAAGAAAGGAAGGAAAGGAAGGAAGGAAGGAAGGAAGGAAAGAAGGAAGGAAGGACGGGCGGGAAATGCTGAGTCTGGAAAGAAGGGGAATTCGCAGAACTCATTCTTTCTGTGTAGAAGAGGATGAGGCCAGTGATATTCCTGGGAAAAATCCAAGACCAGGAGTTGTGACAGTAATAATTCTTTGCAGTTCCATATCTTTTATTAAATGATTTTTTGGCACATTTTCATTCTCGTCCCCCTCCCTGTGGGGTAGATTATATTTTCCTGTTCCATCGACTCTTGCTTGGACAACAGAAGGTGAGAAGATTTAATAAAAGCAGATCATGCAGGTACTATTTAAATGTATTTGCACAGTTTGGCTGAGTTCCTGAACTCTAGCGATTTGCCTTGAGAAGTTTAAGCCCTGGAAAGCAACAACACCTTCAACCTGGCCTCCAAAATGAATACAAGTGGAAAAGACCCAGCCTGAGCCAGAAGCCAAGCCTGAAGCCTGGAGCAGATCAACCCTCAGAGAGACTAGCCCACAGAAGCTGAACTGCAGTTGGCAGCAGTAAATGTGCTTGTAAGCCATTAAGTTTTGGATTGCTTAATCATGCAGCATTAATGCAGGAATAGCTCACTAATATACCACACTTCTGATCTTTGCTTTCTATTGTTTTCTTATATGCATCACAAATTAAAGACATATTATTTCTCATGCATGCCACAGTCCATTGAAGATTACAAGGGGTGGGGTGTGAGGAAAAGCTCTGCTCTACACAGTCTTTATGGATTCTGGCTCCTTGGATCTGGGGATCAGCCATACCCCAGGTTCTCAGAATCTTCCTTCAGACTCTAGGCATCTGTCAGCAGATGAAGACAGAGAGCAAAGGATTGTTTAGAGGTTTTATGGGTTACATACACATTGCATTGGCCCAAACTAGTCTGTGGCTGACCTAATTGCAAAGAAGAATGAAAGCATTGGTCTAGCACAAAATAAGGATTCCGGGGGACCAGTCAAGGAACACAGAGGAACAGCCATGCCATGGAGCTCAATAGAAGGAATTTAGTCGGAAGGCCTAATTACAGAGGTGTTGGAAATGTAGAAACCAGGAGAAGGTAAGGCAACCCAGAGATTAACAACTGTAGGAGATGGCTGCCACCCCTAGAGCTGGCGGGCCAAGGGGCATGATGATGCTATCAAAAGTCCAGGAGCTGGCATTGCCCAAGAGATTCAGAACCTTGGAGGACAGGCCTGCCAAGGATCCAGCCAAAATGTTGAGCACATGGGGCCAGAGACAAACTCCAGAAAGGAGCTGAAACCATAGAGAACAGAGCCATCTCACAGGATCTAGAATGACTATGAACGAACCAGAAGCAGTGCAAGCTACCAGGGCAAGAGCAGGAAGAATGAAGGAACCTGAACTACTGCATCAGACTCTACCAGAGGTAGAGTGAAAAGAGAAGACATACCTTGGCATCTCTCCTTGACCTAGGCTGGTATCCTGGAAGTAGAGCTTGAAACAGGGAATTGTATATAAGTCATTTACTAAGACAGACTCCCAGGAGAAATATGAGTGACCAGGGAAGCAAAGATGAGAAAAGGAAAGAATGTAAGCAAGGATAGGCTTCTAGGTGACATCTAATTATAGCAAGATCCTGCAGAAAGCTTTGGGGGTAAAAATTGCATTCCAGTGCTTGTCCTGCCTTGAGGCAAGGGAGATGGGCTTTTGTAAACTGCACACAAGTCAGTGATTAGATATGATTCCAAGGGGGTTGTGTAACCTCAAAATACCTCCAGGTGACATGACTCCAGCCACTAAGGACCAATTCCTCCTAGAATATCACAAGTGTGAGCCTTCAGCAGCTGGGGGATAGGCACCCTGAACTGAAAAGAGACCCTGGGAATCTGAGTGAGGCACCAACAATGTCTATTACACACTTCCTAGTCTCCTGTCTCCTAACAGACTTTCCCTGATCTGAGCTTGACTCATGAAGTCAAACATGGAGAATCTGTTTGCAAGAAAATGAATGGGAGAGGGGTGAATCTGAGAGCAAATAAGCAAACTGCTCAACAACACCTGCAAAGCTGAATTATTCTTCCCCACATGTTTTAGGCTTTTTGGCACTTTGCAAAAATTGGATCTGTCAACAGTAGTTGGAGATTTACCATCACTAAGGAAATAGTTTTCAGTAGAAAATTATCATTTGCCTAAGAGTGCATGACAGATACTGATTTTGTGTCAAACACACTACAATGTACTCATCGACCCAAAGGCAGTTTGAAAAGAAGCCTACTTTCTAACTTGGATAGGGTTCATCTATCCCCAGCCGTCTTTGCAGCATTAACCCTAAAACATTCTAATTTTTTTCTTGCAGATATAAAGTATGCACTTTAAAGAAAAGTCTAAAAAAATCAGATAAGGTATAGGTGCTCTGCACACTGTGTTAAAAGCCTGGAATTACAGTTTATGGTTATTTACTGACTTATAACAGGCCTTCACTAACTTGTGGATTTGTTTTATGGACTCTGCCTGGAATTAATAGTGTGCACTTTTACATAGTATCTCAGGAGGACTTCACTGTGTGGACTGCCAGTTGGTTGTCCTCATGTAATTATTACATACAGCATATTTGCTCAGCTTCTCATAATTCTCTGTAAAAGTTGTTGGGAGTGATCTGGTATTCAAGAAGGCTCTAGAATCCAGAAAATAAAAAATAAAAATGTTAGACTCTTTGAAGAGGATAGAAAGAGAAATATGTTGTAGCACTTTTAAATGCCAAGAAGAGAGTTGGTTCTGTGCGTCGGTCAACCTGTTTCCTTTTCATTTCATTATTACAAGTTATGTAGGGTGTCCTTGTGAGGCGGAGAGCAAGACAGAGGCTCAGAAAGATCAGGTGGCTTCCCCAAGGTCACACACTTGAAGTGGGAAAACCAGGATTTTACTGATTCTTAAGCCCATGACACCAAGTGAAATAGCAACAATAACATTAATAAGTGACATCAGTGATTTGGGCCTCTGTACATGCTGCTGCCTCTACCTCCTCACTTGTTACATGTCGCAGCTGAGACAACACCTTCTCTGGGAAGACTCCTCTTCATCCTCCAGTTCATAGTCCTCTCATGTGCCACCAAAGCACACTGTGCTCCCCACATAGTAATACTTACAGCTTATATCATTGTGTTCCCATTGATTTACTCTCTCTGGTGCCCTGTGAGAACAGGGGCTTTCTCAGATCGGTTTCCCCAGCATAGTTTCCATTATATGGAAGGTACTCTACTAATATTTGCGGACTGCTGGGTGCCAGGCGGTATCTAGTCATGGCACATTTCCTACTCCCTAAAAGGCTAGCAGGGGAAACCGTGCATACAGCACTTAACACAAGAGGTTTCTTAATAAATGCTAATTCTTTCCCAGCTCCGTCTTCCCATTATTCCACCCCGACTGCCTAAGAAAAATACATTTATACACACACACAGATTCACACACACACTTTACTTCCCCCTCAGCTTTACTGAGATATAATTAGCAAGTACAAATTATGTATATTCAAAGTATAAAATGTGATGTTTTAATATACATATGCATTGTGAAATCATTACCACAATTAAGCTAATTAACACATCTATCGCCTTACATGATTATCATTTTTTTTTTTTGGTGATGAGAACATTTAAGATCTATTCTCTTAGTAAATGTTAAGTATATGATATGCTGTTATTGACTGTAATCACCTTGCTGTACATTGGATGTCCACAACTTGTTCATCTTGTAATTGAAAATTTGCACTGTTTTACCCAAATCCCCCCATTTCCCTCACTCCTAACCCTGGGACCCACCCTTCTACTTGTTTCTATGAGTTCGACTTCTTTAGATTCCACCTATAAGTGAAATGATGTAATATTTGTCTTTCTGTTTCAGGCTTATTTCACATAGCATAATGCCCCTTAGGTTCATCCATGTTGTTGCAAATGGCAAGATTTCCTCCTTTTTTAAGGCTAAATAATATCCATTGTGTGTGTGTGTGTGTGTGTGTGTGTGTGTGTCACATTTTATTTATCCATTCATGCATCAACAGGCACTTGGGTTGTTTCCATATCTTGGCTATCATACATGCTTTACTTGACTTATTTATTCTTTCTTCCCCTCCAAAACATTTATTTTAATTGGAAGGTTAGGGGCAATGATGGATAAATCTTATATTTATCAACTACTGCAAAGAACTCAGTCCTATAGCAAGCAGGTCCAGTGAAGTAAAAATACCTGTCCCCACATCTTCCTATCCCCCTCTCCCTCCTGCTCTTCCCTACCTCTAGTTACCACTCTCTTACTCTCTGTGATCTCATAAAAGTAGAGAGTAAGACAGTGGCTGCTAGAGAATGAGAAGGGTAAGTGGGCAGGAGTGGGAAGATAGGGAGGTGTTGGTTAACAAACACAAAATTACAGCTAGATGGGAGGAATCAGTTCTAGTGCTCTGTGACTGCAGTTAACAATAATATATATTTTCAAATAGGTACTAGAGAGGATTTCAAGTAGGTAGTAGAAAGGACATAGAATGTTCCCCAAACAAAGAAATGATAAATATTTGAGGTGATAGATATGCTACTTATATGCAATTACACATTTGTATTTATGTATTGAAATATTACTCTGTACTTCATAAACATGCACAATCATTATGTGTCAATAAAAATTAACAAAAAATAATTATCCCATGCCTGCAGGGGGTACACTGTCTAGTTGTGAGGTGTGCATCCGTACACATTTAAGTTCAGTGAGTGAGACAGGTAGTGATTTCTTAACACGTGCCTTAACTTCCCCCAAAATGTGTGAAGTGCCTTTCATGTGTCAGGCTTTGGCCTAGCTCCTGTTTTCCCTGGAGGATTTTCAACTTTTTCTCAGGGCTCTAAAGATTCTTTTTGCTTAGATTACACCCAAAAACTGAATTTGAACTAAATCACATGAGGATGAGTGAACTCGGTAGATTATTTAATCCTTATAGGTTTCAGTTTCTACACAAAGGGAGTAGTAAGAATGTAATTCTAATAGCGTTGTTTAGAGAATAGCACATAAAGCACTTAGCACGATGCCTGGACCAGAGCAAGGAATTATTCAAAAAACATTGCAGATCATCATCATTATTGTATTAGTGTGCTCTCACACTGCTAATAAACACATACTTGAGACTGGGTAATTTATAAAGAAAAGAGGTTTAATTGACTCAGGTCCACATGGCTGGAGAGGCCGCAAAATCACAGCAGAAGGTGAATGAGTTGCAAAGTCACATCATACATGGCAGCAGGCAAGAAAGAGCATGTGCAGGAGAACTCCCCTTTAGAAAAGGCATCAGATCTCATGAGACTTATTCACTATCACGAGAACAGCACAGGAAAGACTCACCCTTATGATTCTATTACCTCCCACCAGGTCTCTCTCACAACACGTGGGAATTATGAGAGCTACAATTCAAGATGAGACTTGGGTGGGGACACAGGCACACCATATCAATTCCTATTCCTTGTTTTGTCTTACTTAATATTCACAATAATGGCGAAATGTAGGTTTTGAGGCCAAGGTGCTCTTTATCTTGTTCCTTACATTTCTATAGGGGTTGAAGGAAAGAGATTCCTTTTGGATTTACCAGAGATGAACAGTTTTAGAGACGCATTTCTGTTCCCTTTGCCTACTCTCAAGCCTACAGGAGTCCTGTGTTAATAGGATTGCTCAACTGGTAATAACATAGCTATCATATTTTATTATCATAAGACTCATATCTTTTTCTCTAATGATTAAAAATCCATCACAGAGGAAGAGTATGATTAATTGTAAGTTCTTCTGCAAACTATGCCTTTTTTCTCTATTTCACACATTTAGAAAGTGAGGCTCAAAGAAGTTGGGTCACCTCAAAAGACATGGCAGAGCTGGAATCTCAACCTGTTTTGTTCCCACCTCTAAATCCAGAGTCAGCTCCTTTTCTTCTCTGCTGCAGTCATTTGCCAAGTAGCCTGCTTTGGCCCTAAGCTTGTGAAAACACTTTGTTTGTAGGTAATCTCTATGTTCACAACTCAGATTCAGAAAGAAGCTGATTCATTTACTTAGAAGTACTGTAACGGACACACTATGCAACTTAAGTTTCTGCTCTGACATATGAAGAGCTTGGAAGTTGTCACTTCGATCCTCACAAATAAATAAAAACCAGGTAAACTAAAAATGTCAACTCTTCTTAGATCCTTCAGAGAACTGAGGTCACTTGGCAAACTTCTGCCCCTAAACCTGTAATAGCAGAGAGGTAAGGACAGAGACTCATAGCTTATGGAGGGCAGAAGTCCACAGCTGGAACCAATGCCATCAGGAGCATTCAGTTATAGCTGACAAATTGCTGGAGGCTCCATGTGGATGACTTTGAGAGTTAATAACTTTGGGGAGGAGGCAGTCTTCAGGAAGACCCAAACTTTCATGGCTTTACCTCCAAAAAGGTAAAGCTCCTCCCCACAGCTTTTCAAGATGAATTTTGGGAAACGTTCCCCTCATACTTCCAGTAAGGGAGGAGAAAAGTAGACATTCTGAATTATGCCCAGAGCTCTCTTTTCTGCTCAGGAGAATCTATTTCACCAGCATCTAACAGTCCTGGGAGAAGAGAAATGTCCAAGTCCAGACTCCATTAACCTTTATGTCTCACCTAAGCAGGGAGGAAAGGGAAAGCTAGGAAACACTTAAGAAGGTCATAGCCTAGGGGCACAGGCTACATAAAAAAAAACTTAGATATAATCAAAGGAACAGGGAACATTTTCCCTGCCCTCATTCCTTACCATCCCATGGACGAATAGAGTGCCTCTATAACAGAAGTTACATCTAAGAAAACTACAAGCTTCAGACATTATTTCAGAAGGATTTTCTAAGGATACCCAATGATAACAGATTAAGACAGAAACAGTAGATACAGTAGAGGAATTTTTAGCTTACAGCACCACAGGTACAACAAACAGTAGTCAGGCTAACTTTTAGCCACATGGTCATACAACCTCACACTAAAGGCTTCTTTATTTCAGCTCCTATGCCCCACTTTCAACAGAAAAAATTATAAGTATTACTGAAAGTCAAAACCACAATGGAAGAGACAAAGAAAGCATCAGAACCAGACTGGGATACAGCAGAGATTTTGGAATTATCAAATGGGGAATTTAAAACAACTATGATTAATAGGATAAGGACTCTCATGTAAAAAGTGGACGACATGACAGAAAAAAAATGAGTAATGTCAGCAAAGAGATGAAAATTCTAAGAATCAAAAAGAAATGCTAGAAATTAGAAACACTATGACAGAGGCTGGGCACGGTAGCTCATGCCTATAATCGTAGCACTTTGGGAGGCTGAGGTGAGAAGATCACTTGAGCTCAGGAGTTGCACACCAGCCAGGGCAACATGGTGAAAGCCAATCTCTACAAAAATTTTTAAAAGTATTCGGGTGTGATGGCACATACCTATAGTCCTAGCTACTCAGCAGGCTGAGGCAGGAGGATTGCTTGAGCTTGGGAGGTCAAGGTTGCAGTGAGCGTGGATCATGCCACTGCATTCCAGCCTGGGCAACAGAGCAAGATCCTGTTACAAATACACACACACACACACACACTGGAACAGAAAAGAAGAATACCTTAATGGGCTCATTAGTAGACTGTGCACTGCCAAGGAAAGAATCAGTGACCTTGAAAATATGTTAACTGAAACTTCAAAACCCAAAGAGGAAAGATAAAAGAGGGTACAAACAAAACAGAACAGAACATCTAAGAGTTTTGGAACCATTTAGAAAGCATAATATACACATAATGGGAATACAAGAAAAAGGAAACAGAGCAGAAAAGAAGAAATATTTGAAGTAATAATGGCTGAGTGTTTTCCAGAGTTAAAGACAAACGCTAAACCACAGATCCAGGAATCTCAGAGAACACCAAGTAGGATACATACTAAAAGATTTACATCTAGACATATCATATTTACACTGTAGAAAATCAAAGACAACGTAGAAATCCTAAAGGAAGCCAGAGGGTAAATAATTCCATCTTACCTTTAGATGAGCAAGGCAAAGCATTATATCAGTCTTATCTTCAGAAAACATGCAAACAAGAAGAGGGTGATGTTAAATGATTTAAGTGTTGACAGAAAAAACATGCCTCAAATTCTATAGTAAGCAAAATTATCCTTTAAAAGTAAAAGGGAAATAAAGACATTCCCAAACCAGAAAACAAAACAAAAATGGAAGAAATTTGTTATTAATAAAGCTACTTTGCAAAAAAAAAAGTTTAAAAATAGTTCTTTCGAGAGGATAAAAGTGACATAGTCCAGGAAGCAGGATCTATGTAAAGGAAGAGACCATTGAAGAAGGAATAAATGAAGGTGTATTGTATTAGTTTGCTAGGGGTGCCATGACAAAATACTATAGGCTGGGTGGCTTAAACCAAGAAATTTATTTTCTCACAATGCTGGAGATGAGAAGCCCAATATCCAGGTGTCAACAAGGCTGATTTCTTCTGAAGCCCCTTTCTTCTCTTGACTTATAGATGACCATCTTCTCCCTGTGTCTTCGAAGGGTCTTTCATCTGTGTGTGTCTGTCCTAGTTTTCTCTTTTTATAAAGACATCCAACAATACTGTATTAGAGTCTACCCTAATGACCTTATTTTAACTTAATTACCTCTCTAAAGACCTTGTCTCCAAATACAGTTCCATTCTGAGATGTCTTTATGCTAATTCCAAGGCTGAGCCCTCAATAGGCCCAACACCCCTGCATAAGGCCATGTGTTGTCTTTGGAGTAGTGAATACCATGGGCATCCTTCCTTGCCTAACTTCATTGCAGTGGCAATTGATCCTTGGGGAAAAAAAAATCATCGTGTAAAGCATTTGGTAAATCCATACATTGGCTAAGCATCAGAGACTGGAAAAGCATATTCAGTCACATAAATCAAGATTAAGTGTCAATTCCAGTGAGAGCAAATTCCTACCTCACCAAAATGAATGAAATTTTAATCAGTCTGCCTCCAGGTAGGCTGGCTGATTTTCTCACTGAATTAGGCACCATAAAAGGCCTCAGGGCTGATTGCTGTTTCTGCAACAGTGCTCACTGAATAATGGCAGTAACTGTGTCAAGCCAGGTGAGGGGAGGTCATGCTTACAAGAATAGCCTCAGTCCGTGCTTCTATGAACACTTATCCATAAACCCTTTGAGAAAGCACGGGAATTGTATAGAAAGGAGGCTGAATGTTATGGGTAGAAAACCCTAGCCACCGGATTATTAAAGACCTCTTCTGCAAAAGAAAGAAAGGAAGGAAGGAAGGAAGGAAGAAAGAAAGAAAGATAGAAAGGAGAAAGAAAGAGAGAGAGAGAGAGAAAGAAAGGAAGAAAGAAAGAAAAAGAAAGAAAGAAAGAAAGAAAAAGAAAGAAAGAAGGAAAGAAAGAAAGAAAGAAAAAAGAAAAGAAAGAAAGAAAAAA
>NW_022436943.1:56916018-57050643 GCF_009761245.1 Sapajus apella | reverse complement strand
CTCCAGCCTGGGCAACAGAGTGAGACTATGTCTCAAAAAAAAAAAGAAAGAAAGAAAGAAGAAAGAAAAAGAAAGAGAAAGAAAGAAAGAAAAGAAAGGAAGGAAGGAAGGAAAGAAAGAAAAAGAAATCTTACTGGTGAATATTTTCAATGGACACTCAAATTTCTGTTGTTATTGTAAGCAAAACACAGACTTAATTAACTTAAGCAAAAAAAAATTATTGGAAAGGTAGGAATAATTGAAATAATTGAAGGAGATGTTGAAGATTCAGGCATCAGAAGGCATCCAGGTGGCAGGAACTCCAATGGTAATTTGGGTGAATATATAGTTCATCATCTCAACCAGAACCCTTTGGACAGTGAAAAGAAGTGCTACTCATAATTGTGTTGGGACAACAGGCATGTATCAGGACTTCAGTTCAGGTCTCCTGACTCTAACACTTTTGGCTGGTGCAACTTCGTGCAGACTCTTGACCTCTTTTAGACACTTCTACTAGGTTCTGCTACTTTAACTTGGCAATGAAGAAGGCTGGCAGGAGTAGGATTGTTTCAAACACAAAATGAAACAATGCATATGAATGCCTATAGGGTCCAGCACATTGTGAATTTTTAGCAACTCTATCCCTCTGGCACCTGGATGTTATTTTTTCAAAAAGGATTTGAGTTTTTTGCAATGAAAAGAGTTCCTGTTCAGTCTTAGGAGATGGGCAAATCTGGATTTGATTCCTGATGCTGCGTTTGATTAATTGCATGATCTTGGGAAAGTTTTGTATCTTCTTCAAGCCTTAATTTCCTTAAAGGAAGAAAGATCTCCACTTCCAGGGTGTTTAATGAGATGAGGCTTAAATGAGATGAGAATTTTGGAAGTGCCTGGTGCCCTTCTCCAGCAGCAGTGGGTGCTCAATGAGCACAGTGGAATTGGCATGTTCATTTCAGCTCATCAGAACTTCTCAGTGCTTCCAAGATAAACAAGAACCCCTGAAGCAAAATAATATGTTCTCAAACCACAGAGCAAATAAGCAATTTGTCAGGAAGTCCATAAGATAAGGAGGCATGAATAATTCCAAGGTATCCTCTGTGGCACTGCAACAGAATCTGCTATAATCAACCACCAGCAGGAGCTTGCATTGAACAGAAGAGAAAGGATCACAATCACAAAAAATACAATCCCAAAAGTTTAAATCCTGAAAGATCAAAATCCTGAAAATATAATTAGGGAAAATAATAATAAAAAATTTAAAATATATTTGTTTACATATTTAAAGGGGATTGATTTGGGAAAAAAAAAAAAACATGACAAGACATTTCATAGGTCACTTTACATGATAAAAATAGGCAATAGTAACACATATTTTTGCAAGGATAAACACTCAAATATACTAATAACAGTCACACAACTGTAACAGTTGTGAGTAGATGAGCTGTATTCATAAAGAAACAGCTTATAAAACTGCGATTATCTGACATCCCATGACAGACAACTTAAGTCTTTGGATGAGATAAAAAACCATGATGGGACACCACCGCATATGCAGTCACCCAAAGAGCTGACAGCTCGAGTCTTTTTTTTTTTTTTGCAAATGCAGATGTATACAAAGCACATACCCTCACTTGTTGAGGAAGTTTCAATGTTGTACACACATGCACAATGATTACACACAAAGTCCACGTTGTGATAATGCACTGTTGTGGAGTCAAATTTGCAAAAATATATAAAACAAATTAGAATTTATATCTCCAGTACTGACAATGATGTGAAGACAGAATATATATCATAGCTAATTGTAAATAATAATGCTAACAATTTAAAATAGTGGAGGAATAACTAAAAAATAAGTGTTGCATCATGATGAATAGCTGGTTTTCTTTCTTTCTTTTAGGGTATGGCTTTTGTAGGAGAATACATTCATATTTATTTTCTACATGGTGTTGCTGCCTTTTTTGATATTATCCTATGATTTGTTATACATTGACTTAAGCATCCTCTATTAAAAATTTGTGTCGTGTTTCTGTGTTGTTTTGGATACATGAAGATTCTTTTTGCATGCACTCATATACAGACCACAGATTCGGTGGAAACAATGCTGGTGACTGAACAGCAACACCGTTAAGTGTCTTCTTATATGCACAAAATTGTTTTCAACCAGTAAGTAACTTCACTGGCTTCTTCATACAAGCATCCTTTTAATTCATTAATAGCTCCTGGAACTTCATCAGCTTGAAGGAATGCCAATGAAGAAAAGTGATACATTTTTAAACCAAAGTTTTCATGGTTGTCGTATCATGCGGCTAATCCACTCATTTGAATTGTCTACCAAATGCATTGGGCTGAATGGAAAAAACAAACTTTATTGGTAACACCTTGAAATTTACTTTTGGAAGCCTTCATAACACCTAATTCCAAAGATATCATTATGTCTATTAGACATTAGGGATTTTTTACTTTCAGGAATTAGACTAAGGATTTTGATCTTTCAGGATTTCAACATTCAGGATTATGGCATTCAGAATTATGGCTTTCAGGATTATGATCCAAACGTGAGCAGAGAAATCCCTCCTCTTCTGAAATGACATTCTGGAATCCACTGGATTTGTTCTTCCTGTTTCCATTTTCCTCCAGTTGCCCTGTTGGTTGGGGAACTTGGAAGAGCAATAGCAGGCTTAGATATCTGGACTGGAAGAGAGGTGTGAGTTTTATTTCCATATTTGTCCTTTTGTGTTTGACTTTAGGAATCACCATCTACCTCTAACTTCAGTTATTTCATCCATAAGAGGAACTGGGACTTTGGAGCATTGGTCAGCATCAGGCACCATCCACTTCTCTACCCAAAGCCCACAATGTGCATCAGGAACACATCAGGACACTTTCCTGCTGATCCGAGACAGGCTTCAGAACCCTAGTCTAGATGACCACTGCCAATCAGTCTATGTTAGTTCATTAAATAAACCAAGTTTACAATAGTGATAATAACAGCTCATACTATCTGAGTGTTTATTGTGTGCATTATATCTTTTAACTTGTTCAAGCCTCATAACAATTCTAGCTCCTACTGTTATCCTCATTTTATCAATGGACAAAACTAACAGCTAATCCATATTTGACTGTAGGAGAGACAATTGTGTCTATACTTACTCTGTCAGTCTGGAGAGAGGGCTAGCTATTTCATCATTACCTTTTACTCTTACATTCTATGATTCCATCATCAAAATTTTTCTTGCCTCTCGAGGCTGGTTATAACCTTAGGTGATTCAGTTCTCTCTGCATCTCTTTCTCTCTCTTGGTCAATCTCTGTTTCTGTGTCTTGCCTGGCCACCTTCTTTTTAGTAGTTACTTCACAGGAAGAAATTCTACTTGTGCAATCACCTAGCTGTGTCTATGAGTTGACACTCAATTTTCTTTATGGTGCAATGTGGCCAAGATGCCACCCCCATCCTCCCTGCCCATCCATATGACTGTTTTATAGGTGCTAATGACAAAAGGTAAGGTTTGGGTATCCTTGCTCCAATTATGTTATCCCCCACCTATTTAATGTGTTCTAGTAACAAAGCTTTTTGATCTACAGGAGTTTGTCAGTTTGTCTCATCTGCACAGCTCTATGAAATAGTTGTTATTCGTTTTTATTTTATGGATAAGGAAATAGGCTTGATGAGGTAAAGTTGACTCACTCAGGTAATAATTCACATAGCTGGGTTTAAAAGTTTGGGTTTCAACTCTAAGATTCATAAAGGGGAAAAAAAGAAGAGCTTTCCAACCCCTCAAAGAGGATCTAGGGCCCATAGAGTCAGCATTTTAATGAAAAGCAGCAATAACACTGCTTTGAAGTTAGGAAATATGGAATCTAGTCTTTACTTAATAGCTAACTGGTGGCCTTGAACAAATCACTTGGATCTCCAAGCCTCAGTCTTGGGTCAGTCTCTGTTGATTTAAAATGTTAGCATTGAGATTTGACTTTTCTGCCTCTGGACAATGAGGCAGTGGCTCTGCGTATGTGGAGACATGAAGTGATGTCACTGATGTTGTCATTAGTGTTCCTACCCATATTCCTGCTACTCCATTAAGATTAACCTGTCTTGACTTCAGTCTTTCTGCCATCAGTCCCTGGACGTCAGCTGGTATCATCTTGTACGGCATTTCAAGCAGAGAAGGAGAGGAAGCAATATGTAAAAGTCAGTGTACTTCTTTGGAACATGTGAACAAGAATGTCTATTCAGGCTGATACTGAGTTTCTGGGTGGAGTTAGGTGCATAGGGGGTTGAGGCAAGGAGCAGGTGCCATAGAGATAAGAATGCTTCCTGGGTAGAGTTTCATGCCAGACAGGGACCATGTGCATGTTGGGAACCATGGCAGAGCTTAGTGAAAAGACTCATAGCAGTAGTTGAAGGAGGTCCAGACACCAGGGACTTACCTTAGGGATCCTGGTTTCTAGATGTGGGGCAGCCAAATGACTCCCAGGCCCCACTCATCCTGTCTCCTTAGGGCTCAGAGCTGAGGGAGATTGAGCCCTCTAAAGGCAGAGGGTCAGGAGATAGAACTGGGGCAGGCACATACAGACATAACCAACCAACAGGACTGCCAGTTCAGCCCCTAGACATCCTCAGAACCTCCCTGTCCTGTTTGCATGCAGTTTAAAGACAGGTGGAACTAACAAAGGCTATTGCAGGGCTTCATTTTTCACCTTGTCCAGATGCATTGTACTGGATTTGGCCCATGTTTCTAGATAATTTTGGGCCTAGAGTGACTTCCAAGCCAGCCTCAGCGCTTCTGTATTTTGGGTCAAGTTATATGAGGGGTGTAACTTGGTAACTGCTCTCAAATTCCTCTTAAAAACATTTTACTTTCAACATGACTAAGGCCACATCATGGGTGCTATGGTTTGTATGTCTGTGTCTCCTCCAAAAGTGTTGAAACTTAATCCTCAATGTAGCAAAACTGAGACAGGGCTTTTAGGAGGTGATTAGGCCATGAGAGCTCCACCCTATAAATGAGATCAGTGCCTAGATAAGGGCTGCAAAGGGCTAGCTAGGCCCTTTTGCCTATTCATCCATTCTGCCTTGTGAGGTCACAGCATTTAACCTACCAGAAAATGCAGCAACACAACAAGGCACCCTCCTGGAAGTGAAGAACGGACCTCACCAGGCACTGAACCTGCCAGTACATTGATCTTTCACTTCCCAGTCTCCTGAACCATGAGAAATAAATATCTACTTTTTTACAAATTACCTAGTCTTGAGATTTTTATATTGCAACACCAAAGGACTAAGACAGTGGGCCTTAACCATCCTAGAAAATGCCAAACAAGAGCTGCAGTCTTCTCCAAAATGTTGAATCCCATTTCCTAGCATTCAGAGGCCTTTTCCCTAAATCATGGGATGTTAATCTCTCCAAAGACATATATTAAGAATCCTTGTCTTATTTTCCAGATTAATCTTTCCAAAGACTCAAGGCTGATCAAGCTGTTCCCTGGCTTCCTAGTCCCTCAAGGAATGTCCAATCTCCCTACTTTGGCTTAACAGCCAAATCATCATCTGACCAAAGACGACCTCCCTGGTGTTATGTCTCCACACTTTTTTGCATTTTCTGCACACAGTCACACTCCCCAGGCCCCACACAAACTGGATCATCTCTATTCAGTAGATTTGCTGGATCCTGTCATGGCTCTGTGTCTTCTCATTGGCTAATCCATACAAATCACTGGGTGTCTCTGGTGTACCATGCTGCTTTCTCAGTTCAGGGAAAGGAGAATAGGAAAGTCAAATTTTTTTACTCTATATGACTTACATTCGAAGGAAGAAACAGAAACTAAAGTAACAAGCAAATAAATATACAGCCCAATGTCAGGGATAAATACCATGAGCAGAGTTAGTGCCAGATAAAGGGATAGAGAGCAATGGAGGCTATTGTTTTAAGAAGCATGGGTAAGAAAGGTGATATGGTTTGGCTCTGTGTCTCCACCCAAATCTCATCTCAAATTGTAATCCCCACATATAGGAGGAGGGATCTGGTGGGAGGTGGAAGGAGTGATCATGGGAGCGGATATCCCTCATGCTATTCTCACGATAGTGAGGAAGTTCTGACGAGGTCTGATGCTTTATATGTATGTAGCAATTCCTTACTCACCTGCTCTCTCTCCCCTGCTGCCACATAAGATGTGCCTTGCTCTCTCTTTGCCATCCACCATGATTCTAAGTTTCCTGAGGCTTCCCCAGCCATGAGAGACCGTGAGTCAAATAAATCTCTTTTCTGTATAAGTTACCCAGTCTTAGGTAGTTCTTTACAGCAGTGTGAAAACTGACTAATAAAGAAGTCATCTCTGAAGAAAGGACATTCAAGCAGAGACCTGAATTAAAGGGGACCAAGCCACATAGATGTTGAAGGAAGGAGGGAGACTCTAGCCTGAAGGTAACCGTGGGTTACGCTGGTGCACAGGATCAAGACAGTTCCAGTTCTTACAGAGCTTACATTCGAGCAAAGGACATAGACACTGAAAAAATAATTCCACAATAGCTGTCACATTTACCCACATCATAAATAACTGTGTAGTGTGATACATGTTACAAAAATGTAGAATGTAATAAAAGCATGTAACTGGGGAAACTAAATTTGTCGAGGCATGTCAGATCAATTCTTCCAATTATCCAGCTCCAGTTCCTTGATTCTGGTCCCTACTCCATGTCTGAGAAATCTTAGGAAAGATAGAGCCTTGGTGGTAATCAAATAGACCATGTTTCCCGCTTGTCTTCCCAACAGAACCACCTGAAGTGCTTCTATAAAACACTCATGTTTCAGCCCACCACGTACCTATTAACTTGGCTCCCTGAGGGTGGCCCAGTAATTTTCATTTTAAAGAGAGTTTTTGTTTTGTTTTGTTTTGTTTGTTTGTTTGAGACGGACTCTCACTGTTGCCCAGGCTAGAGTGCAGTGGCACAATCTCAGCTCACTGCAACCCCTGCCTCCTGGGTTCAAGGGATTCTCCTGCCTCAGACTCCCCAGTAGTGGGATTATGGGTGCACACCACCATGCCTGGCTAGTTTTTGTATTTCGAGTAGAGATGGGGTTTCACTATGTTGGCTAGATTGGTCTTGAACACCTGACCTCAGGTGATTTACCTGCCTCAGCCTCCCAAAGTGCTGGGATTATAGGCATGAGCCACCATGCCCTGACTTTATTTTGTTTTTGAAATAAGATCTCACTTTGTTGCCCAGGCTAGAGTGCAGTGGTGTGATCATGTCTCACTATGTCTTTAACCTGCCCAGGCTCAGGTGACCCTCCCACTTGAGCTTCCAAAGTAGCTGGGACTACAGGCATGTGCCACCATGTGCAGATATATTTGATTGGTGCCAAAGTAATTGCAGTTTTTGTTATTACTTTTTACGGTAAAAATCACAATAACTTTTGCACCAACCTAATAATTTTTGTATTTTTTTATAGCAATGGGGTTTTTGTTACATTGCCCAGGCTGGTATCAAACTCCTGGGCTCAAGTGATCTGCCATCCTCTGCCTCCCAAATTGCTAGGCTTAGCCTAGCTAAAGAGAAGTCTAATACACAGTCAATCCTCTGAAGCCTCCATCCAACCTGCTAACACTTTTTATCTGGTACTTTTGTGATTGAGAATGGAGCTCATCCCTCTTCCACTATTCCAGTAAAACCCTATCCATTTTTGGACAGCTTAAGTAATTAAAAAGCAGGCCTCAATGTTGAGCATAAATCTGTTATCTTACTTCTGCAGTCTCTATAAAACTTAAATAGCAAATGTTCATGGCCCTTGAAAATATTTTGTTTAGTTGACCAAAGTTTTAATTCTTAAAATTAGTTATTAGCCTCAGAAAGAGAAATTTTACTTATCTGGCTCCTCTCAGAAAATCAGATCTGTAAACAGAGGGCTGGCTTCTGAAAGGGAAAAATGGGAAGGACCTGAGCAGCTGCTGCCTGACTTTTGTTGGAGTCTGAGCGAGCCATATGGCCACACTCAGCATACTCTGGGTCACCTTTGCCTGGTCCACCTCATCATTTATATTGCTGGCCCGGCCTCTTTAGATGTTGGATTTGAGACCTCTCTTTCTTGTTACTGCTTCTGGGAAGCTCAGACAATTCCTCATCCTCTTTTATGTGATCACCTCTTCTGCTCTGGATTCAGTGACCATCACTACCCCAAGCCTCCTCATCCCCGATTCCTCCAGGTGTCCGTCTCCCTGCCAGGGTCAGGTTTCCAAACTCTCCACCACCTTAGTTTCTCTTCTGGATTCTTCAGTGTGTTAAAGTTTTTCCCAAAAGCAAGAAGCAAAATTCATTTCTTGAATGGACAATACAGCATATCAACTTTGGAGTTTCAGATTTGTTTCCTTCTTCAGCATCCTGGGTTTGTACATCTTCATTCTTAGTCCTCCTACCTCCACACTTGTTTCCTTCCATTCCATGTACCTTTGACATTTTAATTTTAATCTCCTTTCATATCTGCAGCCTACCCAATTCTCCCACGCATTATTCACAATTTTATTAAGAGATTATTGCTTACCTAAGAAATAAATCTCCTCACATCTCGCTAGCTGCCAGTTGAGGTTCAGTTAATAATGTCTTTCCTTGATCTTTTGCAAATAGTTTCACACTTCATTAAGAATCTTAGTAAGCCTCCCCAACGCAGACACATATACTGACTCTTACCCACACACTAATATGCAGCTGGAGGCCAACTTATTTACTTATGAGCCCTTCTGATAAGTAGAAAATTATTGGGAAGGAATGCTTTTATTAGTGTTTTGATCAATAGAATAAGAGGTGGGTCCAGTTCCCAGCCCTGACTTGCCACCCCACATTGTTCTGGGAATTAGCTACTGTCAGTTACCTGGTGAGGGAAAAGTCGTTTTACATAAAAACTGAAGAGAAGTTTGAATTCCTGGGGAAAATCAAGGAGAAAAGAGAAAGGAGGCAACTAGTGACTGCATGGGTCAGTGATAGCCCATGGTGAGGTGGCCAGAGAAGGACTTGTGGAGAAAATACCCCTAACTCTCATCTCCGTCTCATCTTTTAGTAAAGTGTACATCTACCACCAATCACCTTTGGGACAGTGGATTTCTTTAGAGGAAGGCAAAGCTTTGCCAAGTTTTGTATCCAGGCTTTGAGAAGTCAAAAGCAAAGATGATGTAGATCCTGGAACTAGAGACAGAGGAGATTATGGAAGGAAAAGTTCCTAAGAGTTGAAGAACTGGTAGAGAAGTTATGATATCCACAGGCCGTGGCTGGTTTCTGAACTAATAATACCACTGCCCAAGATGCTGAAGTCCTTAGCTTTCCTCTCAGTTATCTATTTTTTGCCATTTATCTAGTGATTAATATATCATTTTTCTTTATCTATGGCCTAAAGTTAGCCAAGCGAATACTTTCTTTGATATATTTCTTTGATACCACAAAACTTCACCCCTAGGTTGGAGATGGAAAGCAGTGAATGGGTTTTATAGACTCAACAAAGTAAAGAAATGGAAGAGAACTTAAGGATCCTAAAGAAGTGTCTGAATCCCCTCTGCTCCACTGGTGTATACCTGCAAACTGTATTTTAGTACCCCCATTGATGGGGCTCACTTCTTGAATCAGCCCAACACAATCTTGGGCAACTATGAGATAGAACATACCTGCCTTAGACTGCAAACTAGGCGATCTGCCAACCTCTGCCTCCCAAATCGCTGGGCTTAGGGTAGCTAAAGAGAGGTCTAGTGCACAGCTGATCTCTGAACACTCCCTCCAACCTGCCAACATTTTTTATCTGGTATTTTTGTGATTGAGAGGGAAACTCACCCCTCTTCTACTGTTCTAGTAAAACCCTAGAAGAAATGCAAATTTCTTCCTTCATAATTCTACCCACTTACCCTCAACCTGCAACTAGGTACTTCTAGAACAAACACGTTGCTCTTGCAATAACAGGCTTAAGATATTTTAGAGATGAAAGTCTCCAGACCCTTTTCTTTGTGTTACTTAGTTTTGCTTTCAGTGTTCTTCTTATGTGCTTTTAATCCCCACAAACATTCTAGTGACTCTCCATTGGATGAACTCCAGCAGATGTGTCTTCTAAAACAAATGTAATACTCAGAACTGAATGTAGTGTTATAGATATGTGATCTGCGCAGTGCCCCGTCAATTCTTTACCTGTAATAACTTCATCCTTTACTGTCTGGCTGAGGAGAGTTCCCACACCTATCCTGCATGTACCACCTTCTGGTATTAAGCAGGGCAAAACAGAGATGTGTTTTGTTTCAATTCTGCAGCACATTTTGTAGCTAGAATAACTTCCATCTCAGAGACTTCTGTCATAGGTCAGAGAGTCTTTTCTTAGGGGAATAAGCTCTAAACCAATAGGAACATGAATTATAGAG
Organism: Sapajus apella; assembly: GCF_009761245.1. Classification (NCBI taxonomy): domain Eukaryota; kingdom Metazoa; phylum Chordata; class Mammalia; order Primates; family Cebidae; genus Sapajus; species Sapajus apella. Next base: position 57,040,280 of record NW_022436943.1, on the reverse strand, counting down.
CAGTGAGTCCTAGTAGTTTCCATTTCTATGAAGCTTCACAAAGTGATCTAAAGTTTTTCTGATTGACTACGGCAAGCACTCAAGTTTCTGAAGTGAATGTCAGTAGAGGCCATCCAATTCAAGGTAGGTTCAGCAAAAACATAATTCTCTTTTCCTGATCTCTTTCCAAAAAATAAGTATTCAGCGAAGCTGCTATATTTTCAGTGTTTATGTTGTCAATTAAAACAGTGGGCTGTTTTCCATATTTAAAAAAAATTAATGTTGCATCCTGTAAACACGCCTCCGCTTAGCCTGCCACAGTCAGAACTGAAAGGAGAATAAATAAGACAAATGAGCAAAAGCATAGTGAAACATGATTTGCTTTTTACTAAGTTAAATTGCTGCTTAGTTGCCACGATTTTTGTTGTTATTCTAGAGATGCGACAATGGCGAAATTAGGATTGTAATGGAGTACTAATTGGGCACTCAGTGTGTGTCCATACTGTGAAGGCATTTTCTCATTTAACATTCATAGCAACACCATGGCACGAAGGGGCAGAGGCTTGGGGCAGGGAAACGTCTTGCAGTGAGTGCCTGTCTAGGTGTGCTGGTTCTGACAGGTGCAGACTGTGGGGAAAAGGGAGGAAAATGTTTCTTTCTTGACTGAGTTATTTTGTGTTATGAAAGGGTGGCATCCTGGTTTCTTTCTATAGCATCTTAGCTATTATTGCTACTACGGGTGTTATATACGGTGATGTGGGAGATTCAGAAACGAAAAGAAAGAATGCACATATTGTAGGTCTTGGTACATAGCATATGCTCAATAAATATCATTGTAAAAAGCATATTGTTCAGTGGAATAGTAAGAGCTAAACACTCTGTCATGCAAGACAGTTTTAAATAGAGAGGTTCATTCATTCAACAAATATTTCTTGAAAAATTAATACATTCCAGGCAGAAACAAAGGAGCAGAGGGAAGGGAAATCTTCCATCGCAAAGTCCTTGATATTTTCTTAGCAGCTTAACTATACCTTTTCTTACAGGAGACAATAGACACCTAAAACAAGCCAGTAATTTATTGAAGGTCAAATAGCTGGTCCCTGGAAGAAACCGCGTTTGGACCTACATTTCCTCAGTATGCCACATGCTTGAAGCTTTCACTGCATCATTCAGCTTCTTAGCCTGAAAATTTCTAGCTCCTGGCACGTGATAAGGAAGCCGTGGGGTTTCAGAAACGAGGGCAGATGATGAAGAGGGTGTATGGTGGATAGCAGACCAGAGTTGTGCTCCTCTTATGCTTATAGGTCAGTGCTGCAAGCCTGGTAGGGATCAATGCCAGACCAAAGGGACGTTCCTCAGGGTTTGGGAGATTGTAGAGCATCTTTTAAGGCTCAGAACACCCTGCTGGACTCCCTGCTCTGCAGTAAAAAATATCCCTCCATCTCCCTGAGCCAGAGATGATGCAAAGAACTAAGAAACATAAAATTCAATTTGGGAACTAAAATTTAATCCTGAGGGTGGAAGCCCAGTTTTGAGGTCAGTGTTTTTGAAACATGAGAAGCCTAAATCAAATCTTAAAGTCCAGGCCTGAGGGAGTGGTGTTGGTCCAAAGGTCTGGGGCCTGTAAGCACAATCCTTTGTTCCTCTGTCCCTGAGTTCTTTATTTGCCTGTCTCGTGCAAGGAAATGTAAGGTTGTACAAAGAATGAGAGTTTGGATTAGGTTCTAATCCTGGCTCACCAGTTAGCCTGTTGTATTATGTATGGCTTTTCATTGCATATGTTATAAACATCAGAAAGCCCGCCTGGCCTAGCTGAGGCCAAGAGAGAGATTACTGGGATACCTCATTGGAGAATTGAGCCCCTGACCAAGACCAGAAGGATTAAGAAGTTCCCAGTAAAAGGAGGTGGGCTCAGAAATAAAAACAGATACACAAACTACTTGTTGTACACCTTAGGGAATTTCACTGAATCTCAGATTGTCCATCTTATAAAACTGAAGTGACAGTAAGTTATCTTCCAGGTTTATTTTAAGGATTAGATGTAATAACACCTGTGTATTAGGCATCTACTGCATATATAATACATTTTTATTATTTATACATTAAAGTGTTTATTTTTCATTCATTTTTATTGTTTTTCTCCTATGCTAAATTAATTTATGTTGATACTCGAAAATATGGGAAATTGAAAAATATTACTACAGAAATCTATCCATATTTAGTCTATGTATTTTCTACACATGGTTTTATATGTAATATGTTACCTTGTTTTCACTTAGTGTGATTTACAGGAATATTTTCACATGTGTTGGTAGAAGAAGGAATAGTTTGAACTTGGTCAGTGATGACTGGCAGGGTCAGAAATATCCATTGAGAGAAGGGGAGAAAGCCCTCACATAAACATTTGCATGTGTTACTTTGCAGATAAAAGGGAGCCCTTTATTGAGAGGAAGAGAAATAGATTGTAGATGGCATGAATCCTGTCAGGTTCCTAAGTCCATGTGGTCTTACGTCTGAGCTTGAGAGAGAAAAGACTTTCCAGTTAAATTTGAAGTGGGGACAGGGCATGATGGGTCACACCTATAATCTCAGCGCTTTGGGAGGCCAAGGTGGGCTGATGGACTGAGAGCAGGAGTTCAAGAACACCAGTTCAAGACATGGTGAAACCCTATCTCTACTAAAAACACAAAAATTAGCTGGGCATGGTGTTGGGCACCTGTAGTCCAGCTACTTGGGAGGCTAAGGCAGGAGAATCGCTCAAACCCGGGAGGTGGAGGTTACAGTGATCTGAGATGGGGCCCCTGCACTCCAGCCTGGGCAACAGAATAAGATTCCAACTAAAAAAAATTTTCTTTTGAAGGGATTCTTGTGAGGGAACCTTATGAAGGGGATGATCCCCCACTTCGCAGAGAAAGACAATGAGGCACTGATGAGTTGGAAATCTAGGCTCCTTGCCCCTCCCTTGTATCCAGGAGGACTGTGGTTTCAGAAGCATCTAAGACAGTTGTCTGGGGCCAGATTTGGGGTGGGCATGCTGAGTCCTGGTTACAGGACTTTTGAGGGTAGTGGACATAGCGAGGGATCAGGGAGAGGAAAAGCAAGCAGGAAGAGAATGCCATTTGCAAGCTGAGGACAGACTTCCCAGTGAATGTAGATGAAGCATTCTCCTGCGACAATTCCAAAACAACTGAGTGAGATGTCATGAGCAGGTGGGGACAAGAGCTAATGACTTTTGACATATTACTATTATGTACTCTGGTGAGAAGCAGGGAATTCACATTTCATGATTAACTCTTAGCATCCGTTTTATATCTGCGTACTGTACAATTAGAGATGCACTAGGATTTCCTTTGTTTAGTCCCCTACTTTTTACTGTTTGGATGACTTCCAGTTGTTCATTATCATAAATTCTATAGTAATGAAGCATGACCTACTAAGCTTTTTGTTGGGCTTATGCTAATTTTTAACTGCAGTATCAATGGGAGAAAATAGGCCTTTCTCTCCTCAAAGAGAAAAGAAGGAGATGATTAAACAGTGATGAATCATTATAAAAATTACCAAATGAAGTCATTAAAGTGTATTAAAATATATCATTTCTTTACATTTTCTATTTTGACCTCATAATACAGACAAAAATAACAAATGTGGCAGTGCATGTACATCCTTATACGTAATGTACATACATACATATTATATTTTATACTTGAGTATAAACGGCAATGTTAGAAGAGTGATTAATTGTCTGTTGGGCTACTCTGGCAACTCTGTATTACCTAAATTTAATACAAAGCTAGTGCCCGATAGTGTTGACCGTAAACAGTCATCTCATCATTGATTTGGTGGCAGCAGTTACCATTTCCGTCGGATAAAATTCTGATTCTTTAAACCAAGCTGGCTCATTCATGATTCAAGATCACCAAAGGGATCCACAGTCATAAAAGGAAGCCTTCTATAGAAATGGTCTAAAAATGATGTGTTTTGGGAACCTGTGATTTTTGCACAACATCGTTAGCAGTAGCTTTTGAGCCTGGGCTAGGTTGTAGAGTGTTCTCAAGGCTTCTCGATCCTGCTTCCCCAAAAACAAACGCTTTTATTTTGTCAGTTTTATTGCTTTTCTGTCCCATAGAAAGTTTCCTTGTAAGCTAGAATTCCCTTAAATAAAAGTTTATAAAGCACCTCATGCTAAACAACTTCACAGGAATCACTGATTCCTGCTGGTTCCTGCGGCCATCCCTTTATTATTTTATCAGGGATAATGAATTGTTTTCCCTTCTTTCCCATTAATTATCAGAAAACATTTCTCTCTCTTTCTCTGTTTCTTTCCTACACATGCACTCGAGGTTATGAAAATATCAATATTTTACTTAAAATTGCATATATAGTCATATATATGTATATAATTGTGTGTGTGTGTGTGTGTGTGTGTGTGTGTGTGTGTGTGTGTGTGTATACACAGTCAGTTCTATATAAACTGCCTTGGGTGGATTTTTCACAGTTAATTGTTAAAGAGAAAATCCATATTGAGGATACACACACATGGAATAAATCTAATGGTAGATAACAATCTCCTGTTGGTGAAAAACCACTGTGCTTTGCCAGTTAAATGTTACACTGGTATATTTATTCATTTGGAATAGAAGTCCAGAAATGTAATTGCTGGGGCAAAGAATGTAACTTTTTTTCTTACATTAAGAAAAATATTGCCATTTTATTCTTCAAAACCACACAACAATGTACATTTCCACCAGTCATGTATAATGTTAATTCTATTTTCACTTCTTACATTCCTTCCAGCAGTAGATGTACTAACTCTCTATCGTTTTCGTCAAATTTTTGATGTAAAGTATGATATTAGCCTAATATAATAGTGCATAGTCTAATTTGCATTCTTCTGATTAATAGGTAGGCTCAATAACTTTTCTTAATTGTATTATGTAAAATTGTTTTTGTTCTTTTGTGAATTGCTTGTTTATATTCAGTGCCCATTTTTACATGAGATTTTAGTTATCTATCTGAAAAGATTGTATTCAATAATAATCTCAGTCACACATATTGCAAATATTTTATTTTGAAATAATAATTTTAAATATTTCTGTTGACTTAATTTCTGGTATCTCCTTTTAATTTTAGAAATTTTTTTGTAGCCTTTGGGTTTCTTGTTGTAGTAAACAAATAATTTCCTCTTCTATTAATGGTTATATTGAAATTTGCCAAGGTTTTTATTGTTTGATTTCTTTTATAGTTAAAACTTTAATCCACTGCTATTTGTGTTTATCATTTGAAGAAGAGATCTAGGTCCTTCTTCTTTTGCATGGATAGCCAGTTGTACCAGAACTCCTTATTAAATAAACCTACTTTCACTCCTTTTACTATATAAATCACCTTTATCATCTATACATTTCCTTTTTAATGTGATCTCTTCTTGGAATCTATGTGCATTAGTCTGTTCTTGCATTGGTATAAAGAAATACCTGAGACTGAGTAACTTTTATAAAGAAAAGATGTTTCATTGGCTCACAGTCCTGCAGGTTGTACAGGAAGCACAGCCCTGATATCTGCTTCTAGGGAGGCTTCTGGAAGTTTACAATTATGGCGAAAGGTGAGGTGGGAACTTGTATGTCGCAAGAGAAGGAGCAAGAGAGAGAGATGAGGAAGGTGCTAAACAGTTTTAAACAACCAGATCTCATGAGAACTCACTCACTGTGGTGAGGACAGCATCAAGAGGATGGTGCTAAACCATTCATGAGAAATCCACCCCCATGGTCGAATCACCTCCCGCCAGGCCCCACCTCCAACAATGGGAATTACAATTCAACATGAGATTCAGGCAAGGACACACATCCAAACTATATCACTGTGTCTCACTTGACTTACGGATTTATTTATTATCATTCACATATGATACTATTTGGGTTGAAGTGGCTTTTTTTGTGTGGCCAATATTCCATGAAACACTTCTCACCAGTTTTCTTTTGAGAACACTCATCAGTTTCAGGCAGTATTCTTTTGTATAAACTTTGAAATTATTTTATACAATTTCAAAAAAAGTATTCTAGTTAATATTCAACTTAATGTGTATGTACATCAACTTTGAAGAGCTAACCTTTTCTATGATAGTCAATATTTCCAACTGGAAGCACAGTTTCTCTTTCCATTAACTCAGATAAAATATTATGACCTCAGTAAGATTTTATAGTTTCTTCATATATGTCTGATACATTCTGGTAATTTTATTTCTAAAGTATTTTATAGATTTTGTCACAATTCCTTCATTTTCATTTCTAGCCTGTCATATTTTTAATGGATAAAAAAATTTTGATATTTTTGGCCAGCCAACTCATCAAATCAAAAGACTAATTCTGGAGGTATATGTGCCTTAAATAGTCTCTTGAGGTTTACAGGTATGTAAAAGTGTCATAAAAATTTCATAATTTTATCTCATTCCCTCATTTATTAATTCCTTCATTCACTCATTTATTATGTATTGATTGGATTAGTAACACGTGCCAAGCACTTTTCTAGGTGCTTGGACTCTATCAGCTAATAAGAAGCCCAAAATTCCTGGTTTAGTGGAACTTAAATCATAGCAGAGTTAACTGCCCTAGAAAGGAACACAAAACAATCAGGGGTCCAAAGTGGCCAAGTGGAGGCTGAAGAGTAGTAGGAGAGGAAGTCAGAGATACAATGAAGTATTGGGATATGGAGGGGAATTCATGTTGAACCTAATAGACCATTGTAAGGAATTTGCCTTTTAGAGAATGAGAGAGCAAGAGATATTAAGGGAAAGAAAAATGGTGAGCCATTACAGTGGTTTTATTATTATTTTTTATTTCTAGACATAAATGTAAAAGAAAAACATTAATTACAGCATGAGAGTAGCTGAGGAGAACTTGAGTTCAAACAAGAAATGTTTGTGGATTCCAAGGGGCCATAATTAATATAGATGCTTTTATCCAGAGATAAAAGGCAGCATCCATTCCTTCTTTGACCTCGATCCCTTCACCTCTTTCTCAGGCTGACTTTACTTTGCATCTTTATGTACTTCTGCCTTGCGTAGCAATGCTGGAACATTTGGGGAACCAGGGTAACTGGTAGGACACTCCAGTCTGCTCATTGCATATGCAGGCTGGCAGTGGAAGCCAATCAGTGGCCTCAATCAGGAGAAGCATTCCAGTTCCCTGATTGTAAAGATGTGGGGAGTAGGCAGGCAACTGTTTTCTATTGAATGCATACTGTGGCCACTGCAGTGTTTTGAGTAGATAAATAACCTGATATGACTTAAGTTTTAAAAGAATAACTCTGGCTTCTATGTTGAAAAAACTGTAAAGAGGCTACATGAAGCTGTTAGGAAGGCTCTTTTAGAAATCCAGGACACAGATGATGACAGCTCTGAGCAGAGGTATCAGAAGTGGTTGAAATCTTGATGTAATTTGATGGTGGAGCCAACAGGAATTCTTGCTGGATTGGATGCTGGGTCTGAGACAAAAGAGAGGAGTCAGGGATGACTTTAGGATTTGGGCTTAAGAAACTAGACGTTTCATCAATTTAGCAGGGGGAAGTTGTGGGAGGAACCATTTCCCTGTGAGGGAAGAGGGAGGGTTGGAATAACCGTGAAAAGTTTCTCAGCATATGAATGATGTTTAAAACCATAAAAATGAATCACTAAAGGAAAATCTGGGTGTTACACCACTACACCCACACATGGTAAAAGATGAAATTGACACAGGCTTCAACAGCATGGAGGATTTTTGAAGATCATGAGCATGTTGGGGTTGGAGTGGTAGGGACAAAAGCCAGCTTCAAGTAGGATAAGAATAAATGGATAGAAAGAGACTGAAGAACAAGCAAATACAGAACAGTCAATGTGCCTGGATGCAAAGCATAGCAAAGATCAGCAAGAAGGGAATGTAGATGGAGGAAAGCATCAGGGATGTGATTTCAAGGCACTACAAAATAAAGATTTGTGATGAAGAAAAGGAACCAGCAAAGGAAACTGAGAAGGAGGTGCCTTGTGTCATTGGAGGGATCTCAGGAAGCCGGGGTGTCAGTGAAGTGGAAGTGATCAACCACCTCAAAGCTGATGATGGTCACAGCTCAGTGTCCTGGGAAGCTACACTGGGACAGAGTTTTCCAGGAAAACATTTTTTGAGGTACACTCCCTGGAACAAGATTGAAAGGAAGCAAGAGACACAGAACTAAACAGAGAAATAAGTTGAGCAGTGATGGAGCTGTAACGGAGGCCTCAGTAGCCCCCAAAGGAGTTCTGGGGCTGGGGTGGCCGTTCAGGGATGTCCTGAACTTGGTAGCTTCCCACGGACAATCACTGGATGTGGGCTGCTCCAAGAAGGGAACATAATCTTGTGTGAAATCCCTTGGGAAATTCCTAGGGAGGAACTCTGTGGTGAGCTGTGAGCAGCCAATGCTCCTGGCAGCTGTGCAAGTGAGTTTCTTGTCAACTAAAGGGGAATATGGGTGGTACACGACTACATCCACACATGGTAAAAAAATGAAATTGACACAGGCTTCAACAGCATGGAGGTTTTTTGAAGATCATGAGCACTTTGGGGTTGGAGTGGCAGGGACAAAAGCCAGCTTCAAGTAGGATAAGAATAAATGGATAGAAAGAGACGGAAGAATAAGCAAATACAGAACAGCCACTTTAATGTGCCTTGATGCAAAGAACAGCAAAGATTTGCTGTGCCAGGAGGGGGACGTGAGTCAAGGAGGTGGTAGTATGTTTGTATGCTAATGACCCTGATGCTCAAGGAAATAGAAAGAGTGATGGTATAAGAGTGAAGTTTACAACTTCAAGAGCAATGTCTTAGAGGATTCTTTTACAGTGTTTTAAATTATTATTTCATTTATGTCAGTGCAGTTATAATAACCTCCAAACATGTTGAATATTGATGAAGGTAATGGACCTCCCATCTTGTGCTTGATTTTCAGAGCAGTGGCTTCAGAATTTCACCATTTTGAACATCTTAAACAGAATAGTGCTTAAGGAAGATTTATGTAGTGAATCATGACATAGTTTTGATTGGTATTTTGTTATATAGTCATAATAGGTACTGAATTTAATCAAATTCCTTTCTAGCATTTGTCCTTATGGGCTTACCCTGCCTCCCTCCTGCCCCCAGCACACACTTGTCTTAGTAGTGGAGTGGTTAAATACAAGAACAGAGGAGCCAAAATTTCTGGGGTTTTAGGGTAACCACTTCTCTCTGTGTGATCACAGGGATACAAGTCATCTTCTTTATGCCTTGGATTTCTTATCTTCACAGTTCAATGATAATTATGATTACAATGACCAAAATAGGATTGCAATGAGATGGTAACAGTGTTAATATGTATAAATTATGTAGCAGAGTATCTGATGCACAATCAATACTGAAGATAAAATTGATATCAATATTTGTATTATTATATTAATAAATTTCCTAATAGAGTATTTTTGGAATTAAGCCCACCAAGTCATGGCATTATCTTGTTTGGCAATATTGCAAATTTTGTATCCCAAGTCATAAATAACATTGACATACAATTATTGTAATTATTGCCACTGTTGTATCTTTTTCAGAACTTTGTGGAGCTTTGTCTTAAAGTTATGCTGGTTGAAGAGTTGAGTTGTTGAGTTTTTCATTTTCCTTGTGTCATTTGAAGTTTCTAAATAGCATTAGAAATGGTGTAATGTAAACTTTTGCAAGTTTACATAGAACTCAGTTGTGAAACCAACTAGTCCTGATGTATGTTTTTTAAGGGTAAAACTTTATTGTGTTTTTGATACTTTTTTGAGTAAGTGGTCTGCTCAGATTTTCTATTTCTGAATAGTTTTGGTAGTTTGTATTTCAGTTGGAAGAGATCTTTTTTTTCCCCTAGGTTTGTTTTAATTTATTTGCAGCCCATTTACACTATTAGTTATAATTTTTAAAGTCTTTATGTATGAGTTTAAGCCTCCTGTTTCATTTTCTACCATATTTTATTTTATCCCTTTTTTTCTTAGTCTCATAAGGCATTTATATGTTTTACTGATCTTTTCAAAGAACCAGATTTTTAATGTATTTTTTTATAAAACGTACATACTTTTTTCTATATATTTTATTAATTTCAGTTTTTACTTGATTAATTCTTTTTTCATTCAGACTTTTGGGTTTTTACTCAGTTATTTCCTACGAAAAGGACTAATTTTCTTTGTATTTTGTCTTCCTTCTTCCAGAATAATGCCATTTTAGGTTCTAAATTTTTCTCTGAATACTAATTTTATTGTGGCCTATGGATTTTAATAGAAAATTTTCTCCTTTTCATTCCTTTTCAGGTAGTCAATAATTTTAGTTGTACTTGTTGCTTTGTGGTTTTTGCTTCTAAGTAGTCCCTTTTTGGTCTTTTTTGTTATTTATTCTTTCTAGTCATTATGATTTTGTTCATAGTATGCTGTTTTAAATTTATTAGGGTTTTTGTAGTCTTCTTTTAAATTTATTAGGGTTTTTGTAGTCTTCTTTTAAATTTATTAGGATTTTTGTAGTCATGATTCTAATCAATTTTCATAAATTGTTGTTTGACATATGTAAAAATGTATAATATCTATTTGAAGAATGAAGAGTAATATACATAAATATAATTTATGAATATGTATACAATATCTAAATTGCATAATTACAGCTTATAGGGTACTGGTACCGCTATTTCAGCTTTTTAATTGAATGGCTGATATATCTTTAGTGATCTTTTCTATTTTCTACTTTTTAATTGTTTCATATTCAACTCATTTTTGTCAATCATATGGAGATGGTTCATATTTTTGAAACAAGCTTGGCAGCCTCTGCCCATTGACATACAGTATAAGAACAACAATATGTGATTTATTTATTTTGAATTCTTCATATTTATTACTTATTGTCCTTTGTTATTTATAGTTATTCCTTTTATTTTTGCTAGTCTGATGTAGTTACTATCTACCATTATCATGGCACCATCAATGATGTCTTCTTGCTTGAAGCTCAACATTGCTCTTTCTCTACTGTTATATTAAAATAAGATATCAGTTGTCACTCCTAGCCAAGGTTCCTTAGCCTATGCCCCCATTGCTTTCCTCTTACCCCAGTGTAATATGAATTTGGAAATACTTGTCTTCCCCCATATCGATCTCACATCTTCAGGTTTTTTATTCACAGAACGAGTTTTGTTCTTCCAGTTTTAAACATTGTCCTTTGTAGCATGTGACTTCTATTTCAGGAATTCTTTTTTGGTATGCCCGCTATGTGTTCCAAGACTCTTGATCTGTATCCCTACATCTGTCTTGATTCGCTTCCCATTCTTATGAAAACCCTCTGTCTTCCCTCTCTAGAGATGTCTTAACAAATGTTTAACAACAAACAACATTTGTTGTTTGAACTTCAGCATTTTCTTCAGGTGAGACGTAGGTGATATTTTTTCTAAATCCTAAATGCTTTCCCTCTTTCTTTCCTTTCTTTCTTTCTCTTTCTTTCTTCTTTCTTTCCTTCCTTCCTTCCTTCCTTCCTTCCTTCCTTCCTTCCTTCCTTCCTTCCTTCCTTCTTTCCCCTCCCTCTCTTCTCTTCCCTTCCCTTCCCTTCCCTTCTCTTCTCTCTCCCTTCCTCTCTCTCTTTCTTCTTTCCTTCCTTCCTTCCTTCCTTCTTTCCCCTCCCTCCCTCCCTCTCTTCTCTTCCCTTCCCTTCCCTTCCCTCTCCCTTCCTCTTGCTCTTTCTTCTTTCTTTTTTCCGTTCTTCTCTCCTTCTTTCCTTTCTTTTCTCTTTCTTCCTTTCTTCTCTCCTTCTTTCTCTTCCATTCCTTTTCCCCCCCTTCTCCTTCCCCCTTCCCTCTCTCTTTCCCTTCTTCCCTTCATCATTCCTTTCCCTCCCTTCCCTCCCTTCCCTCCCCTCCCTCCCTGCCCTTCCTTCCTTCCTTCCTTCCTTACTTACTTCCTTCCTTCCTTCCTCCCTTCTTTTTGAGACAGGGTCTCCCTCTGTCACCCAGGCTGGAGTGCAGTGGTGTGATCATGGGTCACTATAACCTCAGCCCCCTGGGCTCAGGTTATCCTACCACCTCAGCCTTCTAAGTAGCTGAGACTACAGGCGCACACCACCACAACTGGCTGATTTTTTGCATTTTTTGTAGAGACAAGGTCTTTCCATGTTACCCAGGCAGGTAGATGATCTTTCTTTCATATCAACAAATACATGTTATTGTGATTTAACATAGAATTCTTGGATCAATATTTATTCTCTTAAAAGTCTCAAAATACCACTATCTCCTTTTTACCTTTGACACTTACTGCTTTTTTTTGCACAGAAGCTGGAAATGTTTTCTCCTTACCCCTGAGATTCAAGAGTGAAGAACACTGTCAGACTTTGGCTTGGTGTATGTATGTTTTCTAGTATCAGTCTTGTCTAGGATTGGGTGAGGCTTTTCGGCTTCTGACTCAGACCTTTCTTTAACTTAGTATACTTTAAAATTATTAACTTTATTAATATTCTCTCCTCACCTACTGTCTTTTTGTTCACCTGTAAGTACCAGTATTGTAAATTAAACACACCCCACCTATTCTCCTCATCTCTTGCCTTTCCCCTCACAGATCCATTTCTTAATCTTTTCTCCTGGTTTGAGATTTTTCTTCTACTTGGTCTTCCAGGTTCTAACAATGACCACCTTCTCCTTCAACTATCAAAGGTTTTAGTTTAAAAGAATTATTATATACGGTTGATTTTCATTATTCATGGATTCTGTGTTGGCAAATTTGTCTACTTACTAAGATATATTTTTAACTTGAAAACCTATACCCATGGAGCTTTGACTGTCATACATGGGCATCCTCAAAGTGGCAAAATTTGGGGGATTGTGCACGTTCCCAGCTGAGGCCAGACGACGCTGCCTTATTCTTGTACCATAAACAAGCGTACTTTTCATGGTCTACTTAGTGCCAAATATTTCACATTATTGTGCCTTTTTGTGTAGTTCTGTTATTTAAAATATCCCCAAGCCTAGTGCATAAGTCTAGTGTTCCTAAGCACAACAAGACCATAATATGCCTTAGGAAAAAAATTTATGTGTTAGATAAGCTTTGTTCAGACATGAGCTGTACTGTTGTCTAGACACTAATTGATATGGTTTGGCTCTGTGTCTCCACCAAAATGTCACGTGGAATTTTAATTCCCAATGTTGGGGAAGGGACCTGGTGAAAGGTGATTGGATCAAGGGGGCCAATTTTCCCCATCCTGTTCTCATGCTAGTGAGTGACCTCTCATGAGATCTGATGGTTTAAAAGTGTGTGGTGCTTCCCCCCTCACTCTCTCTCTTTCTTGCTCTGCCTTGGAAAGATGTGCCTTTCTTCCTCTTCACCTTCTACCATGATTATAAGTTTCCTGAGGCCTCCCCAGCCATACGGAACTGTGAGTCAATTAAAACCTCTTTTCTTCATAAACAATGCAGCCTCAGCTAGTTCTTTATAGCAGTGTGGGAATGGACTAATATATTAATGAATCCACAATGTATACTAAATCAGGTGTTGATTTTTTTTAAAGAAACACACATAGAATAAGATTATGTGTTGATTGGTTGATAAGATTGTTATGACCAGAGGCTCACAGAAACTGAACCTTATATGACCTCTAAGAGCAATGATTCAGTATTCATGACTTACAGAGTCTTTATAAAACAACCACCACCAATCGACTGTATCTAATTCTCTGGAATCTTTTCTGATGCTGGAATGTACTCTCGAAGATTATTATTTTGTTTATTTAAGTTGCCTGCCTTCTCTAGCATTGTTTTGCTAGCAGATGGCATGTGTTTCCTTTTTCTAACTATTAGATCTCTCTTGAGTGGATTGTAATTTCCCACTACCCATTCAATGGAGTTTAGGTTCAGGTACCAGTATCAGTTTTGAGCTCCAAATATGAGAAAAAGGATTTTGGTACTAGACTCAGCTAAAAGGAGCACTGTGTCTACCTGACCAGATGCTACAAAGCTTCTCTGAGACCAAGAAAGTCAACAGATCTTCCCAGAAATGCATTTTCCAGCTCTGGAAACTTTTGGAGTTTCAAGATTTCTGCAAGTCACACTCCTTCAAGTTCTGCCATGCTCCACCCAGGACTCTCTCCATTGGTCTCCAGGCTCTCACCTAACTTGGGGGAGCAGAAATCCTTCAGCAGAATTTTCTGTCGAGATTTCTGCATGTTCCAAGGTCTTGTTTATCTTCACTAGGCACCCTGTGTCTACTTATACCAAGTTCATAGAGGTGGTGTCAGTAAACACAGGATGGGAGTTAAGAAAGAGATGTGGACATCATAAAGATGCCATCTTGCCAGAACTGGATTCCAAAGTATATTATGCATCCGTGAATGCTGCCATATTTGGTGAACACTGTCTTTCTCCACAAATAAATTATTTGGAAATGTCAAGCTAACTGCTACCACATCTTCTCTACTCCAGATGTTGCCACAAGAGACTTCCCTCTCTCAATGGCTGTTGTTTGGATACTGTTGCTCATAATGATGTGGGCAGATTGGTTTATCTCTTTTTTATTTATTGGCAAGTTGCTTGTATCACATGGAAGCAGCTGAAGTCTAGTTATGAGCACCAAAGGGGAGGAATTTCCATAAATGCCATATGTTTTACCAACTCTGCTTCAGATGAGGCTCACCCATGAGTTTTTGATAATGCACTTGTGATAACACTTCTATTATTGTACAGTTTATTATTTTCAAAAAGAGAAAAATGGCAATTCAGCCTCTGGTCCACTAACTCTTGTTAGTTCACCCAAAATCAATAGACTCTCTGTTGCTCCACATACCTTCCATTTGAAGTAATCCATGGCAAGCAGTACCCACTAAAAGTTTTTATATCCATTTGGGGATATCAGTTTTAGCTGATGTCAGTGTGGGCATACTTTACCACCTTCTTCTTAGTATATTTTTGTAGTATTTGTTTGTATGTATCAAGGATTTTTTAAATGTTTATTTCACTTAACCATGGTGCTTATAACTCATTAATTTTGGAAAATTTTCTTGAATTAACTATATTTGGCCCTTATTTCTTACCAAGTATCTTTTACCACTTCTAAATTGAATGTGAATATTGCAGAAGCATCGTTACATAGGCTAAATTTGATTTTTGTAAAATACTCATGACTTCTGTTGAAATGTATTCTGTTTGGTAAGTATTTGATACTGTGACAACAGCACTGATTCAAAGGCAAGAGGTTTAGGTTAATAATATCTCCTGCTGAGGAGTTAGTTTGTTTTTTATCTGTGTAACTCTGAGTATGTCATTCAACATCTATGAACTTTGATCTTAACTTAAAATGGAAGTGAGAATACCATCTTACAGAATTCGCATACTAAGTTAGGTATACCAAAGTATCTGGCTCATAATAAATAGTGGATAAAATGTTACTTGAATTTGAAATCATGACTAAAGGTCTCACATGATGAGCAATATAAACACAACTTTTTTCTTTTTTCTTTTTTTGAGACAGAGTCTCACTCTCTTGCCAGACTGGAGTATAGTGGCACAATCTCGGATCACTGCAACCTCTGACTCCCTGGTTCCAGCTATTCTCCTGCCTTAGCCTCCCAAGTAGCTGGGACTACAGACATGTCCCACCATGCCCAGCTAATTTTTGTTTTGTTTTGTTTTTAGTAGAGATGGAGTTTCATCATGTTGGCCGGGATGGTCTCGATCTCCTGATCTTGTCAACTGCCCGCTTCAGCCTCCCAAAGTGCTGGGTAGAAACATAACTTTGAGAGAGAAAATTGAACCTACCTAAGAGGAAAAAAATAATTTGAACCACTTAAAGGAACCTGGTTTACAGCAAAAGTGTTATTTAATATCACGATTTCTGTTTATAGAATGATGTCTGGCTTACCTCTCTTTCAGAAAGACTTGTTAACTCACTTTTCTATTTTCCATAACTGTGTTTACTCTAAATTATATAACATTTAAAATATAAAGCTAGAATTCAGAAATTTTGCTAAATTAGACTTCCCTTTGCCTCACATTGTATTGATTTTTTTTAATTTATTTTTTTTAAGCAACATAAAAAATGTACTTGAAAACCAGAAAAACTAAGGAAAATACTGGCAGCAATATATTACAAAGAATGAATAATAAAAAAAGTATCTTTAAAATATGTACAACTGGCAAATGCCAAAATCAAAAATGGTTACAACAGCAATAGAACCAGTTGGAGACATATGGTGTGCCTAAAGTAGTAACTGAAGAAAGATTAGTGAGAGGACTGTTTGGGGAGATGAGGGCGGGGTGAAGAAATACACAGGATGGGAGGCACCCCGAGACCAGCAACGGCAGATTCTTTCCCAGGCGAGGTCTCAAGGGGAATGGAAAGGGTGGTGTTACCAGAACCTGGCTGTGAAAGAGGAGCCTTAGACAAGCACTGTGGCCTGAGCAGACAAATACAGCCAATGGCAAAACCTTGGCCTGGCCTGATACAGGAGTAACAAGGAATCTCTTGCTGACCCTCTGATTCTCTGTAGGGGCCACCGTTGCACTGACTCCAACAGGATGCTGGAAGTTAAGAGAGCCTAGGTGAAGATCTTTCCTAGACATGGACCAGAGCACAGTGAACATGTGGCTGTAGTGCACTAGAGGAGTCACCAGCATAGCAGGATGTGGGAGGCGATAAGCAGAGGTGGTTTATAAAGATGAGAAATGTTCAGTGTTGCTAAGCTGGTAATGCATGAAAGAGTGACAATATTTGGTGTGGGAAAGCAGGTACTTTTTATATATTGCTGGTAGGAGAGCGAATCCAACTTTTCTGGGAAGCAAGTTGGCAATATGTAGAAGACATATTAAAATTTGCATTTTCGTAGACCTAACTTTATTCTGTAGAAATTGATCCTAAAGAAATAATTAGGCTGAGTGTGGTGGCACATGCCTGTAATCCCAGCACTTTGGATGCCAAGGCAAGCAGATCACAAGGGCAGGAGTTCAAGACCAGCCTGGCCAATATGGTGAAAACTCACCTCTACTAAAAATACAAAAATTAGCTGGGCGTGGTGGTGGATGTCTATAATCCCAGCTGCTAGGGAGGCTGAGGCAGGAGATTTGCTTGAACCCAGGAGGTGGATGTTGCAGTAAGCCAAGATGTCACCACTGCACTCCAGCCTGGGTGACAGAGTGAGACTCCATCTCAAAAAAAAAGGAAAAAAAGTAATTATAATATAGCCTAAGAAAATAATTGGATAAGTTCATAAAATAACTATATAGGAGAGTTTATCACATGAACTATTATAATAGCAAAATTTGGAAGATATCTTAATGTATAATAATGACTGTTGGTGATATAAATTACTGTGTGAATGTATATATATATAAATATACACATATACTGTATATCTAGACATATTACAAATATTAAGAAGGAAATGTTAAATCAGTATTTGTTGTTACAGCAAAAAGACTCACGGCATATTGTTAAGTGTACAAAGCAGATTAACACAGCATTTCTGGTTTATAGATTAGTAGGAATTAGATGTAAAGAAATGTCTTAGGGCACACAGAAAGAGCCAGGATTCTAAATCAGGCTTGAGCATCATCACTGAGCCACATACGTTTTACTTGCCCTGTGGGTCTCTGCCTCTCTATAAGGTCTTTGTGATCCATCTTTAGAAAACAGGCTACGAGTAAGACCATCCAGAAATTAGACAAGGGTCTCTTGGTGGGGTGTCTGTCCGGGGGGGATCTCCTTGACATCTGATCTGCCAGTTGGTCTCAGCTGTTTCTTGACTTGTCTCAAGCTATGATCAAGTTCTGAAAACGTACAGATTGCTTCATCCAGAAATGATTTCATAAGCAAGGGGCATGGAAGAGGAGAGGGGAGAAGGAAGGGACATGGAAGGGAAGAGGGGAGAGGAGAGGAAAATTAGTTAATGGCAAGAGCTCCTTGAGTACGTACTGTAACCAGTTCTGTTAAGCGCACAGATGACTGACTCACATACTCCCTGACTCCATGGAGCTTACGGTAGACCCATAAAGTGTGAATCACTCTATTAGTCTGCTAGGACTTCTGTAGCAAAGAACCACACACTGAGTGATTTAAAAAACAGACACTTATCATCTCAACAGTTCTAGAGAATAACTGTTGAAACCAAGGTATTGCCAAGGTTGAGTCCAAAACATTCTCGTAGCTTCCAATGTTTAGCTGGTGATCTTTGGCTTTCCTTGACTTGTAGAAGCATCACCCCAGTTTCTGCCTTCATCTTCATGTGGTGCTCTCCCTGTGTGTGTGCCTGTGTCCAAATTTCCCTGTCTTATAAGGACACCAGTCATACTGGAATAGGGCTCACCTTTAATCCATGACCTCATTCCTATAACCTCATTTTAACTTAATCACCTCTGTAAAGGCTCTCTCTCTAAATTAAGTTTACATTCTGAGGGACTGGAATTAAGTCTTTAATGTGCGAATTTTCTGGGCAATATACTCAACTCCTAACAATCACAAATTGGGATCATTAGAAGAAACTACTTAAAGAGTGGTTCAGCACAGCCTCCTGGAGAAGAAACCTTGGAAGCAAGCCCTGAGGGAGGAAATCGAATCAGCTTTGGAGAGAGACAGAGAGTATTTTAGGTAGAAGCAAGAGCCTATGTAAAGGAGGTGTGAGTCAGAAAAGACCTTGGCATGTTCAATAAACTTTGAAAAAAAAAGGGCAGGTGGGCTTGACTCTAGAAAGGAGAGGAAAATGTGGCAAAGATATGACTCTAGGGGCTGGCAGGAGCCAGACAATTCTGACCTTCCAAGGCTATGGTGAGGTTGATATTTTCCTCTAGTGCAGCGGGCTTGGGTGTCAAGCTGCAGAGCACTCACTGGTCCAGCTCAGCCATCCTTCGGCTCTCACCCTGGTGCCTTGAGCTGCGTTAGTTCCTTGTCCTCCAGCAGCACAGCCTCCACCACACTTTACTGCCAGCACCCACTCCTGTTGCCCTGTGTCCTGACTCGTTTTTCCTCTGTGTGAAGACAAAGATCGGACTTTACCCAGCTTGCTCTCCGTTGTCTCTCTAGCACTGTCTTAGTCCATTTTCTGCTATTTATAAAAGACTACCTGAACTGTGTTATTTATTAAAAAAACAAATGTATTTCTTACAGTTATGGAAGCTATAAAGTTTCAGGTCAAGGGGCTGAATCTGTTAAGGGTTTTCTTACTGGTGGGGACTCTCTGCAGAGTCCCAAGGAGGGACAGGGTATCCAGTTGCAAGAGGGCTGAGAGAATTAATGTGCTATCTAAGAGAGAACAGACTGGGAACAGAGGGGGAAAGAGACAGTTCCAGCAGTTGCCTGCTCAATTTTTGCCTTCTTACCCCATTGGTGGAAAAGTGGGTATCACATCAACACAAAAAAATGCTGAAAACCAACACAGAGTGGTCACTGGGTCTGCAAGCAGGTCAAGAGACAGTGAGATGTCATCATCTAAGTACTGACCATTATCAGCCAGAGACAGGAGGCAACTGAAGCGGTCACAGGAAGAGCCGAGCCCACCTGACTCTTTTTCTCTAAGTTTTTTCAACATGCCAAGGTCTTTCCTGACTCTCTCTTCCTCTTATGAAGTCACCAGTTCCCTTCCCATGATAACCTGTTAGCCTATTAATTATGATTAATCCATTTTTGAGGGTATAACCCTTCTGATCCAATCACCTTTTAAAGGCCTCACCTTCCAATACTGTCACATTGGGGATGAAGTTTCAACACACATTTTGGAGGGCACAAACATTAGAACCATAGACAGTACCTTGCCCATTTGCTGTACTGAACTAAGCATTTAGTGGGTTTGTACTAATTAAATGAAAAGGCACTGCTGAACCTTGGCTCTGGACTATTAATCGTTTTTTTCCCTAGGCCTCCATTTCCTATGCTATTAAATAAAAGTGATTTTTAGTGGCCAAGAGCGTAAATTCTGGATTCAGATTGTTGCATTCTCACCCCAACTCTGCCATTTATAAGATATGTGATATTAAATTCAACTTCTTTCTGTGTCTCAGTGAGTTCATCAGGAAAATGTGTCTGTTAATAGGACCTAACATAGAACACTCTTTTTTTTTTTTTTTTTTTTTTTTTGAGACAGAGTCTCACTCTGTTGCCCAGGTTGGAGTGCAATGGTGGTATCTCAGCTCACCGCAACCTCTGCCTCCTGGGTTCAAGCAATTCTCCTGCCTCAGCCTCCCAAGTAGCTGAGACTACAGGTGCCCACCACCATGCCCAGCTTACTTTGTATTTTTGATAGAGACGTGGTTTCACCATATTGGCAAGGCTGGTCTCAAACTCCTGAACTTGTGATCCACCCGCCTCAGTCTCCCACTCCCAAAGTGCTGGGATTACAGGCATGAGCCACCGCACCTTACTGAAGACTCTTGAGGATATTAAACGAGTTAATAGACAAACATCACTCAGACAGAACTGTGCACATATAGTGCTAGCAATCATCATCATTATTAATGTCATTATTATCAGAAGTAGATAATTAGATTCATTCAAACCAGGTTGTATTCGCAAATGACCAAGATAGAGTGATTTTGTAAGATACAGCGTATAATGACATAGACTAATTTGCACATGAAACACTCCCTACATACACCTCACACATCATCCATAGAAACTCTTCCCTCCAAGGAGACTGATGCACCTACATTTCCCCATGGACTCCATGCTCAAAGATGTGTGTCTGCCGTGTGGAAGTTTATGCTTTCCATGCAGGCAGAAGACACTTGTCCCTGTAACTGCAGTGGATAATTGTTTAATAATCTACAAGTGGAATTGACCAGTGAAAATCCATCTTTTTGAAATATAGCTTTTATTCTAATTTTTAAAAAGTGATTAAATGTGAAGACGTAATATTTAGAGATTCAAAGTTCACACACAAAAAACAAAGCTTTATTCTAATAATCAATATATTCAACAAACATGTATTGAAGACCCAGTGAATGATGAACATTGATCTCAGGTTTTAATATTCGCCATCAACAAGTAGCTGTCAGTCTCTATGTATCTATATTTATTTATCTTACTTTACTTGTCTGTCTATGTATCCACTGCCTCATTCAACAAGTGATTTGAGATTGATTAGTACCATCTTATTCATTCTCAGAACCCTCCAGTGAGAAATGAACTATTATTATCCATTTTACACGTGAGAAAACAAAAACCACCCAGAGATTAACTTTCATTTTTCACTTCTTATTAGAATATTTAGAAAAATTTGAACCAGACGTTGCATAATTTTGATAAATTTCATTGTGAAAGCCTTCATGCTTATTTCTGATCCCCATCCAAAGCTCAAATCCTGGAACAGCTAGAGTATGATTCTCGATGGCGCTCTGCCTATTTGGCTGGTCTAGATCTCCAGTATCCCATTATCCACCCTCATGTGGCTTGACAGGTTTGAATAATAGGAGGCTGGGGCCAAAAGGATGGAAATGATACTGGAGAGAGTGTCTCCTGTTCTCATTGTCCTAAAATTCTCATGATTATAGATACCGTTTCTGAGCCCCTAAGATCCATCTGGGGATAACAAATGAATTTCCAAGACCACAAATGAAAACTGGAGGACATGTGCAACGAGGCTACCCAAGAGGCGGACAGCCAACTGTGGAACTGTGTTTCCATTTCTTATTTCTATGCTCTGAAATAACCCACCCAACCCTCATTGACTGTGTTTCTCCCACAAATTCAGCAACAGAACACTGAGCCTCCCTGCACCTTTTTGCTTGACTGAGGCAGTAACAGAGGACTGAAGGATCTTCTGTGAGCCATATGAGGTTTGCTTTTAGCAAAATATTGCACACGATCTTGAGAGCTCCAGTATGGGAAAACAAGTCAATAATTACCCATTTGTAGGTCTCAGGAGATGCTGGCTGAGAAACACCAAGACCGTCTCGTCAAAGTGCTCTGTGAAACATGGCTCATCATGGTGCAGTTGGAACTTTAAAAGATGCTGTTAAAACCATTGCTTCAGAAAGGGACAGATTCTGCTTTATTTCAGCTGCTCCTGCTTTTGATGTTATTTCTGAGATAATTCAGCCATGTCTTTGATTCTGGTTCCTTTTTAAAAAGTGTTTTATTTTACATAACATGACAATAAGTTGATCAGTATATCTATCCTTAAGATTAAAATATATTCTTTTTTATTAATACTTCCATGGGATAAATTCCAAGTGTTGAAGAATTATGTGTTCTGTTAATTTCCACACATATTGATCTAAAAAAATTGTTTTTATCATTGATTCTCTAGAATGGGAGGGAGCAAGGGTAAAGGGTAGCGCAGGAAAGTGCCTAAGTATTAAATAATACAAAGCACATTTAACAGATTTCTTTTACACGGCATACTTGTTTTCCAGGAGACTCTGAGAATTCACATTGCCACCAGAAATGTGAAAGAGAGTGCACTTTCCCCAACACCCCATCAGCAGAGGACTGTGACATATTTAATAAGCAGGGTTGTTACTCAGTTGCAGTTCACCTATACACATTATATAGGTTCTTGAAAAATTAAAATACATTTGTACCATTGGTAAGAAGTTTAATCTGGAGTGCAGTGGCATGATCTCAGCTCACTGCATCCTCTGCCTCCCAGGTTCAAGCGATTCTTCTACCTCAGCCTCTCGAGTTGCTGGGACTACAGGTGCATGCCACCACGCCCGGCTAATTTTTGTATTTTTAGTAGAAATGAAGTTTCACGATATTGGCCAGGCTGGTCTTGAACTCCTGACCTCGTGATCTGTCTGCTCAGCCTCTTAAAGTGTTGGGATTACAGGCGTGAGCC
Organism: Sapajus apella; assembly: GCF_009761245.1. Taxonomy (NCBI): domain Eukaryota; kingdom Metazoa; phylum Chordata; class Mammalia; order Primates; family Cebidae; genus Sapajus; species Sapajus apella. Next base: position 57,017,520 of record NW_022436943.1, on the reverse strand, counting down.
ACTGTGACTGGCCAGTAAGAAACTCTTTAAATGTTTATTCCTTGACCAAGTCAGGACTTGACCAGACGCTATCAGGGGCCCTCTAGCATCCCCAGGATCTGGCAACTACAGGATAAATACCTGGGGGAGCAAGCTCCCAGGGACTTTCTCTATGCCATGCCAGTTAAATAATGTCTTAAATATCACGTCTGCCAATAGGTAAAACTTGATTTTCTCATTGTTATTTTAATGTAGTTTACCAGGCTTATGATGATGATGAAATAATACAGCAATAATTATAATAACATAAATATCTGTCAATTTATATCTATGTCTAGATACAATTCAAACAGACATATATTCTTGTTGTTGTCTTGTTTTTTGTTTCTCTGCGTTTTTTCCATGGAAGTGCCATTTAAAATTTCCCTCAGCTAATTACCTCCAGCCAGGAAGTTACTTTTGCAAATATCTATATTCTGAGTAAGATTACGTGGGTAGAAAATTTGCAATAGGAAGTAACAGGGTTTTTCTGCTTACTTTTTGTTTTAGCTTTTAAAATAACTTCTTTTTCTCATGTAAATATTGCTTAAAGGAAACTGAACTTTGCAAAGGTGGTGGTTGTCAAATTTGTAGCAGGACCAAAGGGCCTTTTGGAGAACCTAGCACTTTGATGTCTTCCTGCTTAAGGATCAATGTCATGAACCATCTTATTGAATGAGGTGTTATTGATTGAGATCTGCACAAGAGCCACCAAGCACAACCTTAGAAAGGACAAGGGAATACTCAAATGGGGGATCTGGGTTCAACATCAAGATATAATTTATCAGAGAGGAAATTTCACTTGAGATACACTTTATAACTGAGTCAAACATTCTCCTTCCAGCATTCTGGTGCATTGGGAGGAGGAAAGGGAATGAGTCCATATTACCAAAAGCTGCAGCATTGGGAGCTTATGCTGACTGTGCTCCAGTGTCCCCCAAATCCATTCTCTGCCCTTTATTGTTTCCAGGCAAGCTCATCTCCAGGATCTGCAACATCAAGATCCCTAGCCTCCTGACACCTCATTAAAGTTGACCAATGGGACTACCAGCAGATGATGGAGAGTGGGAAGATGGAGAGCTTAGAATGTTTATTCCCTTGCTCCCTCCGTACCTCCACATGGATCTGGCAGCACCTGTGTTCCTGTGTTGGGTACATGGCTTCTTTGCTGGGTACGTGGCTTCCACGGCTCTCACGTGCTCCTTTGCCCCCTTTTCCTGTGCTGGAAAAGGCTTCTTGTGGTTGCTGGTGCTGGCAGGCTTCACTAGTCCCTCTCAGCCCCTTTAACACTGACCTCTCCTCTGAAATTTGCCCTTTTTAAAGCTTTTTTCAGTTAAACCCCTTGGGCATGACTTCCTGCAAGAACATTCACCAATATGGAGTCCACGTGTGCACAGGTGTGGGGTGACCATGACAGAGTGGACAATGAGATAAGACCTAGTCTTCCTTTCCCTTCACTGCCTGTGTAAGCAGTTGCTGAACCAGTAGTGGTAGCATGTTTAGATCGCCATAGTGGAAGTCAAGGACATCTTCTAAAGATAATAAAAGAGCACCTGCCTTTTAGCATGTGCCACGGACTTTAGCAATGTAGTACAGTATGGCCCCAATGGACTGGGAAGGTTTTCAGGTTCTACTCTGCATGGCAATTTGCAACTAGGATTGACCTGTGTCAATCCTGGGGACAAGTAAATGCCAGGGACTTTGACTTGTTATGAAGTAGGAGATATTCACAGAAGAGCAAATTAAGAGCTTCCTCGGGTTGGAAGAAATGGAACGTCTAACACTTAGCTCAAATAGTCAACTGGGTTTTTTTTGTTGTTTTTTGTTTGTTTGTTTGTTTTTGTTTTTTTAGAGACCTCGTGGTGAATCTTCAAATTAAAACTTATCAATGGTGGTTGTCTTGACTATGGGATCCTTTTGTTAAAAAATATTCGTTCATGTCTTAAACCTATTTTTTGTTGGATTAGTTTTGGGAACTTCCAGATTTCCTATTTGTTCAGTTGCTGCTGCCATTAAAATATCAACATTATTTAATGACTCCGTATTTCCCTCTTATTTGCTTTCATAGTTTTTATTGATCTTCCTCCAACTCGAGGGACTCTGCCAAGAGCTGAGATGAATAGATAAAAGTGCAGACCTCCTGCATTCTAGAAGGGAAGAAATTTAATATTTATCTAATACCATCTCTATATTTAAGTACTTAATGTGTAATATCCTACATATTTTCCCAATGATGTAAAGGAAGTCACATTACTTCTGATTTTGAAGGTGAGAAAATTGAGAATAAAAGAATTAATTTGTGTACCCATTCGCACAGTGATTGAGGTAGATAGGACACACCCATGTCCATCTGCCGTGAAAACATGTGCCTCTGCAATGAGCCGGGGTACCTGATTCTCACATGAGGCTGACCATGGCATAAGAATTGACAAAGTGCTAGGAACACTGGGGAGGAGAACTGGGAGAAATTTATCCACCTGTGAGGATCAGAAAATACTGGAAAACATATACATGGAATTAGCTGCAAAGATTATTTCATCACAAAGAGGAGAGGAGCTGTGTGCACAGTATTGGACTCTTGGGAGTCACTAAATTTGTTGGATTGATGAATTCAGTCAAATAACAAAGACCCAAAACAGCGGGGAAAGGTTAATGTGCTGAGTGCTTTGCGGAAGGTTTAGTGAGGGACCTTTCCTATCTATGTGTGTCAGCATTGATGCCTGTTAGTAAGATCATAAACCGTATGCTTCAGGACGTTATGGTCCTCTGAAGAAAGCCAGTTTCTGGAATCAAGATATGATTATGGTCAATCACTGTCTTGTCAGGCAGCATAAATTGGAGACTGTTTTCCCATATGCAGTTCATGACAAGTCCTATTATTGGGGGCCTATGTTTTATTGCCTATAAATCCTTAATATTATACTAGGTGGCAGCATAAAGCTACCATTTGGAAACCCCAGTAAGTTAAAAAAAATAGCTCCACAGACTCTGCCAATTCTAATTTTTTTAATGTTTAGGGTTATTAAGTGGCAGAAAGATGTCACCACGAAGTCATTATACTTACAACATTTGGACCCAGATGGCAGTTGTTCTTAGCCATTATGGATCAACTCTTCAAAAAGGCTGAGGACAGCTCCACACTGAAGAGCATAGCTTAATGAATTATCATAGTAACAGGGTGCAAAGTGGACCCAATTGATATCCTCCCCCCATGTCATCTTTCTTTCTTATTAATTCAGAATTCTTATTTCTTTAGCAAGTATTTGCTGCCTGCTTACTTTAAACTGGGTACTCCATTAGACCCTGAGGATTCAGTATAAGCAAATAAGGCATCAAGCTTACCTTTGAGTCAGGAAAACAAGTACATATGTACAGAAATAAATGTAGAATTATGAATTGTGTCAAATGCTGTAAAGAAAAGTACAAGGTGCTATGAGAAAGCATAACAAGGGAACCGACTTGAGATTTGGTGGGCTGCCAGTTAGTATCATGAAAAATGCAAGCCTAGTGTTACATCTCTCAATTTCTTAAGAGATACCTGACATATAGATTTTTATGCAAAATTACCAAATTAGAATATTTAAAAACTTAAAAGATGTTTTGAAGTTCACAAAAACTAGTCTTACACTAGTTGCATCTTATGGTCTTTCTATTGTTATTGCCTTAAAATGTAGAATAATGTCATTGTGGAAAGGAAGAGATGGAGGTAGGAAAAGATGTCAAGTGTGTGGGTCAAATGCAGAGTCAGGGGAGATAATTCTGAAGCTTTGAAGAAACTTCAGTACACAATTTGGCAGGATTTTATGTTTGCAGCTTTTTGTGTTATTTTTATTGTATGACCTGTCTCAAGGAGCGGCAGAGTAACAGTAGTTCATGCTTGGATTTTGGAGTCAGAGAGACCTGAATCTTAGATAAGTTTCTAAAGCTCTCTGACCTTTGATGAATGAAAGCACAAAGGTTTCATTCATTCCCTTTGTGAGCTACTTTTGTGGCGGTAATCACATTGTAGCTCAGTTTCTTCATGTTCTAATTATTAATGAAACTACTTTAAGGGAAGGGCTTACATTATATCAAAGATATCCTCCTCCCCTCACATTGTCTACTAAGAACAGATGATTTGCTATATAGGTTTCCCATATCTACAAATCCCAAATCCAAAACATTCCAAAAGCCGTATTTTTAAAAATTAATTTGACAGCAAGACCAAACCTGTCTTTAACTAATTGAGAGGGAAAATATGACCTAAATCACCGACCGTCTATGTACAGTCTTTATTTTTTTGAGATGGAATCTTGCTCTGCTGCCAAGACTGGAGTGCAGTGGCATGATAGCTCACTGCAACCTCTGCCTCCCAAGTTCAAGCAATTCTCCTGCCTCAGCCTTCCAAGTAGCTGGGATTACAGGTGTTTGCCAGCACACCTAGATAATTTTTGTATTTTGTAGTAGAGATGGGGTTTCACCATGTTGGCCAGGCTGGTCTTGAGCTCAAGTGATCCTCCCGCCTCAACCTCACAAAGTGCTGAAATTACAGGTGTGAGTCACCCTGGCTGGCTCAATCTTTATTGATCCCAAGTAGAATGTTTATATGTTTTGTGCAGAAATATCAATAAATTTGATTAGGAGGTTCAACCAGAACATGCCAGCAATATTACATGACTATGTACACAGTGGCTACACCACCAGTGAGGTATCTATTATTAAGCAGATGAAGCTTAGGCTTACGGCTTTCAAGCATAATTTTGTATTCAAAAATTTGTAATATTTTACCTGAAGAATCTTCCCAAATTACATAAGAATTAAGCCTGAAGCTTCACCAAGGATCAGCCCTTGTATATCACCTTAACTTTGTAAAATTTGAAAAGTTTTGCAACCAAAGCACTTCTTACCTTGAGGGTTATGGATTCGTGCATTTTAGCAAAGAAGAGGAAGGCAGGAAGAGAGATAGAAAGGAAGACATTAAGGATGTAAATAGAAAACAAAGATGTGCCTATATCATTTTTAATAAGAAAACACTGCAATAAACAATTTAAAAGTTAGTTGCTGACAATACAATATGAACAAGTAGTTTATATTTTGCTCAGTCATCCATCCAAAGTGAAAGTTCCAAGTCAGGGGCACCTCTGCTCCATAAGGTCATTAAGGGACCCAGGCTGCTGTTGTTCACATGTGGCTTCCAGGATTGCTCTCATCCATATCCTTTCAGGCCTTGGAGAAGTGGAAAAGCAAGAAATGTGTTTGAGAGGTTTTCTGTTTGTGTGTGTGTGTGTGTGTGTGTGTGTGTGTGTGTGTGTGTGTGTGTGGTTTCGCAAGAGTCAAGTTAGAATGTTGCATTCTACTTCTGTTTACACTCCACTAGCTATAACTCAGTCTCATGGCCGCATCTTCCTGTAAGGGACAGGAAATGTGGCTGTAACTTATGGAGAAAGGGAGAATAGACTTTGGTGGAATACAAACAATATCTGACACACCAACCAGCCTTTAAATGAGGCTTCATAACAACCTGTGACTTACTGCTTCTCACAGTCTAAAAAGCTAGGCAAGCACTTAGATTTCTCATATCTTAGGCCCCTGTTCAACAGCCAAATTACCAGAACACATAAAAGTAGAACTAGACAACAAAACCTCGATTAGAAGTGCTTGGAATGTTGAATCTGTACTGTCCCTTTAGGGTAGTTTCGTTCCTTATTTGACGAATTTCCATTCTTGAATTTGTGATTAAATAAGCGAATGAATAAATGAATGAATGCTTACCTCTCCTACTAGCCCAGGGTGTGGAGTGCAGAAGAAGAAAGCTACAGCCTGAGACTAAATAATAATAATGATGGTGATATTAATTATATCATCATTTGACTAGCAAGTCAGCTTACAAAGCAACATCACATGTGATATGATTTTCATCTTCACTACAGTCTCTGGTGGAGGCACTCAACATATTTTGTAAAGATAAAGAGACTCATTTGGCAGATATGGCTCAAAAGGGTGATATGGCCAGCATGAGATTCTGCACAAGTACCCAAAGTAGGAATTCACCCCAGGCCTTCTGATGCTATGAGGAGAACCCTTTTCACGTCATGACCTGTTGTTGCATTTTGGGCCTCTGGAGCAAAAGGCACATGGAATGGATCACGTTGGATTTTTTTTGTGTGCATCCAGAGGGCCTGTCATAGACAAGAGCAGAGCACCTGGGTGGAAGGGGACATTTTAGGGCCAGGCTTGAGCCCTGATATGGTTAGGCTTTGTGTCCCTACCCAAATCTCATCATGAATTATAATCCACATATCCCCATGTGTCAAGGGAGAGACCAGATAAAGATAATTGGTGCATGGGGGTGGTTTCCCCCATGCTGTTCTTATGATAGTCAGTGAGCTCTCATGAGATCTGACGGTTTCGTAAGTGTTTGGTTTTTCCTCCTGCATTCACTCTCCTTCCTGCTGCCTTGTGAAGAAGATGCCTTTCTTCCCCTTCACCTTCCACTATGATTGTAAGTTTCCTGAGGCCTCCCAAGCCATGCTGAACTGTGAGACAATTAAACCTCTTTCATTTATAAACTACCCCATCTCCGGCAGTTCTTTACAGCAGTGTGAAAACAGACTAATGCAAGCCCAGAATTTGGGACAGATACCATTTTTCTAATGTTTGTTATGCCAAGCTCCATGCCACCTGGATGGGGTAAAGCAGGAGCTGAAAATTATAGCCAGTGGGCAAGTCTGGTTCTTTGCCTATTTTTATCAAGACAATTTTATTGGAAACACAGCCATACTCATTCATTTACAAGTAGTCTATGGCTGCTTTTTCAGTACAATAGCACAACTGCATAGTTGCAAAAGAGACTACAGACCTGCAAAGCCTAAAGTATTTATAATCAGGTCCCATACAAAAAATATTTGCTGACCCCTTAGGATAGAGCAGTGATGAGTGCAGGGAACAGAGGCACAGGAAGCAATAATTGAATAGAGAGAGCCCAAAAATAGAATTATGACCAGGACACAGAAATGGAGCAGAGGAAAAGCTACGTGGCACTTGGCACCATTTGTCTCCATAAATGGAAGGGTGACAATGGCCTTTGTAACAGGGAAGAAAATGATGTCTGAGTTGCGTATTGAAGGATTAATAGTAGGTTGCAAAGCAGTGGGAGGACGTTCCAGGCACGTGGAACTACCAAGGCAGGAATCACGTGGAACTACCAAGGCAGGAATCACATGGAACTACCAAGGCAGGAATCACGTGGAACTACCAAGGCAGGAATCACGTGGAACTACCAAGGCAGGAATCACATGGAACTACCAAGGCAAGAATCAAATTGCTCTTTTCGGAACATCATATTAAATAAGAGCAATAAGAGTGAGAAAAAAGTGAACTCTGTCAGATACTGACTGTGGGGCCAGACAAGAGAGGTAGATTGTCACATCTAATCCTGAAAGCAAACCTGCCAGGCAAGTCTTCTTCCCATTTTACATAAGAGGAGACAAAAGTTAGGAGGTTAAGTAACTCATTACTGTTTTCAGAATAAGGAGCAGGTGAGGTTTTGTCTCAGGCTCCTGAAGTTTCTGCCTGGTCCTCCACCACTCTCCCAGGTAATTCACCTCTGCCCTGGGACTGCCTAGCCTCATCTTGGCTGCAGCTAGCCAGTCGCTGTGCCTGCTCATCTGTTGGCTGGACGCACTTTGACAGAGGTGTTGCACAGCAGGTAATGGGACCTCTCCTGGACAGGTCAGCCTTTGCCGCAGCTGTCAAGACCAGATTTAACTCCTGGGATGTTGAGGCTGACTTTCTTCTGTGTGGGAGAATTGGCCTAGATTGATGTGAGCAAGGACCAGTGACCATTATTCATGATGAAAAGCAGCCATAGTCACAAATTCAAGGTAAGCTCACTTTCCCTGCAGCTCATGCAGTTCTGTTACCTTATTTCACTGAGTAGGGCTGTATTCAAAGTCTGTAATCAACACAGACCTTAAGTAGCTGTGCAAATCTGAGCAGGTTTGATTATATCTACTTCACCTTCACACTCTGAATCCAGCAATAAAAATATGTGGAGCAGCTATGCCTCATTTTCATATTAATGCATATTTAAAAGACCATAAAGGGAGATGGCATCTAAAGCAATGGACAAAGATGATAAAACTCTTTTTTGAGAATTCTAATTAACTTAAGCTTTAAAAGTAGATCAACTGATTGTCAGAAAATCTTTACAATCTTCATATTGAGATAAGAGTCAATGGTTTCTCTTTTCTGGAAAAAGAAAAAAGAGGTGGTCAGGCAACTTTATGAGAAGAATCATGTTTGATTTTTATGATTTTTTGTTATACTAAAATATCTAAGTATATTTTATTATACTAAAATATACTAAGATGATAATGAAATTTATCATCTTAGCCATTTTTAAGTGCACAGTTCAGTGGTATTAAATACATTTACATTGTGGTGTAAAAACCACCATCATCTATCTCTAGAACTTTTTTATCTTCTAAAACTCCAACACATTAAATGATAGCTCTGTAATCTGCCCTTCTCTCAGCCAGCCCTACACTACCACCATTTTACTTTCTGCTTTTGTGATTTGGCTGCTCCAGGTAACTCACATAAATGGAATCATACAGTATTTGTCCTTTGTAGCTGTCTTATGTTTCTTAGCAGAATGTTCTGAAGTTCCATTTATGTTATAGCGTATGCCAGAATTTCCTGCGTTTTCCAAGGCTGAATAATGTGATATGTGTATAACGCATTTTGTTTATCCACTCATCTGTGGATGAGCACTTGGGTTACTTTCACCTTTTGGTTATTGTAAATATTGCTGCCGTGAACATGAATGTACAAATATCACTTCAATTTCCTGCTTCAGTTCTTCAAGGGAAATTGGTGAATCATATGGTAATTCTGTTTTTAACTTTTTGAAGAATTACCATACTGTTTTCCATAGATACCTCCCCATTTTACACTTCCACCAACAGTACGTCATGTTTGCAATTTTTCCCTATCCCCACCAACACTTGTTATTTTCTGATTTTTGGGTAATAATTATACAAATGGCTGTAAAGTGATATCTCATTGTAGTTTTGATTTGCATTGTCCCAATAATCAAGGACGTTGAGCATAATTTCATGTTTATTGGCCATTAATGTATCTTCTTTGGAAAAAATATCTGTTCAAGTCCTTTGCCCCTTTTTAAGCTGGGTTGTTTTATGCTGTTGTTGAGTGTAGGTGTTCTTTATATACTCTAGATATTAATCCCTTATAAGATACATGATTTTCAAATGTCTTCTCTTATTTTATGGGTGGCCTTCTCCCTTGGATAGTATTCTTTGATTCACAAAGGTTTTTAATTTTAATGCAGGCAAATTTATATTTCTTTAAAATGTTGTCTGTGCTTTTGGTGTCATATTCAAGACAGGTTTGCCAAATCCAATGTCATGAAATTATTCCCCTGTGTTTACTTACAATAATTTTAGAGTTTTGGCTTTTATTTTTTGGTCTTTGGTCTATTTTGAGTTAATTTTTGTATACAGCACAAGGTAAAGGCCAATTTTTTTCTTTTCCATGTGTATACTCAGTTTTTCTAACACCATTGGTTGAAAAGACTGTTCTTTCCTCATTAACTAATCTTCAAACCACTTTCAAAAATTACTGGATCGTGCATGCAGTGGTTTACTTATGAAATCCCTATTCTATTCCATTGACCTATATATCTGTTTTTATGCCATTACTACCTTGTTTTGATTACCATGGCTTTGTAGTTAAGTTTTGAAATCGGGAAGCGTAAGAATATCAACTTCTTGTTGTTGTTGAGACAGAGTCTCACTCAGTCACCTAGACTGGAGTGCAGTGGCATGATCTCAGCTCACTGCAGCTTCCACCTCCTGGGTTCAAGTAATTATCCTGTGTCAGTCTCCTGAATAGCTAAAATTACAGGCACACACCATCATGTCTAATTTTTTTTTAAATTAGATACAGGTTTTACTATGTTGGCCAGGCTGGTCTTGAATTCCTGACCACAAGTGATTCGCCCACCTCGGTCTCACAAAGTGCTGGGATTACAGGCATAAGCCACTATGCCCAGCCTGATTTTTTTCCCCAAAAAATAGATTTTTTCTATTTCGGCAAAAGAAATGCCACTCGGATTTTCATAGAAATTTTATTGATTCTATAGATCACTTTATGTAGGTTTGGCATCATAATAATGTCAAATCTTCTAATCCATGAACACAATGTATTTCTGTTCATTTATATCTTTGTGAATTTCTTTCAGCAATGCTTTATAGTTTTCAGTGTAGAAATCTTTTACCTCTCTGATTACATTTATCCCAAAATATTTATTCTTTTTGATGCTATTTTAATCGGACTGTTTTTTAATTTTTTTGTATGTACTACACATCCCTAGTGTATAGAAAACAACATATCTGTTTGTGTTAAATGGACATTCTGCAACTTTACCAAGTTGTTTATTGATTCTAGTGTGCGTGTGTGTGTGTGTGTGTGTGTGTGTGTGTAATGTTTAAGGTTTTCTACAGATAATACCATTTGAGAATAAAAAGAATTTTACTTCTTCCTTTCACTTTAATTCTTTTCTTTTCTTTTCTTTTCTTACCTAATTGCTCTGCAAGCACTTCCAGTACTGAATGTAAGTTGCCAGAGAAGGTACCCTTGCCTTATTCCAGATCTTACAAGAACATCTTTCAATCTTTCACCATTAAGTATGATGTTAACTGTGTGGTATTTCTTTATATATGACTTTTATTATGTTAAGGTAGTTTCTTCGAATCCTAATTTTGTTGAGTGCTTTTATCATAAATGTTGAATTGTATTAAGAGCATTATGAAATGCTTTTCCTGTATCAAAGGAAATGATAACATATTATTGTATTTATTTTGTTAATGTGGGGTATTACATTGATTGATTTTTATGTATGGAACTGATTCTTTTTAGCCAATGCAAATTTATTTAGGTAAACTTTAAGTTCCTTCCACAACTGCCTTTTAACAATATTAAATACAACTCTTGGCAACCCAATGTGGCCTTTCAAATTTTAAATAAGTCTCATTGCTGAAGTGCTCATGTAAAATGCCTGGTACAGTATTTTATGTTATAAAGAACTGATTAATTATATCAAAATGCAATACAAATACATGTACTTAGAGAACTGCAAAATGAAAATAATTTATAGGATTCTTTATATATATAAAATCTCTATTTATAAAATAAAACTCTGAATTATAACACTGTTAAGGTTAAATTTGAATAATTGTGCAATTTCTTAAACACCAGTAGTTTCGCTAAAGGGAAGACAATTCAAAATGACTTTAACATTTATCTGGTTATAGACCTTCAGAAGGAGGTACCCCGGAGGATGTACTCAGCCCTACTGAACATTCACTTCTTCTCTCAGGATCTAGGGAAATGCAGGGTTTAAACAAGAATGACAAGGAAACTCCCTTGTGATTAGAAGGCCCTCAGGGCTGTTAGGAGATGGAGAGGTCCGGGAAGTCCCCTAGACTGCAGAAAGTAATCTATGGAGGCTGTTACAGATTGCATTTTGTCACCTTACCCTAAATTCACATGTCAATGCTTTATCCTTCAATGTGACTGCATTTGGAGAGAGGGCCTCTTAGGCTGTAAGATGAACTGAGGTCTTAGGGTGGGACTCCATCCAATAGAACTGGTATCCTTATGAGACAATAAAAAGAAATGACACATCTATCCTCTCACTCTCCCTTCCTTCCCTCAACCCCCACCCCCACCCCATACACAGAAAAGGTCATGTGGGAACGTAGAGAGAAAGTAGCTGCCTGCAGATCAGGAAGAGAGAGCTCACCGTAAACCAGCCTTGCTGGGATGTTGATATTTGAGCTTTCAGCCTCCAGAACTGTGAGAAGATAAATTTATATTGCCTAAGCCACCAAATCTGTGACATTTTGTTATGGCAGTCAAAGCAAACTAATATCAAGACTTCAGATGAGCTTCCAGGAAGAGGGAAGGAAAGGAGGTTCTTCTAGAACTGTCCTCAGGGCCTGATTCCCTGGTCCCTCCTACTGGTTCATGAGATTGGGCAATGAAGCCTGGGTCAGCTGCATCACTCTCAAGTGTGAGACATATATCAAAAGAAGCTAAAATATCAAAGGTATTATTAACATCATTTTTTTGGATAGGGTCTTGCACTGTCACCCAGCTGGAGGGTAGTGGCACAATCTCTGCTCACTGCAGCCTTGAATTCTCAGGCTCAATGATCCTCTCACCTCAGCCTCCTGAGTAGCTAGGACTACAGGTGTGTACCATCATGTCTGGCTAATTTTGTTTATTTTTCATAGAGACAGGGACTCCCTATGTTGTCCAGGCTGGTCTCCAACCCCTGGTCTCAAGCAGTCCTCCTGCCTCAGCCTCCCAAAGTTCTAGGATATTAAGTGTGAGCCACTGTGCCTAGCCCATTAACATCACTGTTTAGGATCTCGGGCCATTTGCCCCATTAAAAGGAAGCACATCAAAACTTCGGTACCCTGTTGGTCTGAAAGAGATAACCAAAGTTAGGAACAAGAAGGTAAACTCTGCTTTTTTTCTTAAGGAAGAAGAGTTGTTCCAGGAGGTGGTTGCCTTGGTGGAAGAATCTTTGTCCTGAGATGTGAATAATTTGGAGATAACTTCTGTCTGCGTAATACACCTTGGACACTAGATCCTTAAGTCATCTCAGCTGAACATACCTGAAGCCTCAGTGATCTGATTAGCCTATAGGATTCCCTTATTCCCATAAGCCACTGCCAGATGCTGATCTTGAAATATGAAGGTCTTGAAGATCATCTGTAAAGGCCCAAATTTAATATCTGAGTCAGGGAAATTTTGTCTGTGATGTGCATTTTCTTTTCTAAATTCATTGGTGTTTCTTTGACCAGTCTTACCAGGCTGAACTTTCAACCACTTATTAGGAGTTTTGATATCAACTATAATCAGCTAACATTACAAAGATTCAAAGAATCTTTCCATTTCTTCTCTTAGACCTGTAGCCGTTTTTTCTTAAAGCTGTCTGGCTCTTCAGAGGCAAGATTCATGCTTTTATCTACTTGGCAAACTTCTCTGCGCTCTCAAAACTATCTCTTTGGTCTAGACTGACTTTCCTTCAAGTCCCCCTTCATTTTCTTGAGAAAGTTCATTCTTTTAAGTTTCTCTTGAAACATATAAACCTCACTTTCAATCTTGCCTTTTGTGATTTCCAAAGATATATCCCTCCTTTAGAAAAATTTGCAATAATACATTATGATATAATCCTTAAGCACTTTAAAAATTATATCTTCTCTAGCTAACTCAATATTTATTTGGTTACTTTCCTCTTTGAGGTTTCGTAAGAAAACATTTATAATAAGGTTCTGTCATAATGTTATATTAAATAAGCTTTATCATAATTCTTATTACTTATTATAAAATTGGCTTTCAGTAATAAGAAAGTCAACTGTAGCTGTCCATTGTGCCAGATTCCAGTAAAACCGAAGAGATCTGAGCCTGGATATCACGCATACTGCCCATATCTTAGCACGATGTTTTCAAGACAATCCTGAAATTAAGCTTTGTGTCATCAGCAGGGTCTTCATGCCCTGCAGCTTTTCCAGAACCAAGAAGACAAGCTTCCCAATTTGACTTTGACAGGGGATTTCTTTAAGATGAGAGATTTTCAGTGCAAAACCCAGAAAAGTCTCAGGCAGCTGCAGATAAGTTGGTTACCCTAGCTAGAATTCAAAGCCATACCTGGCAGTCAGGACCAATCAGCAGGGAGAGGGTCAAGGTGGGGGCAGGTATAATTAAGCACAGCTTTCAATATTTTCATGAGACACCTAGAAGTTGGTAATAATTTGACAGGCTCTATGGGAGACGGGCTGCCTATGAACTGAGGGACTGGCACATGCTTTTTACACTGTGTGCCTTGCAGGGTCACCGGCTCTTCACTGGCTCACCCTGTTTGGACAAATGCCATTCTTGATTCCCTTGCTCCCCTCTGACTGGCAGAGCAAGCTGCCTGATGAAGGTGGAGACAGTCACAAAGGAGGCCTCACGGGGCATATTCTCCTTGCAGCCTGGCTTTCATTTGACCCCTTCTGACTGTCTCTTATCTGTATCAGTCTCCTGGGGACACAGACCTAGCATTTCCTCTGAAGATTAAGTTCCTAACTGAATCCACAATAGAAAATTTTATGGCTGAGAAACTTAAGACCTTATAGCAAAAGGCAGAGTTGAAATACTTACGATGGTGAATACATGCCTGTAAAGAATAATAGACAAGCTCACTAAGTAAGACAGTATGTGCATTTTACTTAATGCTTACATAAAAGAGAGCATTTTGCAATATATTCCCATTATCATCCCTTGCTCATTTGTTTCAATTAGCTGCTTGTGAATATTGTCGTATATTTTTAGAAATATGCATATGGAGTACCATTTTACACCATTTTCTTGATCATCGTGTCAAGCAAATCATGATCTATACTTATAATCACTGCTGACAAAATTTTTGTATTTAAGAGCAAAAATTAAGCAGGAACACCTTAATGCAACTGCACATGAATATCCCTAAATCACCTAGAACTTGTGAGATTCCTTAATTAGTTCCCAAATAGTTTGAGCTTCCTTTGCACATCTCCTGTGTTAGCAGGACTAAAGTTTGTGAACATCTTTTGGCCTTTCCCTTGTGGCCACAAGATAATCGTAGCTCCAGCCATTACAGCCAGGAAGGAAGAAGGAGGAACAGAGGAAGCAGAAATAGCTTTTGTAATTAGGAATGAAAAACTTTCTCCCAAATCCTCAGCAGGCATCTGCTTGAGCACGAGAGTCTTTAGCTTCCCAGACTCTGCATTAGAGGAAAGAAAGAAGAGAGTAAAAAGTTGGAGTGGCTATTGAGTAGCCTATTTTACAGGATCTGCCATGGAGAATAGATCACATGGAATGTCTGACATCTTTGTTCCTAGAAATTCTTAGACACTTTCTCCTATCAGAGACTTTCCATGGCTGTGTCCTTCCATGAATTCCTGCTACCCATATCATTTGTTGTGGCCCCTCCTTTGTCTCTGAAGATTCTTTCTTCCATTTTTCTTCTAATTCTAGGCCCTTCAGCCCTATCTCCAGAGGTTCTCAAAGAAGTGAAATTTTCTCTTGTAGGATGACAGGCCATTTTAAGCATCACTCAGTCTAGTTCCTTGAATGGCTGAATGAATTCAATAAATTATTTTCTTAAACAAAAGAACAATTGTATACCTAATACAAATGATGTTTTCTGTATATAGCAAACAATTCCAACTGTAGTTAACTTTTATCTTCAAATTATGCATATTTACCAGAATTGATAGCTGGCACATAGTGTTGTACCAAGGATAGTTACTATTGACATCCCTCTAGTACAGAGAAAAATCTATACTACTGCCTGACACATCCCAGTTTGTTTTGACTGGAGTAATTCTGTAACTCTGGGCTGTAAGCAGCCTGAGTTAAAAAGGAAAGAAGAGGAAGAAGAAAGGAAAGTAGGAAAGAGGAGGAAGGAAGGAAGTAATGGAGGGAAGGAAGGAAGGAAGGAAGGTAGGTAGGAAAAACAAAAGGAAGGAAGGAAAGATGGGCAATTTGGGACTGTCAGTCTATATGTACAGTCATAAAATCCAATAAAAATGTTGCCCTTGTATTGCATTTTTTAAATTTAAACAAGTTTTTGGGGAGCAGGTGGTTTTTGCTACATGAATGAGTTCTTTAGCAGTGATTGCTGAGATGTTGGTGCACCCATCACCTGAGCAGTGTACACTGTACCCAATGTGTTGTCTTTTATCCCTCACCTGCATCCCACCCTTTCTCCAAGCCCCCAAAGTCCATTGTGTCATTCTTTTGTCTTTGTGTCCTCATAGCTTAGCTCCCTTGTTGCCCTTGAATTTACTCCTTTATTTCCAAAGCTAAAAAGTTAAAGCATTTTAAAAGTTAGTTAGACCTCTACTGCATTAGCATTGTGTGTATATGTTTGTGTATCTATGTGTGTATTGCATGTTACAGCTTGAATAAACTTGCTCTATCTCTTCTTAGATATTAGTTCAATTTCAGCCAATGGCAAAAACAAATTTCTTTGCAACTTACCAAAACAGAGTGTAAATCTAGTGAAAACCAAAAAAGTAATTTTCACTACCATCAAAATCAATGGGGTTAATATGTCTTACTGCTTTTTCTTTTGATCTCATGGAGACTCTTTTTATCTCCCATAAATTGGATGATTGTATTTGTCAGAGTCTCTAGAAAAATAGAACCAACAGGAAATTATGTGTGTGTGTGTGTGTGTGTGTGTGTGTGTGTGTGTGTGTGTGTATACTGTATAGGGAGAGAGAGAGGAGAGATTTAATAGAAAAAATGACTCCTGCTATTATTGAGGCCAAGAAGTCCCACAATAAGCTGTCTAAACGCTGGAGCACCAGGGAAGTCTGTGCTGTAATTTAGTCTGAAGTTGAAGATGTAAGCCTCAGAGTTCAAAGATCATGGAACCAGTGTTTGGGGCAAGAGAAGCTGGATGTGTCAGCTCAATGAAGTGATAATAGCCCCATCCTGAAGCTGACCCTCCCCTTGTTCAGGAACAAAAAGCCACCCTTGTAAAACTAATGAAAGACCAGGAGGTTAGGATTATTAAAGGAGCCTGAATTCTTCTAGGATGTAGATGTAGATAAATGATAACCAGCCATTGTCCCCTAGCTTGCTTTTCTATGATTCATTACTGCTCAGGAGTCATGTAGCCGGAAGCCACAAGATTTGTAACTTCCCCAATTGCTCCTGTAGATAGCATCACTATTGTAAAACCTGATATTGGTATTTGAAATATTTTTCAGGTTTTTGTATTCTGATGACTGACTAACTCTACCTAGAATCACTCAGATCCATACTAAAGAAACTGACTCAACCAGTCCTATAGCCCCCATATAGAAGCTGACTCAGTATACAAAGATTATTTTTGACCCTCTATGATTTCATGCCCAACCCAACCAATCAGTATTCCCTATCCCCTAGCCCTCTACCCACCAAACTGTCTTTGAAAAAATATAGCCTCTGAAATCTCAGGGAAGTGGATTCCAGAAACATCCCCCATCCTTTTCCTTGGCTAGACCTGTGATAATTAAACTATTTCTCTACTGCAACACCATGGCCTCAGGGTATTGGCTTTTTTTGTACAGTGGGCAAGAAGAACCTCTTGGATGATTACAATAGCTGGCCAACTTATGAATCTTGAAGATGGGTCTTTCCTGTACAATTTAGATCCAGTGCATACAGTTTCATGGTTTCCTTCCCCAGGCCCTCGAGGACATCTGCAAACATTTATCTAATTTTATACACAACATTCCTTTAACTACATCAGAGTATTGCAACAACTTACACAGAATACCAAGATTTTATCTACCATTCTAGGTGTCAAGTAAAACCTAAATTAGATTATCTAAACAAATTTACCAGACGGGTTATACCAGATTGTGTGTCACATAAAATTTAAAAAATAGATCTCTCTTCCTTTGATCTTATAGAGAAGTTAAAATCTCAAATATAGACATTACCATTCTCCACTCTTTCTGATTCATTAGTCCTTGCCAGATTAATTTCATTTACATTCCAAGTTAAAATCTGGTTCTTTCTTTAGTTTCTGAAGGGTGTGTGTATTTTACTTTCAAATTTCATTTGTCCATTCCTAGTATGTACAAAAGCAGCTTGTATTCTGCCATATTCAATTATTAGTTCCAGGAATTTTTATTGTAGTTTTGAATTCCTTGATTTTTTTACATAGACAATCGTGTCATCTGTGAACAAAGATAGCTGTATTTCTTCCTTTCCAACCTATGTACATTTTATTTCCTTTTCTTGTCTTATTGCATTAGCTAGGAATTCCAGTACAATGTTTAATAGGAATGATTAGACAGGATACTCTTGCCCTATTCCTGATCTTAATGGGAAAGTTTCTAGTTTCCCACCATTAAGTATGATATTAGCTATAGGTCTTTTGTAGATATTATTTATCAAGTTGAAGAAGTTTCCTTTTATTTCTAGTTTGCTGAGAGTTTTATGATTGAATGTTGATTTTTTTCAAAAGTTTTTTCTATATTAATTGATATAATCATGTAGTTGCTTTTCTTTAGCAAATTGATATGATGGATTACATTAACTAACTTGCAAATATTGAACTTGCCTTGCATACCTGGAATAAATCCCTCTTGGTTGTGGTTTATAATTCTTTCTATACTTTATTTAATTTTGTTTCCTAAAATTGTTTGTGGATTTTTGAATCTATATTCATGATATGTATTAGTCTGTTGTTTTGTTTTATTTTGGTTTGGTTTGATTTTTTTCTTTGTAATGTCTTTGGTTTTGACAATTGGATAATCTGGCTCCAGAAAATAAGTGAGAAAGTGTTCCCCCTGCATCTAATTTCTGGAACAAGTTGTAGAATTTGGTATAATTTCTTCATTAAATATATAATAAAATTCACTAGTAAAAGCACATGTGCCTGATGCTTTCTATTTTGGAAGGTTCTTAATTAATGATTAGATGTCTCCAATAGATACAGACATATTCATATTGTGTATTTCTTCTTGTGTGAGTTTTGGTAGGCTGTTTCTTTCAAGAAATTGGTCCATTTAATCTATCTAATTTATAGGCACAAAACTATTCATAACATTTCTTTATTATTCTTTCATTGTCCATGAGATCAATGATGATGGCTTCTGTTTTGTTTATAATGTTAATAATTTGTGGCTTCTCTTGTTTTTCTTGGTTAGGCTGGCTAGTGGTTTATTAATTTAATATTCTTTTTAAAAATTCTTTGTATTTTTTTCTATTTTCAATTTTATTGATTTTCACTGTGATTTTATTTTTTTCTTCTGCTTATTTGGGTGTGAATTACTCTTCTTTTTAAGTTTCCTACAATGGAAAATGGATTATTGATTTGAGATCTTTCTCCTTTTTCTAATATGTATTATATTATGAACTGAATTGTGTTCATCCAAAAATTCATATTTTGAAGCCTTAACTCCCAATGTTACCATATTTGGAGTTATTGTCTATGAGAAGGCAATAAAGATTAAATGATGTCATAAGGATATTCTTTTAAGGACACCAGTCCTATTGGATTATAGCTTAATAATCCATTAGATTAAGCCATAATCTAATAGGACTGGTGTCCTTATGAGAAGAGAAAGTGACCCCAAAAAGCCCTCTTTTTTTTCCCTCTCTCCCTCTGTCTCTCCACAGGAAAAAGACCATGTAATTACACAGCAAGAAGGCAGCCATCTATAAGACAAAGTGAGGCCTCAGCAGAAAGAGACCCTGATGAAACTTTGATCTTGGACTTCTAGCCTCCAGGACTGGGAGAGAATAAACTGTTGTTTTAGCCACTCAATCTGTGGTCTTTTGTTATGGCAGTTCAAGCAGATTAATATACATTTGATGCTATAAATTTCCCACTAAACACTGCTTTTGCTCTACCCCACAAATTTTAATGAATTGCATTTTTTTTAAATTTTCATTTAGTTTAAAATATTTTTACACTGTTCTTGAAACTTCCTTGACTGTGTTGTTATTTAGAATTGGGTTGTCACAAATATTTGGGAATTTTTTTAGCTATCTTTCAGTTACAGATTTCTAGTTTAGTTCCATTGTGGTCTGATAGCATGTTTTGTATGATTCTATTATTTTAAATTTGTTAAGGTATGTTTTGTGATTCAGAATGTAGTCTGTCTTGGTGGACATTCCATGGAAGCTAGAGAAGAATGTGTATTCGGCTTTGCTGTATGAAGTAGTCCATAAATGTCAATTAAATCCAAGTGATTGTGCCGACATGATGTTCTGCCCACTGGATCTGTCATTTACTAGTAGAAGGGTGGTGAAGTCTTCAGAGGTAATTGTTAATTTGTCTATTTTTCCTTACTGTTCTATCCATTTTTTCCTCAGGTAGGCATATAGTTATTAAGAATTATTACATCTTCTTAGATAGTTGGCCCCTTTATAATTATGTAAAGCCTCTCTTTATCACATAATGTTCCTTGCTCTGAAGTCTGCTTTGATATAAATTATAATAGCTGCTTCAGCTTTCATTTCATTACTGTTATTATGGTGTATCTTTCTTCATCCCTTTACTTTTAATCTGTTTGTACCTTTACATTTAAGATGGCTTTCTTGACTGGGCACGGTGGCTCACGCCTGTAATCCTAGCACTTTGGGAGGCCAAGGCAGGTGGATCATGAGGTCAGGAGCTCAAGACCAGCCTGGCCAACATGATGAAACTCCGTCTCTACTAAAAATACAAAAATTAGCCGGACATGGTGGTGGGTGCCTGTAATCATAGCTACTTGGGAGGCTGAGGGAGGAAAATCACTTGAACCTGGGAGGCAGAGGTTGCAGGGAGCCAAGATTGCACCACTGCACTCTAGCCTGAGTAACAGAGTGAGACTTTGTTTAAAAAAAAAAAAAAAAGATGTCTTTCTTTTAGACAACATATAGTTGGGTCCTATGTTTTATTTACTCTGATAGCCTATCTTTCAATTGGTGTATTTAGACCATTCACATTTAAAGTGATTATTGATATAGTTGGATTAATTTATACCATAATTGTAACTTTTCATTCATTATCCTTTTTTGTTTCTTTTTTCTGAAATCTCTGATCTTATCATTTTATATACCTCCATTTTCCATCTTAATATATATGTCTTTAAAACAAATAGTAGTTATTCTTGAATTTGTGGTATATATTTACATTAATCAGTGTACTTTCACTATAACCACTTCACAGGTTGTGTAGGTACCTTAAAAGAGAGTATTCTTGATTTTTCTTCCCTTTACTTCTTATTACATGTTGTCTTTTATTTCATTTCTCTATAAGCTATAGTCACCCAATCTAGTGATGCTATTATAGTTTTGAGCAAGCAATTATTTATTAGATCAATTGAGAATTAGGAAAATACATGATTTTACTTTCTGTAATGGACTAAATTGTACTTCTCCAAAACGCACATTTTAGAATCCTTACCCACAGTATCTGGTAAGCATGAGGGCTATCTTTCATATGTGGTATATATTCTGAACCAGCAACCAATGTTTGGTGCCATTTCTCTCATTGCTAGAATAGAAGGAGGTGAGAACTAAAGGACAAAAGTAGAAATGATGCAGTTGTGGTTTTCCTAAGAACATGTTCACAAACTTTTTGATTTCCATCCTTGCTATGTGAGCTCCACTGTTTTAGAAGTCTCTACCTGTTTCAGTTAAGTTCTCAATAGGAGCAAATAGCTTATGCAAACTGGAATAATTCAAGTAGAATTTACTTACAAGAGGATAATTACAAAATTGCAGGCAGAATGTAGTGGAACCACAAGGAATAGTGAAGAAACCCAGGGCCAGCAGGCACTCCATCTAAGCCCAAAGGAACAAGGAGTTTTAGAAATTAGGAGAATGATCCCTTTGGAGCCAGCTGTTTTGAAAGGAGCTATGATCATCTGTTGAAAGATACAGCCAGCCAGTGGCAATCCCAGAGGGGTAGAAACATGAATAAATACTATGACTACACCCTCCTTCCTCCCCCACAACTCTCTCCAATGAAACTCCCATTGACCAAGCTCAGCAGGGAGCAAAAGGCCATTGGGTCCTTTGACCATTAATCATTAGAGCAGAGAAGAGTGTAAGACCAGTAATGCACATTTAGAGAGAGAGGCACCCAGAAGATATTCAGCAAGCATCCAAAGAAAAAAATGCAGAGAACAATTATAATTATTCACAAGATACAGACTTATACTTTAAAAAGGTCAATTGTATTTCTATATACCAGGAATGAGCAATAAAAAAATTAAATAAACACACACACACACACACACATACATGCATATAGAGTGTGAATCCTGAAAATCTGAGACAAATCTCGGTTAATTCAGAAAGTTTATTTTGTCAAAGTTAAAGAGTCACACCCATGACAGCCCAGGAGCTCCTGCCAACATTTTTCCAAGGTGGTCTGAGCACTGTTTTGTTTTAGGGAGACATGAAGTATCAATCAAAATATGTAAGATGAACATTGGTTCTGTCTGGAAAGACTGGACAACTCCAAGTGGGGAGAGGGCTTCCAGGTCATAGGTAGATGAGAGACAAATGGTTGCATTCTTTTGAGTTTCTGATTAGCCCCTCCAAACGAGGCAATCAGATATGCATTTATCTCATTGGGCAGAGGGATGACTTTTAATAGAATGGGAGGCAGGTTTGCCCCAAGCAGTTCCCAGCTTGACTTTTCCCTTTAGCTTAGTGTTTTGGGGGGCTTCAAGATAGTTTCCTTTCCTTTCACAATAGTATCTAAAAATCTCCAAATGTCATAAACATAAATTTAATTAAAGATATTCAAGAACTCTGCAACTGAAAAAAAAATAGAAAATTTTTGAGGAGGATGAAAGAAGACCCAAATAAATGGCAGAATATATCATGTTCATTCCTGGAAAGAGTTATAATATGAAAATTTAATATCATATTATCCACAATTTATCTATAAATTTGATACTATCTTAAACAGAATTCCCAGATTCCTTAGGGAAATTTCAAGTTTGCTCTCAAATTCATATGAAAATGCATATAGTAAAAAAACATAGCCAAGACAATCTTGAAGAAAGGGGAGAATTTACACTCACCAGTATAAGTGCTTCTTATAAAGCTGCACTAATTAAGACAGTATGGTCTTGGTGCAAGGGCAGACAAATATACCAATGCACCAGAATAAAGTCCAGAAATAGAGCCAAATAAGGAGGTGACACCGCAGACTAGTGAACAATAGACAATCTTTTCAACAAATAGTGCTGCGTCAACTAAAATTAATATGGAGACAAAAAAGAATTTTAACCCCTATTTTGTCCCATGCAATAAATAAATAAATAATTCCATGAGGCTTTTCGATCTAAATGTAGGAGCTTAAGGAATAAAGCTTCTAGTTAACTGCGTTGGATCATATAACTCAACGTAAAATGCAAAGTTATAAAGCTTCTAGAAGAAGACATGGAGAAAATCTGCATGACATTTGGTGATAAATTTTTATTTTATTTTTTATGGATGCATATTTTACTTATACAGTTTTTGATACAATAGCAAAAAGTACTCAACATTGAAAAGTTGATTTTATTATAAAAGAAAAATTGATATGTTGGAATTCATTAACATTAAAATTTTTTACTCTTTGAAGACATTATTAAGAAAATGAGAAGATACCAGGATAAAATATTGAAAATCTCATATCTGATAAAATACTTATATGAAGACTATCCAAAGAAGACTTAAAACACAACAATAAGGAAACAAACAGCCCAACTTAAAACAGGCAAAATGTCTCAACAGAGACCTGTGGAAGGAAAATAAATCTTGAGACCCTAAACTCACTAAGTCAAGCTGGAAAATTTTCATGCAAACCTGCATCTCATTTTAGTTCCCAAAGCAGATGGCTAAAAAGATGAAAAGCTATATGCCTTCCTAATATTTTGCCCACAAGGAAATTCCTTGTGGATCCCAAGATCTTTACCCTAAAGCGTTTCTGTTAAAACTCACCATGGCAATGTAAACTGATAGCTTATCTTCACAGGTGGTGGGACATAGGGCAGAACTCAAAGTCATTTCCCTGCCCACCTGAGACAAATGCATATCAGATTGTTTCCTCTGCCCTATTATCTATATTATTTTATGTAAAAATGCAGATTTACTGAGGCAGACAAATGTATGAATGACAATTTTCCTCTACCTGCCCAGACATGAAAATTGTGTATTTCTCAATATTCTGCCCTTTCCTTTTTAAATTTGAAACCCTCAAAATCATCTTTAAAATCAGGCATAGGCCTGTCTCCAGAATGCACATCCTTAAATTTGGCAAATAGATCTGAAATGATCGGGTCTTGCTTTGGTCATTTTCCTTGACTGACATACCTCACTAAGAATATATACAGATTGTAAATAAGCATATGAAAATATGTTCAATATTAATTATCTTTATGGAAACAGATTAAAACAACACTGAAGACCAGGCACAGTGGCTCACACCTGTAATCTCAGCACTTCCAGAAGCCAAGGCAGGCAGATCACTTGAGCCCAGAAGTTGAAGAGCCGCATGGGCAACATGATAAAACCCCATGTCTATCAAAATACAAAAATTAGTGGGGTGTGGTGGTATGCGCCTGTAATCCCAGCTACTTGAGGGGTGCTGAGGCAGTAGAATCACTTGAACCCAGGAGGCAGAGGTTGCAGTGAGCCAAGGTTGCACCACTGTACTTCAGACTAGACAACAGATGAGACTCTTTCTCAAAAAAAAAAAAAAATTAGCCAGATGTGGTGGAGTTTGCCCTTGTCCCAGCTACTTGGGAAGCTGAGGTGGGAGGATTACTTGAGCCCAGGAGATCTAGGCTTCAGAGAGTGTTACCATGCCATTGCACTCCAACCTGAGCAACAGTGAGACCATGTCTCAAAAACAAAAAACAAAAACTGAAAACAATCCCTCACAATACTGAGATAGGATTTCATATCTATTGGAATGGCTAAAATCATAAAAAAAAATAACCAATTTTTTTGAGCAACAGGAAGCCTCATTGTTGGTGGAAATGCAAATGGGTATGATTATGTTGAAAGACACTTTGGTGATTTCTTTTCAAGCTAAACATAGATTTACCATGTGACCTATTAATTGCACTCATAGATATTAACCTAATGGATTTGAAAACTTAGGTTTACACAAATACCTACAGATAATTGTTTATAGAAGTTTTATTTCTAATCCACAAAAATTGGAAATAACCAAGAAATTCTCTAATTGGTGAATGAATAAACAATCTGTGGTACATCCACACAATTGATGGCTATTTAACAACTAAAAGGAATGAAATATTAATCCACACAGCACCATGAATAAAACTTAAATGCATATTGATAAACAAAAGAAGTCAATTTGAAAAAGCTACATAGTATATGCTTCTAGTTATTTAATATTCTGAAATATTCAGGAGGGTGAATAGTTTAAGATGGCAAAATTTTAAAGATGGAAATCCAATTAGTAATTGCCATTGATAAGGGGATGAGGAAAGGTTGATTAAGTGAAGCATGGGGAATTTTTAGGAATATAAAACTGTTTTGTATTGTTATGTAGTGGTGGATACTTGACACTATCTATTCTCAAAATTTATAGAACTTCTTAGAACAAACAGTAAACCTTAATGTATGCAATTTTTTTAAAAAATAGGAGGGTGGAATACAAACTGTAGCAAAAAAAATCTGACTACATTGCAAATGTATGCCGTAACCTCTCCAAAGGAGGTGGGGAAAAGGGGTGATGATTTAAGTAACTTTAGAGATTAATGGAAATGGTTAGACAAAATACAAAAGGAACTGTACAAACACAATGTACTCTAGTTGCTAATGTTGTTTCTCACGGGGCAGTATGTAAATAGATGGTGGAAACCAGATTTTTCACTGTTGAACTGGGATTTTACAGACAAGCAGAAAGACTAGAATAATCCGTGTGATATTGAATTAAAGTTGGAACCATCAGTATGAACTAACATTTAGCTTAATATAAGTACCACTGGATAGGCATAACAATGATTACAGATATGCATCATACCTGTACGAATGGTTTGAATGCACATACATATATTTCTTAGCTCTGTCCTGACATAGATTCTTTGCTTGGACAAAGTTAGCCTTCTGAATCTTTTGCTAGCCCCATCTGTGCACTTCCTTGCAAAATCCAGTTTTAACAAAGAGCCCCGCTGATATGGTCTGGCTGTGCTCTCACCGAAAATCTCATCTTGAATTGAATCTCCATAATCTCTGTAATCCCACGTATCAAGGGAGAAACCAGGTGGAGGTAATTGGATCATAGCAGCAGTTTCCCCCATGCTGTTCTTGTGATAGTGAGTGAGTTTTCAAGAAATCTGACAGTTTTATAAGAGTTTGGTAGTTCCTCCTGTGTTCATTCTTCTTCCTGCTGCCTTGTGAAGAAGGTACCCTGCTTCTCCTTTGCCTTCTACTGTTATTGTAAGTTTCCTGAGGCCTTCTCAGTCATGCTGAACTGTGAGTCAATTAAACCTCTTTTCTTTATAAATTACCCAGTGTCAGGCACTTCTTTATAGCAGTATGAAAATGGACCAATACACCTGCTAACTCAGTTTAGTGAGAAGCCCTCATCCTTGATATTTATTCAGTTCCTCAGCCTCCACCACCCCCAGGTGATGTCTGATGACTCTGGACTGTCTTCATCAATAATCCTTTTAGGTCAGTTGAGCCAGAATTCCCTTTACCGTGATGTTTCCTCTTAGTAATTTCCCACGCACTGACTCCCGTACTGCTCCTTGGCTATCATTTCCCACTTGCTCATGCTACATTCAGAGTTGAACCCAATCTCTCTCCTTCACTGGAAGATGTGTTACAGTAGCTCCTATATCAACTGTGATGACTTTGAATAAAATCTTCCTTACCATGCTTTAACAAATATCATTAAATAACTTTCCTTTAACAGTCCTCTGAGAGGGCCTAGAAAAAATGACACCTGCCCCTATAGTAACAAGCACACCTAGCACTCAGATCTTGGTTTCTAATACCATGCTCCACTAAAGGGAACCAGGGATTCTTCTTAGAGAAATGGCTGATTCTGGGGTGGAGGCATGGAAGGTGCAAAACTGGCCTGAAGAATCTTGAAGTGATAGAAACTAAAGAAGTAATAAAATTTAAAAAGCAGGATTGGGTCATATTAAAAAGACACATGAGTTAACAGAATCATTGGTCAAAACTGAAACAACTTGAGCAAAATAAATAAATAAATAAATAACTCAAAGTATAAAAGAAATATTCAAGAATCCACATCAATGTAAATAAATGTCTGAATAAATAAATAAAAGGAGGAGGAGAAAAACACAAATCCACCATACAGAAGAATTCCAAATAACTTTCGTAGCTTCTCTGTCCTCAAGGTGGTAGAATCGTAAATTCCAAACTACTCTTAGGAACTGGCTTCAAAGAGTACAGTGTAGAAAAAGGGGAGAGGAGGGTGACTCCACAGTAGAAAAAACTGGCAGCATGACTTTGGCCAGGGGATCAGAGTTACCATCATCAGTGATAAGTCATGTTGATAGCATGTATCCTTGATAACATGTTTTCAGAAGACACTTCACTTCTGTGGTCTTTCTCCCAAAACCCTATAACCCTAGTTTAAGCAGGAGAGAACATCAGACAGATCCAAACTGAGGAACATTCTACAAACACTTGATTAAGACTCTTCAAAACTGTCAAAGTCATAAAAAAAAACCAGAAAAAAATCTAAGAAATTATCCTAGCCATAGGTGTTTAAGGAGACATGATGCCTAAATGTAATGCAGTATCCTGGATGGAATTCTGACACAGACAAAAGATATTGAATGTGAGACCAGCCTGGCCAACATGGTGAAACACCACTCTACTAAAATGCAAACATTAGCAGGGCGTGGTGGTGCCTGTAATCCCAGCTACTCAGGAGGCTGAGGTAGAAGAATCACTTGAACTCGGGAGGTGGAAGTTGCAATCAGCTGAGACGGTGCCACTGCACTCCAGCCTGGGTGATGAAGCAAGACTTCATCTCAAAAATTTAAAAAAAGGGATATTGGGAAAAATTAAGAAAATCTCAGTAAAGTAAGGACTTTAGTTAATAATAATGTATCAGTATTGATTCATTAGTTGTGGTAAATGTGCCACAGTAATGTAAGATGTTAACCATAGGGGAAATTGAGCAAAGAATACGTAGGAACTTTCTGCATCACCTTTGCAGCTTCTCTGGAAATATAAAGCTACCTTAAAATAAAAATTTATTTAAATGTAAACTGTAAAACTTCTAGAAGATAATGTAAAACGTACATAACCTTGCGGTAGCAACAGTTTCTTAATCAGAAAACAAAAATAAGCAAAACTTATAAAAAAGATTACTAAGAGTTGGACTACGTTAAAGTTAGGAACTTCTCTTCATCAAAATATGCCACTAAATGAGTAAATAGCCACAGGGTGGGAACAAAATGTTTTCAGTAAATATTATCTACAAAGAATTTGTATCCAGCATAATACTCTCTCTTCTTTTTGTTTCTCTCTCTCCTATAAATCAATAAAAATCAGACAACAAACACAATTGGACAAATAAAAAACAAAAACACTAGACAATGAATAATTAATGAATATGAAAATGTGCTCAACATCACTAAGTCGTCAGAAAAAATCAAATTAAACCCACTGAGATAACAATATATCTGACCAGAATGGCTAAAATTAGAAAAACTGAAAATACCAAGAATGTGTAGCATTGGAATTCAATACTCTTGTTAGTGCACGTGAAAACTGATAAAACCATTTTTGGAAAACTGTTAGGCCATATCTGCTAAAGCTGAGCATAAACATACCCACATACAACTCTATGGCTTAGCAATTCCACTCCTAAGTCTATATCCAGCAGATGCGTAGGCATATATGCACCAAAGAAGTGCAAAGTGTTCATAGCAGCAAGTCCTGGACTAGGGTGAGGCCAGCAAGGCACCCAGGGCACACGATTGAAATAGGCTGTCATTCTCAGGATCATATAAGTGCTGATCCTGTACTTTGCAAGCCTTGAGGGTGATTGCTTCTTTCAATTTTGTTCCCTTGCTGCCTCTCTTGACTCACACTCGTCCTGACCCCAATAGCAGCATGTTTCATATCAGCTGAAGCAGATACTGTTAAAAGTGCCCCCCAGCATCATCTGCTTTCCTGTTGCAGTGGCCACTGCCAAAGGCTTGTACTGCAACCTTCTCAGAGCACTGCCCTGAGCAACTGGGAGTGCCTTCCCCAAAAGTTCTTAAGAGGTAAATTCATACCCACCATCTTGGGTGGCTTGGAGCCAGGACTGACTGCTGTAGAAAGCAAAAACCTCACTTTCTTTCCTTAAGGCAGGCCAGATTCTGTGGTATGATTTATGCTCCAGCGCTTCCTACAGGATCAGACTGGGGCTGGGGTTTACCTGAACCCACATTCACCCTTGGCTTCTCCCCTAGCCACAGAACTTTTCCCATTCGGCTTCCTTCACCTCATTACAGGTTTCTTCTAAAAACAGCTTCTTAATGAATCATTTGTACAAGAATTTCTGTCTTGAGTTATGCTTCTAGGAAACACGACCCATGACAAGTGCCAAACTGGTAGTCACCCACATGTCTGTCATAAGGAAAGGATCAACAAATTATGTTAGTTCATACAAGGGTAAACAAACACCCATGCAAATGAGTTAACCTTTGTTGTTTACAATCACATAATAAAGTATGTCATTAGGGAAAGAAACCAGGTATAACAAGTGGATACCACATTATAACCTAATACACAGTTTATAAACCAGAATAATTAACCTGAAGCAGGAGAAGAAGAGCTGTGTTTGCCTCTGGAAGGAGTGAGGGGGTAGCAGGTCACAGCCTAAGAGGAGTTTATGGGATTCCAGGATTGTTCTATTTCTTGATTTGGTTAGAGGCTAGATGGGTGGAATTCAGGTAACATTCTAGGCCAAGGTCAATGGAAAGATATACATTTTATAAACATGTCACAAAACAGACTATATGATGTTTTGACTTGGCTTTTTTACTTTATTATGATGCAAAAGCGATATGCATTCACTAGAAACTACACTTGGAATTTTGATCTTTTTCTGTGCTGGCATTACACTCCCATGATGCCGTAGCAAGCCGCAGCTCCCTGTCAGCCACAGGATCACCGCAGTAAACAGCCAGTAGTCTACAGGGTGCTGCATTGCCAGAGGGTTTTTTTTTCCCTCTTGAATACTGTATGTAGTGTTTTCACATCCTATCACGTCTGCAAAATGCCCATCTGTGTCTCCTGCTTCTGGTGAGAAGAAAGGGAAGGCAATTACTCTTGAGTTTCACCTCAAGAGTAATTGCCTGGTATAAAGGCAGCAAGCCAGTAATGACTAATGCAAAGGGAGTTAGGACTTTCACAATCCACCATCTCAACCGTCTTAAAGGATAAGAAGTAAACCAGTAATGCATGAAATTGTCAGCATTGGTTAAATCTATCATTACCATGAAGAAAGAGCTGAACTGATTTATGATATAAAAAAATTACTTGTCACATGGACAGAAGACCACATACAGAAGTCCACACCACTTATTCTACTGAGGGTCCAGACTAAGTCAAGAAATCTTATACAATACACTAAAAGAGAGTTCAGGGACCTCATGTACACAAACACTCATAGCAAGGCATGGACAGTCCTGATGCTTCATACGTCACTGTAATTTTTATAACATGAAGGTCAGCAGTGAGGCAGCAAGCGGTGATACTGAGGGTGCTGAAGCTCTTAAGAAAGAGCTGCAGAAGGTAATTGTGAATTAGAAACATTTGCTGGAACAAATATTTAATGTCAATAAAACGAGCTTGTTCCGGAAGCATGCTGGAGAGTACATACACGTATCAAAAGTCCAAACAATGCCAGGATTAAGGCATTCAAGAACTGTTTAATGTTGCTTTGGGATGGAAGTATTGCAAGGTTCAAATTCAAGCCTTTCCCAATCTACCATGGAGAACCCTAGAGCATTAACAAATGTGGGCAAGTAAGTATGAATTTCCCTTTATTATGTCCATAACAAGAAAGCCTGTGTGACATCTGCATTGTTTGAAGACTGGTTTTGAACAGTTTTATTCCACAGGTAAGAGAATATTGTAGGCAAAACATCTCATTCAGGATTCTTCTTATCATTGACAATGCTCCAAAGCATCCACAGCATATTGGGGACAAGCATCCTGCTGTGAAAGTTGTGTGTTTGCCACTACCGTACACAACCACACTGATTCAACCAATGGACTAAAGCACATAGCTGTCTTCAAAGCATGCTATTTATGCCAAGCATTTGTGCAGGCCATTGAAATGACTGAATCCGGCTGTACACTCTGAGTTTTAGGAAGGCTATAACATCCTAAATGCTGTTCAGAATATCACTGCAGCATGGGAAGAAGTCAAACAGGAATGAATAAATGGCTTTTGAAAGACAGTTTTGAAAACATATGAGAACACACTCAAAGCCTTTAACAAAAATTCTTCTGGTGATGAAATAGTAAAAATACACAAGTTCTTAGTGCCTTGGAACAGCCAGAGTTGGGCATTGATAAAGAGGATATTCATGAGCTTGTTGGCATTGATGCTGAAGAGCTTTCTAATGATGACCTGCAAGACTGAACTGGGGTAAAAAAAATGTAAACAAGTTGAGGCAAAGGGAGGAGATGTTATACCTGAGGCACCAAGAAAGATCACAGCAAAGAAACTGGCCAAAGTATTAGCTACTATCAGAAGTGGTGTATGAAAGAAATGGTCAATTGTAAGAGATTCACAGGAGCCGACGGGAAGACACAGGATGGTCACGCTTGCTATAGGGACATAGATAATGAAAAGAAAAAACAAACTATGCAGTCAAAACTTGATGTCCTTCTGAAGACACTATACAGTGTTGGTGTCTCAGTGCCTCTATTTGCCAATCTGTAGCCCAGGGGTTCCCAACCAGTATCTATCTGTGTCCTGTTAGGAACTGGGCTACACAGGGGGTGAGCAGCAGGTGAGTGAGCAAAGCTTCATCTGTAACTGACATAAGAGCAGAAGATCAAACACCGCATGTTCTCACTCATAGGTGGGTGTTGAACAATGAGAACACATGGACACAGGGAGGGGAGCACTACACACTGGGGTCAGTTGGGGGGAAATAAGGGAGGGACAGTGGGGGGTGGGGAGCTGGGGAGAGATAGCAAGGGGAGAGATGCCAGATGTAGGTGATGGGGAGGAAGGCAGCAAATCACACTGCCACGTGTGTACCTATGCAACAATTTTGCATGTTCTTCACATGTACCCCAAAATCTAAAATGCAATAAAATAAATAAATGGGAAAAATAAAAATAAAAAAATAAAGTCTCCCCCCATCATTTGCATTACCACTGGAGCTCCACCTCCTGTCAGATCAGCAGTGGCATTAGATCTCATAGGAGCATGAACACTATTGTGAAATGCACATACAAGGGATATAGGTTGCTCACTCTTTATGAGAATCTAATGTCCAGTGATCTGTCGCTGTCTCTTGTCACTCCCAGATGGGACCGTCTAGTTGCAGGAAACGAGCTTAGTGCTCCCACTGATTCTACACTATGGTGAGTTGTATAATTATTTCATTATATGATACAATGTAATAATAATAGAAATAAAGTGCACAATGAATTTAATGTGTTTGAAGCATCCCCAAACCATCCCCTCCGTGAAAGCATTCCAAACCCAGATTCATGGAAAAAAATTGTCTTCCATGAAATTGGTTCCTGGTGCCAAAAAGGCTGGGGACCGCTGTTCTAGCCTCATCAGAAGAGAGAGAAATTGATGAACCTGGTGCTACAGGTTCCCAATCAGCCAGCAATTAATTTTAGCTTAATGCTTCAAACATTCTCCATTCTCCAAGTCCAGTGTGCTTTTAGCTGTGTACGTTAATAGTGAGTACTAAGCACCAAAAATAAAATCTAAATCCCCTACCTGACCTCCCCTTGGCCAAGGGGAAGTCACAGAAACCTTAATTAAAAACTCGTTTCCAAACCATGACCGGATGGGAGGTCAGATACACATTTTATTATACTCCCTCCCTTTTACAGTATAGACACAACTGACCAGCATTGATGTTAAAATGGAGATTGTAAGATTGATGGAATGAACTCTTTGTGGAAATAATATAGCAAATTATAAATAGAACCTAAGACCGTGCCAATTAAGGATTAAGTCACAGACCCTGTTTTAGTTCATTTTCACACTTCTGTAAAGATACCAACCAAGACTGGGTAATTTACAAAGAAAAGAGGTTTAATTGGCTCACAGTTCTGCATGGCTGGGGAGGCCTAGGATGCTTACAATCATGGCAGAAGGGAAAGCAGGCACCTTCTTCACAAGGTGGCAGGAGAAAAAAGAGTGAGGAGTGAAAACAAAAGAGCCCCTTATAAAACCATCAGATCTTGTAAGAACTCACTCACTATCATGAGAACAGCATGGAAGAAACTGCTCCCATGATCCAATCATCCCCCACTGGATTCCTCCCTCAACGCATGGGGATTATAAGAATTACAATCCAAGATGAGATTTGGATGAGAACACAGAGCCAAACCATGACACACCCAACACTGAAAGAATAAACTATTTTCTAACGGCCATAAAATGTTTCTTTTTCTCTAGCAGCGAAATAAGCACTGGCCTCAAAATAAGCAACGTGAAAACAATTGCAGCTCATCTACTGCTAGACACTGACTTACTCCATGCTCCACAAACCATAACCACTGCTTCAACTGAACAAGAAATTGATTTCAGTAACTTCCACCTGAGAAAAAGATCACTGACTATGGACTGATTCTGGCTGGTTTACAGAGGCTGTACACGGAGTGCCTTTGTGTTCCCACTTCACCTTTTGACCAATTGTGATCCATTTAAATTTTAAGTCTCCATGCCGAAGTGAACATGGACTGCAGGTAACACACATGTTTACTCTGTATACTTAAACAGAATTCTCTTCCCCCTTCATGAATATTCATAGCTCTTCCTAAAACCTGTTGAATGTGTACACTTGGCCAACCTGTACACCATAGATTCCCATCTCATCCTTCCCTTCCTCGAAGTACTTGCTAACGGCTTTGGCCAGAGGCTGCACTTAGCCTGTCAGACGGTCACCCTGCGGGCTGCAACCCTTTATAAGAACTGAAGTCTCCTTTCCAAATTTATATTGTATAATTTCTAGGTGACAGTACCCACACAACCATTCTGTTTTTCACTGTCAGTATTCAATAAATTACATGAGATATTCCACACCCTATTATAAAATAAACCTTGTGTTAGCTGATTTTGCCCAACTGTAGGGTAAGGTAAATGTTCTGAGCATGTTTGAGGTAGGCTAAGCCATAATGTTCGGTAGGTTAGGTGTGTTAAACCCATTTTTCACATATGCTAGTTTCTACTTACGATGCGTTTGTCAGGAGGTAGCCTCATCATAAGCCAAAGAGCATTTGTATTACAAAGTGTCCTACGGTGACCCCCTAATCACTGCTTTCTCTCCTTACTACGGCAGCCTGCTGACATGAGGCAGGGTCAGGGTCCTGAAAGTCATGTGTTTGGAGGGCTTGTCTTATGATATTCCAAGATTTACAATTCAATTGATGAGTTCCGTTTTCCAAATTACCTAACTAAAATTCTAAGTTAAATAAATTGTACATATCAGGGGAATTCATTCTGCTCAGAAGGATTCTAGAAATAACAGTGCTACTGCAAAGAAGGTGGCGGAATAACCAAAAAGGCAAAGAAAAAACTTTTTGAGCTGTATACTTTTTTAAAAGTTTGATCAACCAGAGCTATAAAATTTCATTCTACTTTGAAAGAAAAATGTCAAATGCCTAATAGAGAATGGGAGTGGGACATTTTTCCTACTTTTAAATCACTACAATTCTATTTCAATATTGTGATTAATGTGAGTCTCCCCACCACCTGGCCTTGTGTAATATTCCGCAGCTGAAAGAGCGTGGCCTTTCGGGCAGGCCAGACCAGAATGTAATCCTGGCCACACCATTTTCCAGCTGTGTATCATGCACATGTCACCCAACCTCTCCAACTCTTGGGCTTTCTTATCAGACCAATGGGCATGATTATAGCTCTCTAACTGCAGAGCGAGAAGGACAAATGAATTTCTTAGGAGAAAGAGCCCTGGGCATCGGGGAAATTCAAGAAATGGCAGCTCCTTCCCATTCCTTTCAAGCAGAGAGGGTCTTCCTCAGCATGCTATAAATCCATACTTGAAAGAAATCATTTATGTATTTATCCATTTGTTCAACAAATTGAATTTCACTATATACCAAACACACTACACACACTGAATTTCTACTATTCACTGACACCTTTCTAGGCCATGAGTATGCATGGGAAAATAAAGTCCTTGATGCTAGGGAGCTTACATTGTCCTGGAAGACACAGACCCAGATGCATATGTGGAAAATATGGCAGGTAATGATGGTTGCACTGAGGCAAAGGAGCAGGCTCAGGGCTTGGAAGTGCATAGGGTGATGGGTGCAGGCCGCCCCGAGGAAGTCATCTGTGCAGAAACCTCAGTAACAAACGTAGCAAGACCTGCAGAAGGTGAGGTGAATGAGGAAAGAACATCTTAGCACAAAATACGTCAATTACTCTAAGTTTTCAATGGAAGGTCCCCCCCTTTTTTCAAGTGGTGGGAAAAAAGTGGCTCATTTAATGGTAAAACACAACTCTTGAACGTGAAACCAGCTCCTGAATACCTCCACCAGAGTCAAGAAGAACCCCTTTGGACTCACCTGGAGCCTGTGTGTTACCTCTTGTTACCTTTTACCTTTACAGCCATGTTTGAGAATTATTTGAATCTATGTTTGGTAGTAAGAACATAGTGAGAGGAGCCAAGACACCATTTGATTGCCTCTTAGCTTCAGCGTCCCACTGTGGATGATTCTTGATCTACAAGACCTTTAAATGTAAATCCTGAGTAGATGATTTTATGAAAAGGGCACACTAGGGCAGTAAGGGCTTGGGTTTTGAAGGCAGGCAAAATTTGACTTGAATACTTGCTTCAACTTCCTAGATAGGTGACTTTAGACACGGCATTTGACTTCTCTGAGCCTCAGAATTTAAATCTGTAAAATGAGTATTACAACATGTGCCTCATAGTGTGCATTTTTGTTTCATTGGTTTTCATTGTTGCTACTTTTGTTGAATGTCTAGAAAATATTGCTAGGCACTGAAAATAATGCCTACCCTCAAGGAGCTTATATTTAAATAGAAGAATTCAGATTGCAGGCAAAAAAGTGTGAACATAATAAAATAATGTCACAGAATAGCAAGTGCTACCACAGAAATAATCTCTATTTTATAACATGATTGAGGGTGAATGAGAGGGATCTCTTTTAGAAAGATATAGAGGCTTCTTGGAGAGATTCTCTGAAAAGGAGACATTTGATCTGGGTCCTAAAGGGTGATTAGGAGGAGCCATTTGGGAATCAAGGGTGTGAAGTGAGAAGGAGAGACCTGTAGACAGAATTACAAGTGTTCATGGAAGAGCCTGACAGTGTGTTTAGTGTGCAGAGAACATGAGCTGAGGTGGGTCCTAGGGTTGGAGGGTAGACAGACACCAGGACATAGTAGATTTGTAAATGTCATCTGTTTGGATTTTAATCTAAACGCAACAGAAAGCCATAGGAGGGTCATAATTAGTGGCATGTTATGATCTCATTTCGTTTTAAAAATTACTGTGCTGCATGAAGATTCATCATAAAAAGATGAGTAGAAGCAGGAGGATTTGTGAGAATTCTATTGTAGGAAGGATGATATTGGCTGAAATTATGGAGAGAGGATGATCAGCAGTAGATGAATTTAGGCTTTAGATCAGAATAGAGTCAAAAAGAAATGTTAATGGATTAGATTTAAAGTCTGAAAAGGCAGGGAAAGAAAGAGTCATGATTCTTAGGCTTTTGGCTTAAGCAACAGGATAATGTTCTTGAAAGAATGATGTGAAACAATGTGCATAGCCTGTCTATAATGCCTCGTTGTATTACTAAATATTTTGAGACTATGACACAGATTAAATTCAAGATGACTTAAGCACATAAATAGTGTTGATTCACACAGTGGGAAACTAAGGGTCATGCTGGCCATATGCACAGGTGCATCCAGGTCTTCCAAAGATGATGGCAGGACATTGTTTCTCTGTTGCTTCATTTGATAATCTGGCTCTTCCTACCTCAAAGGAAAAATGACCGATCATCTCAAGTCTAAATCCAAACAACTGCAATCTGAAAGAAAAAGAAACTCCTCTTCCAAAGTAAAAATGCTAGATGCTGTGAATCGAATAGATTTTCTTGAGGCATGTGTCCATCTGGGGACCACTCTCTGGCTGCTACCACAGGGACAGGGCCTGAGGATTAACCTAACCTCGGCCACCAGTCCCTTGCTTGCTCTTCTGTGGTTGGTTGCCTGCAACAAGGCTGACTACAATCCCTCTCTACCCTGGTTGCATATGCCACTTCTTTCATCAAGAAGTATATCTGTAACCTCTCCCTTGCATCTGGGATGCTTCTGTGATATAGTTTGAGCCATAAATGCAGTGGAAGTGACAATGTAAGATTTTCAAGTCCTAAGTTTTTAGAACTCCTTTATCTTCATTTTCATCTTCTTGGGAGCAAGCCGTCATATAAAGAAGCTTGAGGCTGACTGCTCAATGGTGAGAGATCAAACAAGAGAGAGGCACAGGCAGTCCCAGCCATTTCAGCCTCTTTGCTGAACCCACAGACCTGGGAGGGAAGCCATGTTGGTTGTTCCAACACTAGCCAAGCTCCCAGTTAATTGTATCCACACAGGACTGCTTACAGAATTTATGGGACCCAATGCAAAATAAAAACATGGAGTCTTTTGTCCAAAAAGCAGGAAAGAAAAGTACCCTAAAATGTACTAAAATATACAAGTTGTTCCCTTTAGTTCGTGGTTTCTCTTTCTACTTGTGACTTTTCAAAAAATTTGCAATTTAATATTGTTTTAAGTAAAGAACATTAAGATATTTAATTATTAGCATGAATTTTACCATTCATCTTTAATTCTACTTTTAAGTACAAACATCAGAGCACTTAACTCATATGCAGAATCACTGAAATTTCACAATTTGTGTTTTGTGACTCATCTCTGGGTAGTGCCTCCAGGTGACCAGAAGAAAGGTTTTGGAGTGGGACCCCCCAGGCACAGAGACAACCAAGAGAGGGCCTCCTTAGGGCACTCATGGGGCAGATGCAGACTCTCACAGGTGTCTGGGGTTCCTGCCCTGCAACCTGGGATCAGGCCTGATGGCCACTGGCATACTCGTCCCACAAACTATTGGAATGGTGACCAGGACTGGGAGGAGGGTGGAGAAGTCAAGTGAGGCATTTTCTCATTCCATAAACCTGCCACCCCAACCATAGCAAACAAGCGATCCTCAAGGATTTGGCAACCTCCATGCCAGGACATGCAAGTCAGGGATGGGCAAGAGGCTCCCCAGTCCTGAGTCACCCACCAAATGGTGCTGTGGTCCTGCCAGCTGAGGGCAGGAATGGCCACTGCCGTGACCTGCCCCAAGAAGCCATGGGGCAGGGATGTCTCTAGACCCTCTCCACACCGTGTGCCTGGGTCCCTCCAACATTAGAGAGCAGAGGGTGGTGGCAGAACAGACTTTCCCCTTGCTGACCCAACCTAGTCACCATCCTACGTGGAGGGCCATGTTCATGGGGCAGAGGCCAAGAGAGGAATGCCAGGTGGATCCCAGGACATCAAGGTACATGGAGAAAGTGGCTGAAAATCCCATCTGGGGATGGGGTGGGGAGACAGGAGAGATATAGTGGGAAGCAGGGCCACATGTTCCAAGGCCTCTATGAATATTCAATTGTCCTATTATTTACAAAATACAAATTCAAAGATAAATGTGACCACTATTTCAAGATAGTGACCACAAAGCTTTAAACCCCAATCTTGAGGCCCTTCTAAGCACAGGCTCCTTGAAATGCACTGGTCACATGCTCAGGAATCTATTCCTGCAGCTGTGTGAGTGATACCAGCCAACAGCTCACGGAGCAGAACCACCCAACAGAACCCAGCCAATGTACAGAATCATAAACAAAGTATACATTTTTATAGTATTCTCTTTCAAGCTACTAAGCTTAGGGTACAAGTTACATGTGCCTGGCTAAATTTCAGACTGGCTAATGATGGCTTTGTGCTTCCTATTCTTCTTCCTTTCGCATTTATAAATGGAAGTATCAAAATCAGCTCTTTGGTTCTGTCTTATCATTGCATATTGAGTGTTTGCGTAGAGGATAATTTTGTTTTTAGTGCCCAGGCCACTGGATCAACTGGTGTTGCACCCGAGGAGTTACATTTAAGGAATTACACGTAAGAAGTTTAATGTGTACCTAGACCTCATTACATGATGAGATTTCGGACTTGGAGCAGCCTTATGCTATGATTGGATGAGACTTCAGGGATCTTGGGAGGGTCTGAGTGTATTGTGTAGACATGAGAGGCAAATATTTGTAGCCAGGGTGAAGTGTAATACATCATCAGCAAAGAGATCTACCAACATTTCTCTTGTCCTTGTCTATGTATACTGCTACTCCCCCCATTAGGAGGCAGAGTCTATGTTTTCTCCCTTTGAATCTGAGCTGGACTTTTGATTCATTTTGGCCAATAGAATGTGGTGGTGGAAGGGACACTGTCTAACTTTTGGGATTACGTCTTCAGAGACCTTGCAGCTTTCATTGTTAGCCTGTCGGGGCCATCCGGATCTATCCCAGCCCCAGATGAGCTCCCAGCAAAATGTAGCCACACAACAATCACACAGAACAGCAGCAGGGCCAAGCTAAGTCCAGCCAATGTCCAGATCACAGGATGTGATGCATTATTTAAAACACTAAGTTGTGGGGTCATCGGTTACATGACAATGGATAACTGAAACACCTGGTAACTAATGAGGGTGGACAATCACATTGAGATTGTCCATCACCGTGATGGCCCGTCACTGCCATGATCAACAATCTCAGTATGGACATGAAGAATTGGGGAGGGAAATTAGTAGACCCAAAGGAAATAGATGTGTTCTCATCACTACATTCCATCCTTCGGCTGCCCTGTGCATTCTTGTACCCTTATTTTCATAAGTTCCAGAAATATTTTTATCTTAAAAAAGAGAACTATCCCATATACAAATGAAAATGTACCCACTCCTTCCTCAAAGAGAGACAACTCCAAGATGTTTTTAGTTACTACATTCAGTTCCAAATTCAGTTTTCTGATTAAATTCTTCTTAGTTGTCTTCCAATGTATTTTTCATTGTCCATTGACCAATGAGATGAATAATAATTTTAACTAGTCTTGACACCCAGTATACAATAGTAGAGGAAAAACAAGGAAAGAAAAAGATCAAGGTTATCTCCACTTGGATAAGTGGGGAGGGGGAAGTGGCTTATGTTTGCACAGCCATCCTGTCGGGCAGCAGAGCCAGATTCAATTGTTTTGGCAAGTCGGGAAGTTTCCTGATCAGTCAACTTGGCCCATTCAATTCTGCTCTTTAAACAGTTAGCTTTCGTCCACCATTCTCTGTACATTTGAAGCAAGCGCTGGAAGGAATCCCCTTCCTGGCCTGCAATCACTTGGCAGCCTGCTTCCCATTGTCTCAGAGGCCTGGGGAATTGTGAAATCACCACCCTGCATTTACCAGGATTGAAGTTCCTCCTGCCACACAAAATCCCCTAACAGCTCAGTCACCTGTTAATTGATGTAACTTCTGAAAACACCACTGGCTGGTAACCAAACACAAGAGCTTTTTGAGTCAGAGTCCATGAATCTGGATGCTCCCTTAACGTTTTTCTTAACTTATTTTTAGATGGAGTATCCCTCTGTTGCCAGGTTGGACTGCAGTGGTGCAATCTCGGCTCACTGCAACCTCCGCCCCCTGGGTTCAAGTGATTCTCCTGCCTCCTCCTCCTGAGTAGCTGGGACTACAGGCGCATGCCACCACACCCAGCTAAGTTTTGCATTTTTAGTAGAGATGGCGTTTCACTATGTTGGAGAGGATGGTTTTAATCTTTTGACCTCGTGATCCTCCCGCCTTGGCTTCCTAAAGTGCTGGGATTATAGGTGTGAGCCACCGTGCCAAGCCATAGTTTTCGTTACTTATTAGTAGATCTTAAAGCTCTGCCCTTTGTTGTATTCCTCAGCTAAATGACCTCCATTTGGGTGGCTAGCTCAGTAGGGAGACTGATCTGTCCTCTGTGCTCTGCCTCCAGGCTGTAAAACAGAGTGCACAGAGAGAATATCTCCAGAGGAATATGAGAGGTCAGGGTTTCCCAATTTTCCAGCTCCTTCTGGGCTATGATCTTATTTCCAGTTATACTTTCCAACTTCACTAGCTTTATTGGGGTAAGGACAAGGGCTTTTGCAAATTTACAGGCCTCATAAATCCAGCTCTCAGTGATCTTGAACAGCTGCCCAGAGGCAGAAAATGCCTCTAAACAAAATGCCCATCATTTCCTTCCTTCTTTAAAAATAACTGGCTTGGATGAAGTGTGCAATAGTTAAGGCCCTAGGAGTCTACTTCTTAACATCCTGAAATTGACTACCAACTCACCCTTTCAGAAGGTTCAGGGACTGAGGCTTTAGATATGCAGATCAGGGATTGCCAGCTTCCCAGATGCAACAGGGGACTCCTCACACCTTATACCTCGCGCAGACCCGGGTGAGCCTGTTTTACAGGGCTTGTCACTTCTATGCACTAATTTCTTGGTTAAATGGAAATCTTTCAAAATAACTCAACTAAAAGTAAATTAAGAAGGAAGAAAGGAAGGGAGGAAGGAAAACATAGGCTTAAAGTAGAAGGAAATCCGAGGTAGAAACTGGCGGCAGGCACGTCCGAGTCTAGGGCTCAGCTGATGCCATGGTCTCAGTGTCTCCAGCAGCGTTTGACCTGTTTCCCGTGTGCTGCCGTCGCTCCCAGCTGGGCTTCCTGCAGTGATGGTAGAAAAGATGCCTTCTGTATACCCCTTGCCTGCATTTCTATAGCTCATGATCCCTGAAAAATGAAGACCATTTATTTCCCAGAATCTATGTATCATTTTTCTCCTGCTTGCATCCCTCACTATTCAAGGGACATGGTATTGCCCAGAGCCTGGATTTCTTTTTCTGTCTCCTATGCTCAGAGAGGACAGGATCTCAGTGGCTAAAGTCAGGAAGTGGACTGGTTTCCTTTGGGAAATAGGGTCTAAGCAGAAAAAAATAAACAACAAAAAAATGTCAGCGGTGCCCAACATTTCCATTATAAAGGACAACATGTCTTTGCTTTTTTTTTTAGACAGAGTGTCACTCTGTCACCAGGTTGTTGGAGTGCGGTGGTGTGATGTCAGCTCAATGCAACCTCTGCCTCCCAGGTTCAAGCAATTCTTCTGCCTCAACCTCCTGAGTAGCTGGGACTACAAGCACACGCCACCACACCCAGATAATTTTTGTATTTTTAGTAGAGATGGGATTTCACCATATGGGCCAAGCTGGTTTCAAACTCCTGACCTCGTGATCCGCCCACATCGGCCAACCAAAGTGCTGGAATTACTGACGTGACCCACCGCGCCAGCCATCTTTGCATTTTTAACCTGAGCTAACCCTGAGATTTTTCCAGCTGGGAAGTGAAGGAGACTATCTAGTAAAGACTTTCAGCCTCTCCCATGACCAGAGATGCCCAGACATTTCTGGAAACCTGCTGAGGAGCAGGATTACCTGCCTGCTCAGACACACGGGTCTCGCCATGGCCTCTCCTGCTGGGGCTCTGGTTTCCCAATGTCTGAGACCCCGTGGCTGAAATCTGCCCACAAGCAATGGGGGATGTTCTTTTATAACTAACTAGCAACTCCGGCCCTGCCATGCTGCTCCACACAGCCCCCACCCATGTGCACTAGGCTCAAGGCAGGGTGTCCTTCCATCCCACCATTGCACCCCCAGATCCCAGATGGGCTTCCAGTGTCTCAGAGAGTCTTGAGGCAATAGCCTTCTCACCTAAAACTCAAGCTGGAAGGCATGGGACCTGTCTGGGGGTCTACAGACAGCCTCAGTGACAGACCTCTGCTGAACTCCCCAGTCCTCTCCAAGGCAGTAGCTTGGCCTAGAACCAAATGTGTGCCTTGATCATTTCTCTTCGTGTGTGTGTGTGTGTGTGTGTGTGTAATTTTAATCTTAATTATTTTTATATGTTTTTGTTTTGTTTTCTGGATTTTTTTATTGCATTTTAGGTTTGGGGGTACATGTGAAGAACATGCAAGATTGTTGCATGTTCTTTTACACTTTTACACTGTACACAGAGTAAAAGTGTTCCATGTACACACATGGCAGTGTGATTTGCTGCCTTCCACCCCATCACCCATATCTGGCATTTCTCCCCATGCTATCTCTTTCCAACTCCCTACCCTCCCACTGTCCCTCCCTTGCCCCCCCAAAACAGACTCCAGTGTGTGATGCTCCCCTCCCTGTCTCCATGTGTTCTCATTGTTCAACACCCACCTATAAGTGAGAACATGCTGTGTTTGATTTTCTGTTCTTGTGTCAGTTTGCTGAGAATGATGGTTTCCAGGTTCATCCATGTCCCTACAAAGGACACAAACTCATAGTTTTTTATGGCAGCATAGTATTCCATGGTGTATATGTGCCACATTTTCCCTGTCCAGTCTATCATATGTGGGCATTTGGTTTGGTTCCAGGTCTTTGCTATTGTAAGTAGTGCCTCAATGAAACATTTGTGTGCATGTGTCCTTATAGTAGAACAATTTATAAACCTTTGGATATATACCCAGTAATGGGATTGCTGGGTCAAATGGAATTTCTATTTCTAGGTCCTTGAGGAATCGCCACACTGCCTTCCACAATGGTTGAACTAATTTACACTCCCACCAACAGTGTAAAAGTGTTCCTATTTCTCCACATCCTCTTCAGCATCTGCTGTCTCCAGATTTTTTAATGATCACCATTCTAACTGGCGTGAGATGGTATCTCAATGTGGTTTTGATTTGCATTCCTCTAACGACCAGTGATGATGAGCATTTTTTCATATGTTTCTTGGCCTTATGTATGTCTTCTTTTGTAAAGTGTCTGTTCATATTATTCACCCACAATTTTAATTTTTTTAACTTTATGGTTTTTTTTAACTTTTAGGTTCAAGGTACACGTGAATTTTTTTTAGATAGGTAAACTCATGTCACAGGGGCGCGTTGTGGAGATTATTTCATCACTTAGGCATTAAGGCTAGTACCTCATAGTTACGTTTCCTGATCTTCTCCCTCCTCCCACCCTCCATCATCAAGTAGGCCTCAGTGTCTGTTGTTTGCATCTTTGTTTCCATGACATTTCATCATTTAGCTCCTAGTTATAAGTCAGAGTATGTGGTTTCTGGTTTTCTGTTCCTGTATTAGTTTGCTAGGGATCATGCCTCCTCTCTTAAGACCAGCTCTTCCTCAGTTATTCCTCAGCTCCAAGGCCCAACAGATCTCATGAGGACCCTCTGCTGAGCTGCCTTCTCACCCTCTGATCTAATTTGATTATGAAATGAATGGGTTCTCTCCAGAGCTGAGCTTCAAAGGAAACTATTCCTTGTAGTTGCTTTTAATCCCAGGGAGTTAGTTGGTGGAGACTCTCTTTTCTTTATAGAGCCTAGAACATGTTCCAAAGTCAACACTGAGGTCAGCGCTCTGCAACCAGCATGATGAAGTCAGCAGCCAGCCCGGCCCTTCTTCACAGCTGCTTCCAAACAGAAAGACCCTGAAGAAACCCGGGAACAGAAATTGCTTCTTTCTTGTCCATATTTTTTTTCTGCTTTTAT
Source organism: Sapajus apella (assembly GCF_009761245.1). Classification (NCBI taxonomy): domain Eukaryota; kingdom Metazoa; phylum Chordata; class Mammalia; order Primates; family Cebidae; genus Sapajus; species Sapajus apella. The sequence goes on along the minus strand of NW_022436943.1, from coordinate 56,973,091 downwards.
CTTTAAAATCCCACATGCTTAGTGCTGGAAATAGGGAAGTGACACTTTTGTCAAGAAGAAAGTTATTCAGATGTCTTGGAGGAATGAAAAAAGAAAAGCATTAGATCACCCTAAATCTTACAGCTTCTGACATATCAGTGGGTTTCTGAGTTAAAGTGACTTGAGAAACGAGCACATTTCTGGGCAGGAAGTCAGGAGGAAGTGTGAGCTCAGCGTGGGGTGATCAGTTGCCGCCATTTCCTCATGATTTTCGGCCTTCTTGTCAACGTTCATTTTGCCCTCAGCACTGCTTCCCTTTGTAGCTGAGGCCGATTGTTTATTGTTCATACACACACACACACACACACACATATATACACACATATATGTGTGTGTGTGTGTGTATACACATATATATTCCAACTGATGCTCAGGTTGGAATGCTGTGACACGATCATGGCTCACTGCAGCCTTGACTACCAGGGCTTAAGGGATTCTTCTTCCTCTGCCTCTCAAGTAGCTAGGATGACAGGCACACACCACCATGCAATGCTGATTCTTTAAAATTTTCTTGTAGATATGGGGTCTCACTATGCCCAGGCTGGTCACAAACTCCTGAGTCGTCCCCCTACCTTCACCTCCTGAAGTGCTGGGATTACAGGTGTGAGCCACCCCACCCACTGGTTTCAATATTTAAAGGAAAAAGAGCAGGCAGGAGGGGAAGGGGAAAGAAAAAAAATGGAGGGTTAGAAGTGAAGTAAGTGGCCACATTCTTGAGCAGCTTTGATTAGTGCTCACTGAATTCACATGTCACGTGGGAAAGGAGGGGGTAGAAGAACAGTCAATTATGCATTCATCTCGTGCCCAGTAAATCTGCGTTTGTCTCTGGGTAGGAGGAAGGATGATGTCTGGTTTCGTCTTTGTCCTGTAGCTGTGAAGATAAGCTGTTAATTTACATTGTCAGGGTGAGAGAGGCCACCTAGGGAGGTATGTGGTCTTCCGTGTTGTAGCTATTTAGGAGCACAGGGAAAGGCAGGATTTCTTTGCATAAGTCACTGTCCAAGCTTAAATTTTCAATTTGGCATAGTAAGTTTGGGGTCCTGAGATTTTATTTCTCTTTCAGAGTCCTCTAGGATCCTCACATTAGGATGGGCTGCCGTGGGACAAGTGAGCTCCCTCCACCAATGGCTGCAAACTAAGGCTAATGCATGGTTGTCAGCGATGCGCTGGGCTGTTGGCATGTTGGGCGGGTCTTTAACACCTCCTCACATGAGCTGCAAAGCACGCGGGGTCAGTCCTGCGCCACCCAACTACATGCTGAATGCCTCTGTCCTCTTGACAAAACCTGCTTAGTTGTACTCTATTGCCTGTCCCAATCCATGTAAGGGGAAATTGGGGACAGAAAGGTAAAGTCCTTTACTGAGTAAGCAGTAGAACTGCAATCTCAGCAGGTGTCTACCTGAGTCTCATCATAGCCATGTTTGCCCTTTATGATCACCCACCTTCTAATCTGTGACGTGAAGACATTCCACTTGAAAATGTGGCAGAGTGGAGAGAGGGAAGGGCCAGATGGAGGCAGAAAACCCGCATGGCTACTTAACAGCTGTGACTTCAAACAAGCTACTTACCTTCTGTGATTCTCAGTTCAGGGAAAAGGGAGACATCAGTACTACCTACCTCTCAGTATTGTTCTGAAATTAAATGAGCTGACTCACAGAAATCACATAAAGCCGCGCCTGACTCGTAGGCAGTGCTCAGAAAGTGTTACTACTGCTGCTATTGTTACTCCTGCTGATGCGACTGCTATTACTCCTGCTGCCACTGCTGCCACTATTGCAACTGCGGCTATGAATACGGTTACTGTGATCGCTGCGGCTAGTAATACTGCTCATGCTGCTGCTGATGTTACTACGAGTAAGTACCACAAGACATGGTGTTCCTCAGGGCTACGGACACATTGTTTCAAAGAGGAAGTGGTCTTCCATAGGGCTTAAAGCATCTGATTTGGAGTCAGCTCTGAGTTCAAAGGCCAACTCTCCCATTACTCTCCACACAGCAAGGTCTGAACTCCATTTCTCTCCTGTCAAGTGGGAATCATTGGCACACTGCTTATATCATTGCCTTACTATAAGAAGCAAGGGGGAGAGTTTATGTAAAAGTCTTAATTTGTAGTTTCTATTACAATGGGAATTTATTGGGATGATATATTTATTGAGATGCAGTTGAGGAGAATGGTGGCAGGGATGATGATTGCTACTCAGAACATGCTGAGAAACTTCTTCCATCCAAGGACATAGATGTGGAAGTAAATTGCGAAATATCTTAGGATTAGGGTCATGAGAGGGTTTAGAACAGGATCCTGTGTTAGCCAGAGAATGGAATGCCCAGAGCTGCCTAGATAGCCCCTGTACCAACTGTGCCCTCCTCTCTTGGGGACTGTGACATGCCCCGCCTCCCCAGCCCATCCCTGCATGGCCTCCCCAAAAATCCACAGGGAAGCAGGGCTTTCCTGGCAAAGAGCCATCCTAACTGCCTGCCTTCCTGAAAGCCAGCCTCCATTCTGTCAGATGCTGAATAGCATGTGTGCATCTGCTCAATTGCAGACGAGTCTAGTGTTTGAAAATTCAAGGAAATGTGTTATTCCTGCTGGTAACTTTTGTCACCCTGAAGCTTCTGGATTACCTGGGTCCCTAAGCACTCATCCCAGCCCCAGTCCTGGCCCTGCAGTCAGCCTGTCTGCCCACACAGGTGAAGATGCTGAGGGAAGCAGAGTCTGGAGACCACCCCTGGTCCATCTTGCTCCTCACATCTCACCGAATGTCTCCTGATCAGTAGGGTCTTTCCCGAGACCTCCTTAACCACATGGATCATCCCTGGTTTCTTCCTCATGCCAGAAGGTGGACTTCCTCCCTAACATTTCTCTTCCGTTTGTTAAGACATGTTTATTTGTTACCTGATGAGTTTCTTTCTGCACCAGACTCAAAGTTTCATGAAGCAGCTCCTCGCATTCAGTGTGGTATCCACAGTGCCCTACAGCATGCTTGGTGCACAGTAGGTGCATAATAAACAATAAATATCTATAGCAGAAGGAATGAAGAAATGGATGACTTTTACAAAAAGAAAGGGAAACAACAACAATAAAAAATAATAAATTGTTCCATAGAAATACAGCATCTGGGCACTGAATGGGGCTTTAGCAATGGCATTTGTCATTCACCCCATTCTGAGGTCCCAGCTACAAAATCTGAACAAATGGCCACAGCATTCCCCTTGAACAAAGCTGAAGAGATACACTCTGGACATTAGCTGCTCATTTGGTTTATTTATGAAGAGAGTGTTGGAAAGACACCTGCCCTGGGTATTCTGAGACTTGGATCCTATCTGGTGCATGGCATTGCAGGTGAACTGAGCAAAACACTTGGATCTTACAATTTCAGTCCTTCATAGGCAAGCAGAGGAAGCTGGATCACACAGTCCTTAGTATCTGCGCTTTCTGACCTTATTTTATTTCCTCTGTGCCATACTATTTTTGTTTCTGCTCACTTGTTCAAAAAACCAAGGCTGAAATCTCTTTTCTAACTTCCCTTATGAGTGAATTTATGCCTTTATTATGGGAGTTGATTCATTGCAAAAGTGAGTTCAGTCCCCTTTCTCTCTCTCTTGCCCTTATGCCTTCCACAATAGGATGACATAGAAAGAAGGGAACTTGCAAGAGGCTGGTCCTGCAATCTTACACCTTCTAGCTTCCAGAAGTATAAGGAAAGATATTTCTATATTTTATAAATTACCCAGTCCGTGGTCTTCTGTTACAGCAGCACAAAACAGACGAAGACACCAGCTTAGCACAGCTAACAAGTGGCCAAACCAACATTGGAATTTGATTCCACCTGATTCCAAAATACTCCTAAGCTAAGACTAACCGTTCTTACTCCCAGCACTGAATCTAGTTCTTCCCTCATCACCCTTTTGTGTGAGATTGGGCAATTTCCTTCTTGGGACCTCAGAAAAGGTGTATGGCTTACCGAACGGTTGTCAGAGTTGAAAAGGAAGTCGTGGTGTCATGGTGGAAAGTACATTGTTAACTGTGAAGTGATGTGCTCACCAGTGTTGTCATCAATGTCAGTGTTCAAGGCTTAATGATGACCCCATCATGGAGGGCGAATGCCTTGGCCTTTCACGGGATGAGAGTAACAGGTATGATGCCAGTTGTCAAGAGAGGATTCCCGGGGCCAGTGATAGTTAAATTAGGACCTGAAGGGTGGCAGGTGTTACATATTCCATGTTAGGGCAACCCTGAAACCATCACAACTCCTTGTCTCCTTACCTTCCTTTTCAGACTCCTTTATAGAGAGCCACGGCCATGTGACCCAGTCTGCCCTGTGGAATATAACAAGTCCCTGGGTAGAACCCTTTAAGAGAGACCCAGCTAGCATGTCCTTCAGCCCAGCATCCACTCCTTTTGCTCCTGCACCTCTGCCTCTTCTTGCTGAGAAGGTAGATAGGCCTGGAGACACAGCAGCCTTCATGTGACCATGAGGGTAAGTCACAACATCAAACATGGAGATGGCATGATAGACATTGTGTTTTAATGACTTCCAAAACAACAGTTTCACATGAGATTTAAAAAAATATACTTTGGTGGTGAAATTCTCGTTACTTGGATTGTCTTTTATTTGCCACTGAATGCATATAAGGATCAGATAGATGACGGCACACACAAAGTGAGGCAGGGAGTAGGGCAAGAGGGTAGAAGAGAGAATAGCTGAAGAAGCCATCTCTCACATTGCACCAAGATACATTGCACGTGGACACCAGAGAGACAGCAGTTGCTGCCAGTGTGGAGGTCTCATGGTCTAGATTCAAGTTCATCCAACCCCTCCAGCTCATGCTTGACAGGGGTTTTCTAAGACTGCCCAATGCCAACCCAGAGTGAGTATTCATTTAGTCATTCAGAAAGCAGGTCTTCAGTATGACTCTCTAAACACACTGCTAAATGCTTTTCATGTGTCATTGTGAGCCTGTTCACATGTATAGGCTCATTTAAGCCTCCCTTTACTGCAAAGATGATGAGTCCCATTTTACAAAAGAAAAAGATGAGAGCCGGAAAGGTAAACATTATGTCCAAAGTTTCTGACCTAAGACTCAAGCCCAAGCCACTAACTCCCAATTCTGTGATTTAATTGCTGTGCTGTACTGCAAATCAAATATCTGTTCTTCTCTGAAATCTGAGGGGAATACACGCACACACACACAATTGCTCAGTCTCTTCTCTGTGGTCCCACATGCCTACTTGAATTTATGCAGAATGTCATTGTGAGTATCATGGACTTCTCTTCGGGACTGTGAGCACCTTCTCAGCTGGGAACCAGGCCTTATTCAGTTTCACATGTCAGCACCTAATAGGCTTTCCGAATAACTATCGATTCAAAAGATGAGCTAACTAACGAAATAACAAAGGTCAGATTTTGACACAACCAATCAGAGGGGCTGATAGAAAAAAACCCAGGCTTGAGCCACAGAAAACAAGAATGGGGTAATTCTGAACCACCTGTGTGTTTACTATCTCTTTAACCTTTCGCACTTTTTATTATGTAAATTTTAATATTAATAAATCATTGATCTATTAATAATGCATGATTATTATTGTACCTCATGTCCGTTTTTATGTGTTCCCCACTTTTGTCTTATCTCTAGAATCCATCCCAAAACTTCTAGATGTGACAAAATCTAGAAGCATGTCTTTTGACATGGTTCCCAGAGGCTCCATTAAGTCAGGAATACGTCTTCTCTCTTGTCATGAGAGCCACGACGAGGGAAAAAATAATAATAATTATGTTCCAAACCAGATGAAGATTGCATATCTTATTAATAGCTGAGATAAACTGTGTACACCCTCAAAGCTGGGTCAATAACGATTCATCAGCCTTCGTTACCAACATCTTTAAAAACTGATGTGAGTCATAGGGAGCTGTTTTGCACAAGATTTGTCACCTGGATCTGAACGGGAAATGAATAACTAAATATAAAATGCCATTTTGCTGTGATTCATAACTCTTTCAAGCTGACAGACATCGTCAAGGGATACAATCTTTCCTCTATTTCTAAAGAATGCAGTCAAGGGGTCTGCTTCTTAGTTTCTTATCATCCTGAAGAAGGATCAGATAGAATGCCTGTAAGTCAACCACAAGGAATAGCTTTCTTGTTTTTACTTTCTGACAATGTTCATATCGGGTAAAGAGGCCATAATCCACATGCTGTGTTTCTAGGGAAATGAAAGTTCCAAAATGTAATTATCTTCGCCTTAGGATTCTCTAACTGGGCTGTTTCCCTTCCACAACATGTACAATTACATTTGAAAACTAATACGTGTTGCAATCCCTCCCATCCACAAGCATTCCTCATACATCATTGTAGCATATACGGATTATCTTCTATTTACCTAAGCATTTATCATTGAGGTTTACACAAATTTCAAGGTATTCCTTGAGATTGCTTAGGATGAGAGACATCAGAACCATTAGTGGCAACACTCAAAGTATGTAGAACAGTTAGAAAATCAGAAAGCTAAAGATTGTTCTTCGTGTGTTCCCTGCACAACACATGCAAAATGCACAACCATTGTCCTAAGACTCTGAGGGGGTTAGAATCTGAAGAGTTTCTAGTGATGAAAGAATTTGTAACTAGATATTTATGACATAATGACATAGCATGCATGACATTGCATACTGCAGTGGCTAATGGCCCAGATACAAATTCATGTTAGAACAATGCTATCTCCATCAAGCTACCAATGACCTTCTTCACAGAACTATAAAAAACCACCTTAAACTTCATATGGAACCAAAAGAGAGCCTGCATAGCCAAGTCAATTCTAAGCAAAAAGAACAAAGCTGTAGGCATCACGCTACCTGACTTCAAACTACACTAGAAGGCTACAGTAATCAAAACAGCATGGTACTGGTACCAAAACATACATATAGACCAATGGAACAGAACAGAGGCCTCAGAGACAATGCCACATATCTACAACCATCTGATCTTTGACAAACATGACAAAAACAAGCAATGGGGAAAGGATTCCCTGTTTAATAAATGGTGCTGGGAAAACTGGCTAGCCATGTGCAGAAAGCAGAAACTGGACCCTTTACTGACCTTACACTAAAATTAACTCCAGATGAATTAAAGACTTAAACATAAGTCCTAACATCATAAAAACCGTAGAAGAAAACCTAGGCAAAACCATTCAGGACATAGGCGTAGGCAAGGACTTCATGACTAAAACACCAAAAGCATTGGTAACAAAAGCCAAAACAGACAAATGAGATTTAATTAAACTTCAGAGCTTCTGTACAGCAAAAGCTACAATCATTAGAGTGCACCGGCAACCAACAGAATAGGAAAAAATTTTTGCAATCTACCCATCTGACAAAGGGCTAATATCCAGAACCTACAAAGAAATAAAACAGATTTACAAGAAAAAAAACAACCCCATTCAAAAGTGGGTGAAGGATATGAACAGACACTCTTCAAAAGAAGACATATATGAGGCCAACAAATATGAAAAAATGCTCATGATCACTGGTCATTAGAGAAGTGCAAATCAAAACCACATTGAGATACTATCTCACACGAGTTAGAATAGTGATCATCAACAAATCTGGAGACAACAGGTGCTGGAGAGGATGTGGAGAAGTAGGAACACTTTTACACTGTTGGTGGGAGCATGAATTAGTTCAACCATTGTGGAAGACAGTGTGGCAATTCCTCAAGGATCTAGAAATAGAAATTCCATTTGACCCAGAAATCCTATTACTGGGTATATACCCAAAGGATTATAAATCATTCTATTATAAAGACACAAGCACACGTATGTTCATTGTGGCACTGTTTACAATAGCAAAGACCTGGAGCCAGCCCAAATGCCTATCAATGATAGACTGGACAAGGAGAATGTGGGACATATACACCATGGAATACTATGCAGCCATAAAAAACAGTGAGTCCATGTCCTCTGTAGGGACATAGATGAATATAGAAACCATCATTCTCAGCAAACTGACACAAGAACAGAAAATCACACACCACTCATAGGCAGGCTTTGAACAATGAGAACACATGGACACAGGGAGGGGAGCATCACATACTGGGGTCTGTTGTGGGGGCTATGGGAGGGACAGCAGGGGGTGGGTATGTTAGGGAGGAATAACATGGGGAGAAATGCTAGATATAGGTGACAGGGGGATGGAGGCAGCAAAGCACCTTGCCACGTGTGTACCTATGCAACAACCCTGCATGATCTGCACATGTACCCCATAACCTAAAGTACAATAAAAAGAAAGAAGAAGTCTGGCTCTGTCACTTACTAATGGAGTGGTCTTAGGCAATTAAGTATTTCAAGTTTTCTGATGTGTGTGTGTGTGTGTGTGTGTGTGTGTGTGTGTGTGTGTGTGTGTATGTGTGCATGTTTCATTTGGAAAAGGAACATAAAGTAGTATTGGCTCTATAGGGTTATTTTGAGCATTAAGATCATTTAATCTTATTTAATATGTGAAAGTATCCAGTATCATCATTGGAATCTAAAAAGCCCTCCACAAGTCCTGGTTAGCATTGTTACCACTAATCTGAGATGCAAATTATTTTAAATAATGTGCTATTTTACTGATAAATGTGAAAATAAAATCTCTAAGTGATGTCAAAATTTCTCTGGGGACCTTGCCCCTTAGGACCAATGCTATCTCTGTATACGTTTCCTTAACCACAAGTTCTCCAACTGTGAGAATTTTAGAAGCTCAGTCTATAAAGGTGTGGATAGTGGAATGAACCCTTAAAAACTCATGGTTTGCCAGCTCCCTGTTCCCTGGGCTTTTATGACATGACTCCCCTGGCTAGATTTTCACCTCTGGGCATTTGTTCTTCTCTCTTTGCACTCATCTTTCTCTGCCCATACACTATACAGTGGTGATTCACTGCATCCTATTCTTGGCCCTCAACTTACCTAAATCTCTCTAGATGATGGACCTCCTTTGTAATTTGAGTTACCACCAGCACATGCCGAGGAGTTCTGACCCTATGTCACCTGCGTGATCTCACTCCTTAGCTTCAGCCTCTTACATACCCGTTTCCCTGCTGGGCTCCTCTAACTGAAAGCTTCATCTACACCTCACATTGCATCTGTCTCCAGGCAACTCTTTATTCCCTGACCCCCAGCACTTCTTCTTTCTCATTGTCCATTGTCTTCTGACTCATGTAGTGGAAGCCTCAGGAGGCTGGTACCCAAGTCAGAAATCTGGCTGTCATCTCTATCCATCCTTCTCCTTTCCTTGCCATTTCCAATCAGTTAGAAAGTCTCATTAATTCTGCCCTCCAATTATTTCTGCAATTTGTCCCACCACATGATTCCTACTACAGGTACCCAGAATTGGTAGATGTGCCTCCTAATGGCTCTTCCAAGCAACGTCCCTCCAGTCCCACCTAGCTCCCCACTCTATCCTTTTTCTACTCTGAAACCAGAATGATCTTTCCGAAATGCAAGCTCCTCATATCACTGCCCCCATGTCAGTCCTCAAAATAACTTCTGATGCCTAAAGAGTTGTACTCTCATCAGTTCTGCCAAGAGCCTAGAATTCCTGAAGGGAATGTCGTAGGCTATGCCTCACCCCAGCACCAAGTGTTGACCAGATCTGCATAGCAGGAACCTGTTTAATTTTTTTAACCCTACTGTTTTGAAAACATATTTGATTCTGTACTTCAGAACCAGTCTTTTAGAAAACCCTAAACTATAGAATAGAGTGCAAGGTTTCAGGCAGGATGTAGATGGCTCTGGGCATCATGCTTGTCCTCTGTCCCTGTAGCCTTACGTTTTATCAATCTCTGCCTCATAGTTTGTGCTGTAAGAGAACAATCATGGTAAATGGCGAGTCCACCTGGTCCCTGACCTGTGTCAGCCAACATGCTGGGCACGTGGCTGCCCTGCAAAAATCCACACAGATCAGTGCTGACTGGGGCGCTCTTGAGCCCGACACATGAGGTCAAACCTGAATTGGCAATCTTGTGCAATTAATCTCTCCAGCCTTCCATTTCCTCAGTTGTAAAGCAGGATGATAATAATAAATCCTACCTCCTGGCTTCTTGTGAGGCTTACATGAGTTTTTATATATAAAGCACTTAGAACAGCTCTTGACACCTGATGACTTCTGTGTACAATCAGCTAATATTAAGAATCAGGAGATAGATGATTGTCACAAAAGAGGCAGGAAATATGCATTTAGAATCCACACAGCCACCTGGAAGCACGTCCTCACGGCTTCTGCCCTCCCCATACTGACTCCCACCCTGGGCACTCAGGCCCTGAAAGCAGTGGTAGCCTGCAAAAGAATCCAGCCTTCACAGGGCACCCCAGCCCCCTCCCTAGAGTCTCCATACTTTGCCCTGACCCGGTCCTTGGAAGTCCATGCTCAAACCATGCTCAACTGCCCCAAGCCACGTCTTCCCCAAAGTACCCAGCTCCTCAGAAGGCCAGATGTGAAGCCCCCTCCCAACCCAGTTACTCTGCTCTGGGACCACTTTGTGGGGGTTGATGTTTGGCAAATCAACAAGCTCTGATACTTCATCGACATCAGTGGAGACAGACATGGAGCCAGTGGAGGCAGAAAACTCCCCCATAATCTCTGCCTGTTCCCTTCATTGATACAGTGAAGGGACAGTGGACAGACAGTAACATAGCCTCAATCTACTGTCACACGCACTGCACAACCAGCTTTAAGATTAGTTTTTTAGCTTCCACCTTTTAGATTGTTGCCCCTTAGTAAATGTTTAAAAACTACAAGATATATTAGTGGATGCTAAAGTCAATTTAGTGGGAACTTTCCAAATGTTTTACAATGAAAAAGTACAGAATGGAATGAGTGCATCGCATATAGTGAGTATTGTGTAACATCTTTGGTTCTGTTTTGTGACTCTTGTGTGCATGGGTGCATACTGGAGTATAATGTAAACTATATTTTTTTACTGTAGGTCATGGGACAAGGCAGTTTATAAAACATTATCTTAAGTTTTTCTTATATTAATAAATGCTGGAACCCCACTGACTGGAAGTATCCACAGTCTGTCTTCTCTTTCTAAGATAGGAAGTCCTACACAAAAAATAAAATAAAAGGACTCCCTGACGTGTTTCCTCAGGAGGACGCTTCAATGGCAACATCCTTAGGAGCATAGAGAGTAACCGTGTTCATAGCTTCTACCTGAGGATTAAATCCGTCTGTCCTCATAGAATAGAGCCATGTGTGGTCTGCAGATGACTTGGCTAGATAAGGGCAGGGGTCCTTGACGCCAGAGAAAGCTTTAGTAACAGAGTGGCAGAGAAAAGACTTTCTGGTATAACTTGGGGAATTGTAAAATCCACTTCCTGTTGGTGACACATTTACATGTTAGGGACTTGAAAATATTGAATGAATGCATTGACTTTTCTTCTGCTTCCCTCTGAATACGCCCCACTCCCCTACACTTACACACAAACCCACCCCCATGCAATATTATCCTTGCTCCCTTCAAATACTTGTTTCTTCTAGATCAAGATTTTCATAACATTTTCAGTAGAAGACCCTGTGTTTCAAAGGAAATCTTTAACAAAACCCCAACATGTCATAACACAGATAAAAGTAGCACATGGTTTCCCTGAACATTTAAATCTCCATTTTTGGATGGGGGGAAAAACTGTAATGAGTTTTTGTTTGACTTTGTTTGTGTGCTTTTTGAAGAACCTCTGAAGCCTATCTTCAGAGATTGGTTTGAAAAATGAGTATCTGGGAAACTCTGGTAAGCTAGTTAATGTCTATCCTGAGCAGTTCTGAAGCCAGAGTGAGGTCCTGTTGGAGCTGCGTTTCGCTGAAAGTGTACAGTCCCCTACTTTCATTATTATTTGCACTACTGCTAGCTGTACAACATTGAGCAAACCATGCTGCTTCTTGGGGATCTGTTTCCTCATTTATGAATTTTCAGGATTAGATCGCACTATCCTGGGCTTCTTTTAGGCTCCATATATCATAGAGCTGATAAGGACATATATGTAACACTAAGATGCTGCTGGTCATCATAAAGCCATAGTTCGGGGTGGTAGATTTAATCACTGCCACAGTCTTTCCCAGTTTTTTATTTTTATTTTTATTTATTTTATTTTATTTTATTTTTTTGAGACGGAGTTTCACTCATGTTACCCAGGCTGGAGTGCAATGGCCCGATCTCGGCTCACCACAACCTCCGCCTCCTGGGTTCAGGCAATTCTCCTGCCTCAGCCTCCTGAGTAGCTGGGATTACAGGCACGCGCCACCATGCCCAGCTAATTTTTTGTATTTTTTTTTAGTAGAGACGGGATTTCACCGTGCTGACCAGGATGGTCTCGATCTCTTGACCTCGTGATCCACCCACCTCGGCCTCCCAAAGTGCTGGGATTACAGGCTTGAGCCACCGCGCCCGGCCAGTTTTTTATTTTATGATCCACTCAAAGAGGCTCCATGTGTCTCTCCAGCAATTTTTATAATATTTAACTATCCAAACCATGGGGAAACACATTTTAACATGTCTTATTGAGTTCTTGTAATAACGACATAACTATAACAATTTTTTGACACTTGACAATCAACGAATACTTATATCCATTATTTTCTTTGATGCTCACAATAATCCTGTCTTTGTTTTATAAATGAGAAGGCAGATGCAGGGAGGGTGGCTGACTTGCTGAAGTCATTCAGCAAGAGGAAGGCTGAAGCCAAGTCTGGGCTGTCGAGCAGGGTTGTCATGCGGGACCAGTTGCAAAAGCCCAAAAGCAGGTCACAGAGTTTCCATTTTAGTGAGTCAGCAGCCCGAAGACCTGAAAGAGACAAGTTACCTGATCAAAGTGGAGAGAGATTCAGATCAGGCAGGCCAGGTGAGGGGCCCCTCGAGACCCCAGAGAGGTCTGATGGCAGCTGCCCCGAGATGGTGGCAGCTAGGCAGAGAGAGGGAGTATTTCACTCTTATCTTTCAAAGAATCCTGAATCCTGCAACCAAAACCTCTTTATTTAGTTTGCCCTATGAAGAAACACAGACAAGCCCCAAACTTAAAACCAGCCTCCCTCTGAATGTTACGTTCAGAAGTAGAAAGAAAACCCTTCTCACTTCCCATTTCTTCATGAAACCTTTCTCTTGGGGTTCCCTTTCCAACCTCGGAGTGGTTCTCATGAGTATTAAATACATCAGCATGTCTCTCATTTTCCACCTCAGGCTGGAAACTGGAATCCAAGAAGCACAAGAAAGTTTAGGTCAGTTTTATGAAGCTGCCAAATCTGATGGGCTAAATCTTCATTCTACGTATTTTATGGATTTCAAAGGTTCATATTCATTTAACTGTGAAGACGGAACTATTCCCAAGTTGTTTGATAGAACAAAAACTGCACTGTGGGCAGCAGACTTTGCCCTAAGCCTGAAAAACAACTAAGGAGTAAAATGATCTTGTATTTCTTAGGGTCCTCCAGCAATGAAGCAGCAGGTAAGGGGTGGGATCTGACCTACGGTGGCAGAGCTGAAGGCATGAAAGAGAGATATGCAGGTTCCCCAAAACACACTTGAAGCTGGTGTATTAACTTCATACATTGTTTGCCACACACAGCCATTCTCACTTACCTGGTGCTGCTGAAACAGGGGTAAGTTGCACTGGCCACACCATCAGACATCTTCCATGTGTTAGATGTTGATGATGCTCACCCTGCACCAGGGTCTGGAAATACCTGGGCAATGGAGGGGCATGCAAGATCAAGATCGGGATAAAGGAGCGTTACAACCATCCCTGGCACAAAGAAGGTTTAAAGGATCAGAAAATATTTAAACTCAAATTTAAGAAGAGGACTTTGCCCATTGGTCATGTCAGAGAGGATATTCCATGTCAGGGAATGAAGTTTGAGGTTGGGCAGAAATACAAGGGAGTCTGGCATGTTTTGTAAATCCAAGTGGTTTAATATTCTTGAGTCTTCCACTTGCAAGGGTTGGGAAGGAAACACAATGGGGCACCTAAGCTACAGAAGGTTAAGGAGAGTGTCCACAGAGGGCAGATGTTTGGCCTGGGCTTTCGGAGCCTAAGCACAGGGAGGAGGGCACCTGCACAGCAGAGGGGGTAGTGATGGTGTGGGACACATATGATTAGAAGATATGTAGAAGATTGAGCCAAAAAGTAATGGTATTAAAGAAAATAGGACCTAGGTTTTGCACTATCAGAGAAGGGAGTGACAAATACAGGAAAGAGAAAACCAGAATAAACCCTATGGTGCAGGATTAAAATTGGAGTTATCATTGTGAAACTGAAAGAGAAAGAGAGAAAGGGATGAAGAGAGAGAGAGAGAGAGAGAGAGAGAGAGAGAGAGAGAGAAATGTTTAAGGGAAAACTAATATTAAAATAAATAATAGTTTTACCAGATATTGACAACTTCTACCAGTTGTTTTCCACTGGAAACTTTCTATTAATATGTAAAATTTATCTGTCCTTTCTTCTGTTGTCTCCAATTGGTTGTTAAGCCCATCAGTTAATTTTTTATATCAGATGTTATACATTTTAGTTCTAAAATTTTAATTTGGTTCCTTTTTATAATTTATATTTCTCTGTTAAGATTCCACATCTGTTAATTTATTATTATTACAATTTCCTTTATGTACTTGAACATATTTACAAAGCTGTTTTAAAATTCTTGACCCAACATCTGCATCATCTTAGGATCAGTTTTTATCAGCGACGTGTGCATAGATTGCATTTGCTTGGTTCTATGTTTGTCTATAAATTTTTATTGTATTCTAGACATTGTGACACTACATTCAGAGTCTGAATTTTGTTGTTTTTCTTGCGAGAATGCCAAGTTTTGTTCTTGCAGGCAGTTAATTTGCTGGAAGATGAGCTTGAGCCTTAAAAGCTTGTTGCTAGGCTTTGCTAGAGTGGTTCTAGAGTATTCCCTACTCTAGGATGAGAGGAACACTGCTTCTCAGATGTGGTCTTTCTGGGTCTCAACTGAGGTCTTCTCTCCACTCTGGATGATTGGAACACCTATATTTCTCAGCACTGTGTAACATCAGAGATCTCTGCTCATCTCATAGCTCTGCAGAAGCTGTTTTTGCCAAAGGTTGGGTAGTCTTGCCCTAAACATGTATGCTATAATTCCATCCAGTGCCTTAAGGGGATTAATACATAAATTTCTGGAATTGCTCTTTTATGCAGCTCTGTTCTCTTGGTTATCCTGAAACTCTGCAAACTTTAAACTCTAATCTCTGCCTCTCCAGTTTAGCAAATCTGTTGTGCTCTGCTTGGATTCTGCTTTCCTGGGCCATGATTCAGGAGTAGCCCCAAACAAAAAGTCAGGATGATCACATGCTTCACCTCGGTCAGTAATCCCCCTTGATCCAAGGTTCTGTGCTGAAATATTTCTGAATCAAAACAAACAAACAGGAGTGACTTGCATAGCTAGCTTTGTCATTATAAACATCAAGCCCATTTCTCACTTCCCTCCTGTGGGTTTAGGGAGGAGTTAAGTCAATCATAAATGGAAACTTTGAAACCACTTGCAAAGTTGCCCAATGTATTCACAAGGCAATGTGGTAGGTTGGCAGAGCTGATATCTCTCTAATAGGCTGAAAATATCAAAATTAGAACTTTAAAATTTGAGTTTAGTTTACTCCAATTCCACCACATATGTCCCAGGCACCGTCCTAGCTGCTGGAGGTACAAAGGTGAATGAGGTGTGGCCTGCGCCCTGAAGGATAGGATCCTGCAAAGAAAAATGGCAATTGATGTGATGAGGTCTCCAGGGGAGCTAGGGTGACAGCACAAAATGGCGATGACCATTCCAGCTTAAAGAGGTCAGCATAGGTGCTGAGAATCTAAAAGAAATGATGAGTGAGTTGAGGTTTCAAGGAAATACACAAGTTGTTCAGGCTGACTGCAGTGGGCAGGGGAAATAGCTGGTGAAAAGGCAAAGAAGTTCAAGCCAGGTGGCAATTTTAGTTACAGAAAGGACAACCTATACTATGGCTATAGCATATACTGGCTATACTAAAGTAATAGGATTTACAAGATATCGCAATGGGTGCAACACAGGATTATGTCAGGAGATGCAGTCAGAGAAACAAGGCTAGCCAAGATTACAACACAACTTTAGGTCATATTTAGACTAATAAACACAGGATTGTTTTGGGTTTACCTGTAGCTATTGGAGCTAGAATAGTACATAAAGTGGTGGCATTTATGTATGGTTGGAAGTTTCATATCCATTCTCCACTATCCAGATCCCCATCTGAAGTTTCTAGTCCTATATAAGACCTTTGAGACCACAAAAACTGAAGCAGAGAAGGGAGCCAGGGCGGTAAAGGAATTTGAAAACATTTTATTCTGGTTATAGTAAAGGAGACAGGCCTTCCTATCACGTCTTTGTAAAGGAAACAGCTCTATCCTTTTCCATAGGCTTTTATTTTTCCTAAAGAAAATTATGGCCAACCATGAGTTCTAACTAACTGACTCAGGGCAGTCAATTCACAGGTTCATTTTGCGTTTACGAGCAGGTGTCTTTAGGTGGGCTCTCTGGGAAATAGACCCCGAGATGAAAATATCTATGCAGAAAGTTTAGCATGGTGTGCTGTCAGGGTCAGCAACATAAGGAATAAAGGAAGCAGAATTGAGCAGAGGGAGAGGTTAATTTGCCATACAGTTAAAACAGAGGCATCAGCTGATTCCATGGGGAGTACAGAAGTTGGCAAGGCCCTTCAAAGACCTTTCATACTTAGGCAAAGGGCCAGGCTTCTGTTCCGCATCTCAATCAGTCATTAGATGCATTTTCCCCCAGGGAAAAGAAAAAATCCCCCAGCGTGATCCAGCTGTGAGCTGTCAGCTGACAACCCTTCCTCTGGGACATGTGGGTGCTGCCTCACTGCTTCCACCGCAGATAACCCGCTCTGGAAAGTTCTGCTCATGGGAGAAATGATAATTAGCCAGACTATTCAGACTCCAGAAATGAGCAGTAACATATGGTGAGGATCAGCCAGGTGCTGTAAACAACTTGTTTGATAGAAAGCAGGAACCCAGAGAAACAGAATGTGTGAGGAGCACGTTTGTCCCCTGAGAGATGGTGGAAAAGACTGGGAATGTTTACCGGGGGCGAGGGCAGAGAAGACTGTGGAGGGACATGAGGCCCACCTGTAAATAGTTGAAGGGCTGGCAAGTGGAAGCAGGCTCTGGTATGCTCCTCAGCACCTCAAGGGGTTGCATTTTAGGTGGAGCATCCCAGCGGTCAGCGCTGTAAGTTCTCACCTCACATACCAAAAGGGCTGCTGCTGACATCACACAGGTCTTTGGTGGGAGGTGGAGCTGAAGGCATTGTCAGGACCTGAGCCTCTGCAGGTATCCTGTTCCCCTAGCAGCAGGCAGCTTCCTTGATGCAGGCTGCATCTGAAAGGTTATTTTCCTCCTCTTTGGGCCCGTTCAAAAATTGTAAGCATGACTATAGCTCAGGCAATGATTCTCAAACCTGGCTGCATATGAAAAGCTCTGGGAAGTTTAAAAATAGAGCGCTCATCTCCAGAGAAGTTAAATCATAGTCTCTCAAGATAGCAATGGGTCATTTTTATTTCTTAAGTGCTCCCCCGATAAATCAGATATGTAAACAAAGTTGAAAACCCTACGTGTCTGCTCTACTAGAGTGTCATTTGACTGAGAGGAAATGAGAAGGGTCATTCAAAGGATAAATGGAAAAGATTTCTGTTGCATAATGAGATCAATAGGAAATGATTAATCCCAATGGAGTTAGCCGTGGTAAAACACAGCAAGCAAATTGATCGCTACAAGCAGGATCTGTGGCCCCAATGCTGACTGCATTGAATCAGAGGAAGTGAAGCTTTGTTTGGTGATGTGAGCCAGTGCTCTGTTTTAGTGAAACATATGGCTTGAAGGGAATAGAGTTTCTTTAAACTTTCTCATGTAACCGGGACTGTTCTTCTCACAGACAGCCCTTAAGCCCTCCAGGGCTCTAATATACTATTAGGTTGTTTCAGTAGCTAAATAAATAAATAAATAAATACTATGTATTGAAGAAAATATAGAGATATAGAAATGTCTATATATAGAAAATATAAAGTATGGAGAAAAAATACAAAACTTTTTTTCGCATTCCACTATCCAAAACTAGTCATTTTTATAATTTTGCCATAATATATAGAGGTAACATGTACACTCATTCTGTGTATGTGTACACACACACGTACATATGTGCATGTATGTATTTATCTGTAACTCAGACACTATACTACTAAGCAGTGTGGTACAATCAGAAATAATGATTATTTTGAAATCTCAAAACAGTTTGAAAGATTATCTCACCTAAGATGACAATAACAGTTCCTACCCCATGAGGCTGTTGTGTATTAACATTAGTTAATATGTGGTAAAAGGCTTAAAACAGTATATAATATATACTCAGGCCTCAATATATATTAGAAAGAGAAAAGAGAAAGAAAGAGAGGGAAAGAAAGGAAGAGATAAGGGAATTTGCTCATATTAGAAAGAGGTTAAAAGGTGAGGACTCCAAGTGGGGTTTGCTAACCTCAGCACCACTGGCATGCTGGGCGGGAAAATTCTCTGCTGTGGGAGGCTGTCGTGCAATTTATAGGCTGTTTAACAGCATCTTCAGCCTCTGCAGTTCAAGGCCAGCAGCCTGCTCTCCTCTAAGGCATCACAGTCAAAAATGTCTTCAGACATTGCCCTGGGGGCCAGAATCACCTCCAGTTGAAAAATATTGACCCAGATCCATCATGTTATAATTCCTGTTCTTTTATGAAAAAACTGCATTTTAATCAAATGCATGTGTAAAATATCACAACTGGGATCCGTGCACCATTTGTATTCTGCATTTTCACTTAATGTCACATCATGCTTTTGCTCCTCATCATTAAACATTCATTATACATGTCGTTTTCAGCAGCTGCATTATAACCCAGCCTTTCAATGTACTGTTATTTTAATGACACAATATTATTAGATAGGTTGTTTTCATTTTGTGTTCTTACCAAAAATGTCATCCTCAAAATGCATACCTACACATGTCAACATAGGTCTTTGTCTACATTTCTACTTCCTTTCACTGGGTAAAATTCTAGAACTGAAATTACGGAAAGAAAAGTAATCAAGATTCTGAAGAGCCTTGACGAATATTACCACATTGATTTCCAAAACAGCTGTCCAAGTCAACACTCCCGCCAGCAGTCACGTTGCTATTTGGAATGCACTAGACATGGGGATTGACATGGTTTTGATTTGAACTCACTGAAAGGGTCTTTTAAGCTAGACTTCACAAAAGTCAAAAATAAAAATGTAAAAATAAAAGACAACACGTGCCATGTGGCGAGTGTTATTAATCAGATTACAGATAATGTAACTTTGCATAACTTCAATAGACTTCGTAGCAAAGGAGATGGTTCTGGCATGAACTCTATACCATTCACTAAGGAACTGAGGGAATCCTTGAATAGTCTAGTGAGGAAAATGTATCTCTCATTTCTAGAGAGTTACCAGCCTTGCTGGGAGCCACACAGAGAAGGTTGGAATTGAAATACAAGGCTGGTGGTCCGGCTCAGAGCCATGATGGATATCTGATTTCCATCCCACTTAAAAGTGACGTCCAAATCTTCTATAAGAGGAATTATGAAAAAATTTGTAGTATTCTAGAATTCTTACAGAAGGCAGAAATCTTCTGCTTCACTTCTCCATTTGGGGAGGGGGAACTTTCAGAATGGAAGGGGAACTGAGATCTACTTAGAGGCAGCCATGAAAGCTTGAGTCAACTGTAGAAATTTCCAAGTCCAGATATCATGTTTGCACCTGGAGGATGAATTCCAGCATCTCTGAAGACTGGTCTGGTATAAGCGCTTTACGACCCTTGGACACTGGACACCAGGCCTCTCCCACTTATTCTTCATATTCTATGTGAGGTGACATAGGCTTCTTGGACAGTGTTTTTAATCAAGTGTGAGATAAACAAGCTAACAAAGAAGAATGACTCATCCAAATGGGCTCTTGGCACAACCCAACAGAGCTGAACATATACATTCTGGGTGGTCATTTGATAAGTAATTCCATTTCGGAGACATTCATTAGTGTTAGTTTAATGTCTGTTGTAGGAACTATACAGGATTAACACAACACTGTCCCCATCCTCTAAGAGTTGAGAAGGTTTTTAAAAACATGCAATTATCTAGAATGTTAAGCATAAAGCTAAAAATAAGCCTGTTATAAACAGAGTGTCCAGGGACTTCATTGCAAGGACACAAGGATTGCAGAGCACTTAGCATGTGCCAGGCAATGTTATGAGGGCTTCACGCTGAGTCAGTGCATCTCACTCTCACAATGCTATTCCGAAACTGATGCTGTCATAGACAACTTGACCAAGATCCCACAGCTGGTAAATGGAAAAGTTGAAGGATGAGCCTGTTAGCTGGATCCAGCACAAGGGCTATGCTGTACGTGCTGCTTCTTGTTTGCTGGGGGTTTAGGAAAAGCCTCATGCAAGTAAACACAATGGAGCATTTGGAGGTAAAAACTGAAGGACAGATCTCCTGGACAGATGGACTTGGGAGCTAAGCCAGATAATTGGTGCATAACCAAGTAGGCAATAGGGGAGTCCATAAATACTTTTGAGCGAGGGAATCACATGATCGAAACTGAACTTTAACACAATGAATCTGGGAGGAAGAAGTGGGAAAAAGGAGACACTGAAAGTAGGTGGTAGGGAGATCGGTACAATGGAACAGCCAGGGTAAGGGTCTTCCGTGTGCGGCAGTGTTGGGATGATGGCAGAGTGACTGTGAGATAAACACCAGGCTTGAATGAGCGTGGCATTGTGTTGTGATTCTCACGCTAGCCCCCTTAGATGTATTTATTCTCTCAGAATACATACATATATATATGTCTCACAAATGATCGTGGCACACACTAGCTACTCAGTAAAAACACGATTTTCTGAGAGAAGAAATGAATGTCATGCCTGTAGGTCATCTTATACCTCTGCAATATTGGATATTGTTTAATGCCTCTGTGTGTGTGTGCTCATGGGGTGTGGTGTGTGTGTGTTTGTGTGGTGTGTGTTTGTGTGCGTGTGTGTGTGTGTGTGGTGTAAGGGCTGGAATTTAGCCCCGAGCTCCATGTACACCACTTTTTTGCCCATAGACACTGGCTTCCATCTAAAGCCATGGCCAAATTCAGTCTTTGAAGTACAGAGGCTCAGAGCCTGGATAAAGGTTAACATAGCAAGAGTCTGCAGCACATGGGCGTCTCTGAGCAACAACACTCAACCCCTCCTAGTCGTCGGAAAGTCTGTAGCTCCAGAGGGACTTCCTGATGCAGAAGTGAAACCCAATTGTCGTTTAAATAAAAAGAGCAACACAATATGATGCCTCCATGCGAGTGAGCCCTGCGTGTGCTGCAAAAAGGGGAAACCAGGAACGCTCCTGCATCCCGTTCCCATTCTGCCTGCTTATGGCAGTTGTTCCAGCCCCATCTCAGTGAGCAGGAGCTGGTAATGATTTGTGCCCAGGAATGTTAGAAAGAGTGACTTTGACTTCAGATTGATCAGGGCTTCAATCCCAGTTTTGCCTCTGACAAGCCACCAACTCTTGGGCAATGTATTTAATTCCCCTCTGCTTTGGTTTCTTCCCCTCCCCTCCCCCCTCCCTTCCCCTCTCCCCCTCCCCTCACCTCTCCTCCCCTCCACTCCCCTCCCCTCTCCGCCCTCCCTTCCCCTCCACTCCCCTCCCCTGCCTTTCCTTTCCTTTCCTTTCCTTTCCTCCCTCCTTCTGTTTCTTTTTTCTCTCTCTTTCCTATCTTCTTCTCTCCTTCCCTCCCACTCCTTTTCCTTTCCTTTTTCCTCCTTTTGTATTTATTTTTTTTCTTTCCTTTCTTTCTTTCTTAAAACAGTCTCCCTGTTGCCCAGGCTGGAGTACAGTGTCACAATCATAACTCACTGCAGCCTCCACCTCCTGGGCTCGAGCAACCCTCCTGCCCCAGCATCCCAAGTTGCTGGGACTATCACAGTCAGCTAATTTTTTTTTTTTTTTTTGAAGAGATGGGTTTTGCCATGCTTCCCAGGCTAGTCTTGAACTCCTGAACTCAGGCAATCCTCCCGTCTCAGCCTCCTGAGTAGCTGGGTCTACGGACAGGAGCCACTGTGCCTGGCTGCTTTGTTTTTCTTATTTGCTAACTCAGGATGACTTTAGCTTCCAGGCTTGCACACTGCAGGACCAGTGCCTGGGAGTGAGAGCCTCCTTCAGTCATGCACCCTGGGTGGCTCGTATGCCTCACACTAGCCACCAGCCTGGTGAGGACTGTGAAGAATCGTGAGGAAGAAACTGTGAGAGCACGTGAGGAATCACCACAGGTCTTTCCACGTGGCTGGAATGAAGGAGGTGCATGTGTGGGGGACACACTGACAGGAGAGGATGAGGAGCTGACACCAGATACTGATGGCTGCAGCCCCAGGACAAGAGTGCCAGGAGGTGCCCCTCAGCACCCCACAGCTGGGAAGCCCAAAGGTAGATTACAGGCAGCCCCTGAGCAGACTTTTCAGAGAGAAGCCTCAGAGCATCAAAGTGAAAATGGTAGTATTCAAAGTTATCAGGGAAAAGGACAGGTTAGCTACAAAGGGATGGCAATTATAAGTTCAGTGGACCTTTCGTCCCTAACCACAGATGTCAGGAAACGTGGTCTATCATCGGGAAAGGGCCAGGGAGAAATAACTGACAATCCAGTATGAACAATAAATAGCAGGCATCCATTTCTGTGCACTTGTATGGTAGTCTAGAGCTCTGTACTCAGCATCATGATAGCTTAATGATGAGAGTTAAATAAAGAGGTGTAGGAATACAAAAAATTCACTACTCGTTGGCCCTTACTGAAAAAATAAAATCAGCAAGAGGATGGATAGTGATGGAGAAAATACAGGTGATCACAGAAAGCAGTAAAATGCAGTGGAAAGTGTATTTAACAATTGATTTCAAGAAATTAATAATGATTGCTATTGTGTGTTTTATAGGTGACGAAATTAAAATTAAGGACAAAGAAGATACTGGGATGTTTAATAAGTAAAGTGTCTGAGATACTATGTGCCTTATGAGAATGGTTGAGATGAATAAAGGTAGAAGTTAGAAAAATAATTGGTTGACTGTGAATATTGGAAATACAGTTTAACAGCAGAAAGAATGGAATTCTTCATCATCTTGCAGTGACTGTAAGTATCTGGTACCTTCTTGTGAGGGGCCCTCTTCTAGGCATTGATGATACAGTGATGAGCAAGACAGAAAAGTCCTTTTCTCATGGATTTGTTAATGTAAATTGTAATGGATTCCTAGAGTAACCTTGGTTATGTATGACAATGCTGAGACCCACTTCAGTTTTTTGTTTTTTTCTAGAAAGAGGTAGTGCATATAAACTGTAGAATAGGGTGTTACATGGGGAAGGACTTGCCTTTGGAATATGAGTTAGTTCGTTCTTGCATTAATATACAAAAATTCTGCAGCTGGAAAATTTTTTCATCTCTACCAAAAAAGCCCCAAAATTAGCAGGTTATGGTAGTTCCAGCTATATGGGAGGCTGAGGCAGGAGGATTGCTTGAGCCCAGGAGGTGGAGGCTACAGTGAGTTATGATTGTGCCATTGTACTGCAGCCTGGGCAACAGGGAGGCTCAGTCAAAAGAAGGAAAGAAGACATTTATAAAGAAAAGAGGTGTTATTGGCTCACAGTTCTGCAGGTTGTACAGAAAAGCATGACTCTGGCATCTGCTGGCTTCTGGGGAGGCCTCACAGAGCTTCTACTCATGACAGAAGGTGAAGCAGGAGCAGGCATGTTACATGGTGAAAGCAGGGGCAAGACAGAGGGCTGTGGGATGGGGGGAGTGTCACACCGTACAACAACCAGATCTCGTGAGAATTCACTCATTACTGCAAGGCCAGCACCAAGTCACGAGGGGTCCGCCCCATGACTCAAACACCTCTCACCAGGCCCCGGCTGCAACACTGGGGATCACATTTAAACGTGAGATGCGGGCAGGGACAAACACGCAAAGTTTATTAGGGCACTTCCCTGACGGTCGTGGAGAAAGAAAGCCTTCTTGACGATAACCCCGGTTCCTCTGTCTTTAACAATGAGCATATTTGATATATGACATATGTCTTCGTCCCATGGGTTTAGCATGACGAGTTGCAAACAGCTGAGCGTTAGCACACAGGCACCACGAGCACTGGAAGCTAAGACATGCCTTGGGCTGGGCAGGGGTGATGCAGCAGTCCTGGAGAAAACCAAAGCGCAGAGGGGGCTCCGGCGGGCAGATGTGGACTCAGGCCCATCCTCTTGTCTTGACCTTGAGCAAGTCAGTTACCTTCTCCGTGTCTTAGTTCCCTGATCTGTACAGTCACCACTTCATGAGCTTGCTACGAAAATGATGATGGATGTGTTCACGTCTTCGTAGGAGTTCTCCACTGATTAATAATGGGTGTCCAAATGCTGATTAGAGCCCCTCAAATACTTATTTCTTGCAACGCGGCTTAAGGTCTTTGAAGGCTTTTTTTTCTTGAGTTGGAGTCTTGCTCTGTCACCAGGCTGGAGTGCAGTTTTCAAGTGATTCTCCTGAGTAGCTGGGACAACAGAAGTGTACCACCACGCCCAGCAGAGTTTTGTGTTTTTAGTAGAGACAGGGTTTCACCATGTTGGCCAGACTGGTTTCTATCTCTTGACCTCATGATCCGCCTGCCTTAGCCCCTCAAATTTCTGGGATTACAGGCATGAGCCACTGTGCCTAGCCTGAAGGCATTTACTTGTTCTTATTCGTGTTTCCCAAGTATTGTTCTAGGAACACAGTCACTTACTAACAAATATTTTTTAATTGAACTACAGTAAATGGAATGAAATTGGATTGATTTGATAAGGATGCAACTAAACATGATATAATTATAGAACAATAGGAGACATCATCTCAGTAAGGGCTTTTCCCAGCTTTTATAGAATTACAGAAATTATCAGAGCAGGGGAGATGAAAGTGGACTGAACAGACAGTTATTGGGGACAAGCAGTTCCTGAATAAATGCTTTGTACCTGACACCATGCCAGCCCTTCTCCCAAACACCATCTCATTAACTCCTAACAACACGTGGGAAAAAAAGCATTATTACCTTCATCTTATAAATGAAAATCCAGGGGTTCAGAAAAGCCAAGTCACCTGCCCAAGGTGAGCTGAGGAAAGTGTCAGGATCAGAGTCAAAAGCAAGCTTCTCTGCTGCCGCAGCCCCATCTCCGCTTTCTCATTCAGCCCCAGGCTGGGGGCTGGGGGGTAGCTCTTCGCTTGCTTCTATGTGATTCTCTCTCTCTCTCTTTTTTTTTTTTGTGCCACATTGGCTAAGCTGTACTCACCATGCCCATTTTCAATTATAGCCTGCAAGCCTGTGCTTTGAAGAACATAATTTATTTTCCCAGTCAGACCAAATAGACAACACAACTGTGTGTTTAAATACTAATTAACCTTTTCACATCTCCCTTTCTCTCTCTCCTCTCATTCCTCTGAAGCAAAAGCATGTAACATGTAGGACAATTCTTGCCATTTTTTTTCCCGTGGACTCTATCAGTTGGAGCTCAGTAGCATATGGCTATGAGGACTTCTGTACTTGAAGTCAAGCTCCTTCAGACACAGAAGCCCACTATGCACCTGGCCATCAATGTGTTTGTTTCTCTGCACTGAGAGTTCTAAGCTCCCTTTACTGTAGAGTTTGCAGGGCCCATTCCAAGGATGGCTCTATTGGATTTGCATTGATATCATTCTCATCGGCCATATATTACTTACCCCTGTCTGAAATCTCTAGATGTTTAAAAGACTTGGGCTTTGAAAGCAAACAGCCTGCTCATTTAAATGAACTTCATGCATCCATATAAAGCGGCTTAAAAATTGCTTCATTAACGTCTCCGTGTCAGCATTTTAATTTTCTAATAATGCCGTCCATCTCCCACTGAGCTGCAGCACTTCTGTTTTCACAGCCTTCTCCTCCCGTTCTGCACCCAGATCCTTGCCTTGACCACTTAGTTTTGGGTAGTGGTATCATCTTTGACTTCAAAACCCTCTAAAAATGTGCCATCTGCACCTCACTCCTGTACGAGCGCTCCATTCAGAAAACACCCCTGTATTCTCAGTACCATTTGTTCGATGGAAGCAAATGACATGTTTAATTTTGGGTATGCTGAACTTACAATGATTGAGAGGATACAGTTGCATGGGTTCAAAGCTCCAGAAAGAAAGTCAAGAAGATTAGAAGACAGTGTTGACATGGAAGGCAGAAAAAAGGAAGAACTTTCTTTTTTTTTTTTTTTTTTTTTTTTTGAGATGGAGTTTCACTGACATTGTCCAGGCTGGAGTGCAATGGCACAATCTCAGCTCACTGCAACCTCTGCCTCCCGAGTTCAAGAGATTCTCCCACTTCAGTCTCCCGAGTAGCTAGGATTACAGGCATGCCCTACCACACCCAGCTAATTTTGTATTTTTAATAAAGACAGGGTTTCTCCATGTTGGTCAGGCTGGTCTGGAACTCCCGACCCTAGGTAACTTACAAGACTCAGCCTCCCAAAGTGCTAGGACTACAGGCATGAGACCCCATGCCCAGCCAAAAGTAAGGACTTTCTAAAAGAAAGGAATGGTAAATGGAACTGGATACCACAGAGAAGTCTGATAGAGTAACAAAGGGATATGTGTGTTATATTTTGCAACAAAGCAGTCAATGGTTTCCCTTGTTACAGGGGTCTCCAACCCCCAGGCTGCAGACCAGTACTGGTCCATGGCCTGCTAGGAACTGGGTCGTACAGCAGGTCATGAGTGGCAGGCAAGTAGGTATTACTCCAAAGCTCCCAAGCTCTGCCTTCTGTCAGATTACTGGTGGCATTAGAGTCTCATAGAGCACGGACCTATGCTGGTGATGCTGCAGCATGAGGGCAGATATCACCCACATAGAAGATATGAAGTCAATATTTTTGAATGAGTGAATATATAATGGTTTCATGTAACATGATGGTGAGGTGGAGCCAGATGTTCACTTTTGCTAACCTTACTGGCGCCAACTGTCTTTCTCTTGCCCTTTTTCCTTCTTACCTGGCCCAGCCTAGACTGAAATGGTCCAACTGCCAGTCCATTCTCCAAAACTCCCAAGGGAAGGACGATGTCTATGTGTGAATGTGTGTGTGCACGTATGTGTAGGGGGACCAGAAGACAGTTATAAGTTCAAGTATTCATCAAGAAATATCTACCAAACATGTCTTTGTCCTCATATTAAAGGTTAATAACTAAGTAATAAAAATTAAAAACTACAATAGCAGCAACCACGGAGGACGGTTTGTTATCTTCATTGCACAGAGGAGGAAGCAGAATTCCAAACAGAGTCAGTGACTCGCCTGCGGTGCCATTATCAGAAAGTTGCAGGACCGTCCTTCAAACCCTGGCCAATTTGACTCCACATGCAGCAAATGTCCAATGCATCTAGCACTTAGTTTCCCCTTCAGTAAAAGTGGAGATTCACCTTAAAAGTTTCTTTTAAACCTAGCAGTCCCTGAAAGAATGCATGTTGCTTCCTTTCCCTCAGTGCCTTGCACAGGATGGGGTCTTGCCGCCAGCGCTTGTGCATTTATTCCGGTGATTTGGACAAGGTCCAGTAGGTGGAGCTAGAGAGTAGACACAAACTTCCGTGGCGGACGAGGAGGCGCTATCTGGGTATTGTCCTCACTCATCCTGTTAGTTGATTCTCTCTTGAGAATAAAAATCACTACTATGAGCTAGGCTTGGGGTGGAGAGAGATGAGTCTCCCAAACCTGAAAGATTAAGGCTAACCTGGAGTTTGTTACTTTGGGAATAATCTTCTATGGGAAGGGAAAATCAGTAGAGGAAACAAAAATACTATCAGTTTCACAGGTAATGAGCATAGTCTTACTTACAGGTGCAGCCCTGGGTTTGAGTCCAGGTTCTCAATCTCCCTCCCTCTCTCCTCTCTCTCCTATTCCCTCTCTCTCTCCCCTCTCTCCTTCCCTCATCTCTTTCCCCCATCTCTCTCTCTGTTTCTCTCTTTCTCACTCTCCTCCCTCTTTGTTTCTCTCTCTCTCACTCTCTCGTTGTTGTCGGGGATTTTGTGTGTGTGTGTGAATCAATGTGCAGATAAGGAAGTTCAAGACATTGCTGTAGGCTGATGTTTGATAACTATCCCATTCTTCTTATTCTTCTAATAGACTTTATGCTTTACAACAGTTTAGATGTACAGAAAACTTGAGAAGATGATATAGATTTCCACTTACTCCACAGCCAGTTTCCTCTATTTTTAACATCTTACATTAGCATGATCCATTTGTTACAATTAGTAAAATGATGTTGATACCATATTGCCAGCTGGAGTCCACGGCTTATTTCGATTTTCTTGGTTTTAACCTAATGTTCTCTTTCTGCTCCAGCATTCCTCCAGGATGCCATGTTACATTTACCTGTCATGTCTCTTTAAGTCTCTGCTTGGCTCTTTCTCAGACTTACCTTGTTTTTCTTGACCTTGACAGTTTTTTTTTTCTTTTTTTCCTTTTTCTTAGACTGAGTTTCGCTCTTGTTGCCCCAACTGGAGTGCAGTCAGTGGTGCAATCTCAGCTCACTGCAACCTCTCCCTCCTGGGTTCAAATGATTCTCCTGCCTCAGCTTTCTGAGTAGCTGGGATTACAGGCGACCACCACCATGCCCAGCTAATTTTGTATTTTTAGTAGAGGCGGAGTTTCACCATGTTGCCAGGCTGGTCTCAAACTCCTGACCGCAGGCGATCCACCCGCCTCAGCCTCAGAAAGTGCTGGGATTACAGGTGTGAGCCACTGCACCTGGCCCGACCTTGACAGTTTTGAGGATGGTCTGTAAGATGTTCCACTACTGCATGTCTTTCTATTTCTTTTTCTCATGATTGAACTTTTTGGAAGGAAAAGATGAAGTGCTATCTTCTTCACTTCATATCAGGGTACACGTAAGCAACATGATTGATGATGGTTGATGTTTCACCCTGATCACCTGGTTGAGGTCGTGTTTGTCAAGTTTCTTCACTGGAAAGTTGCTATTTTTCTCTCTTTCCTTACTGTTCTCTTTGGAAGAAAGTCAACATGTATGGTTAACACCTAAGAAGTAGAAAGTTATGTTTTTCTTATGAGAGGTTGGAATATCTACATAAATTCTTTAAAAAATCTCCTCATTCATTAAATCAGTTATTTATTTATATGAGCATGGACTTGTGAATAATTTATACTTTGAGTTTAATCCAATATTCATTCATTTCCTTGTTCAGATTGTTCCAGCTTTGGCCATCAGGAGCTCTTCCAGTTGGTTCTTCTGCTCTTGTGACACATGACACATTCCCACCAATTGAAGCTGGTATTGCATTTGTTTTAGCCATTTTGTTTCCCTCCCTCTCTCCCTCCATCCTCCCTCTCTTCCTCCTTCTGTCCCTCCCTCCCTGCCTCCCTTCCTTCCTTCCTTCCTTCCTTCCTTCCTTCCTTCCTGCCTTCCTCCTTTCCTTCTTTTTTTTACAATACACCTTTGCTCTGTTCTAGAACATGTGAGATGAGTAAGAGAATCTCTGCCCTCAAGGCGTTCCCAGACAGACAAAACAAAGCAGACAAAAGGCATACAAATTCAATCCATGGTGGTAAGTTATATAGAAAAGAAAACACAAGGCGCCAGTTAAGAGAAGAGGAGTTGGGGTGAGGGGCAGTAGAGTGAGTTCTGACTTGCTGCCTCTCTGTGACCTTCACAAGATCATTTCATTTCTCTGGGCCAGACATTACGAATCATGAAAGCAAATAACTGGGAGGAGTGAAATTTTGGTGGGGGAAGGAGCTAACTTGCATTACGGTAGGAAACTTATATTATTTATTTATTTATTCACTCATTCAAAGCAAAATGAGAAACTAGGCACTGGGAAAGGTGATTTATATTAAATGATTCATTCAACAGATATTCATTCACCACTGGATCTCTACTAATTCATGTACCCCTCACAGAAAAAGGTGTTCTGGTACCCATCTTACAGAGGCTGAGTCTCAGAGACCTTAAGCAGCTTGCTCAAATCCTTCCTAGTAAGTGGAGGGGCAGACCTGAACTCAGGTTAGCCTTGCTCCAGGGCCTCTCCTGCCATGACTCAGGGTTACTCCTTATTTCTTCTGTGTTTGCAGACGTCTCTTTTGCAGGGGCTTAGATAGCTTCACAAGAGGTCTCAGCACAGAAGTTAGCATCCTGGGGAACCTCCCACTATGTCTTAGTGTTTGGGAACAAGTTTTTCTCAGGCTTGTGCTCCAAATCCTGATCCCTTACAAGTGACTATTCATGTTGCAACATTTTCCAACCTGCCTGCCAATTCATTTCCTGTGCAGCTCACGCAGAGATCAATTGTGGCAGGATGGGACCCTGCCTGCCTCTGCTCTCACAGGGCCTTGGACAGTAGACAGCCTCTTCAAGAAATGCTTCATCAGCAAGGCCACACATCACCCTTGGGCACATTACCCGGGGCACAGGGAAGGATGGTTTGGTGAATGATAAGGCACGAGCTTTGGAGGAAGCAGAAAAATGATCTATCTCAAAGGGCAGCATGGGACAAAGGGGAGAACATTGCAATTAGAATCAAAAGAAGGAAACAGAAAACAAGATAGTTACTGAGCATCAGCTGTATACCAGGCACATACCAGGTACAGAGTTAACAAGTGGTCCTTGCCCACAAAGAGCCAACTGTCTGATAGTGCTTGCAGAGACAGACACAGCATCAAATAACCTGTGACTCATGAGACTGGTGCTTTGGAAAACTGGTGTAATATGGCAGGGGGCTCCCCTAAAACACTGTATGAATGGCCCTCTCCATGCAAGCTAGAACAACGCTCTCATCCTCACTGTTAACTGACAATAATTGGTATGACAAAACACACCCACCACGTTAATAGAATTTAATGCTCAAATCAAGCAATAAAATTGCCTATTCACATGCATTTGTATATCTCCCTATATAACAAAAGGAATCAAATTTCTTTAAGAAGAATGTCTTAAGTCAGTGTGCAAAGCACCAGCCCCCACCACTCAGTCTATTGATTTCCCAGATGACATCCAAGGGGCACATAGGGAAGAAGGCAGGAGAGGGAGGAATGATTGGTTTGAGGTTTCATTTCTTGGTGGTGCGGTGTGGCTTAAAGGTGAGTTGAGAGCATATTCTCCTTACCTCCTTCCAAGACAAGGCTGAGGAAACATACAAGCGCAGTTAGACGGAATTTAATCTTTCTCCCTCTCTCGTTCTCTGGGTGCTCTCAGTTCTCTTTTCAGTGTATCTGGCCAGTCATGTTAGCCCACGATTTCGTGTGTGGAAAAGCAGCTTGTTCAGTGTTGTTCATTCCTCATCCAAACCTGTGTTGCAGGCTTTGCTCATGCAGAGGAGCAGGGTGCCTGGTCATCCCTTCTCCCCAGCAAAATGCTTAGAAAAAAGCCAGGACACCACAAGAGTTTACTCTGGTTCTCCATCCGCAGAAAAGAAAGTATTGACATAAGAATGAAGATGTAATTATAGTCAACATATGGAAATTCCATGAGAGAAGAGGGTTTTCACAAGTCATTGAATAGTCC
Organism: Sapajus apella; assembly: GCF_009761245.1. Classification (NCBI taxonomy): domain Eukaryota; kingdom Metazoa; phylum Chordata; class Mammalia; order Primates; family Cebidae; genus Sapajus; species Sapajus apella. The sequence continues at coordinate 56,941,424 of NW_022436943.1, read as the reverse complement.
CTAGTAAAAATGCAGGTCATTCATTGAGGCATTTAAAATAAATTACAAATCACTCAGAAGTTAAATTAGATAAATAAAGTTAATGTGTGGAGGGCAGACTGCTTTATGAACTTTTATTCTAAAGAATAAAGAGAATGCTAGGAATGAATGTATAAAACAGAAAGAGGAAAATAGATGAGGAAGTACTGACTTTTACCTAGAATAGGACATTCAGTGAATACCGCAGAGAAATGCTATTATCTTTCTGTTCAGTAAACAGGCATTTTGGATGAACAAGGTGGTAATGGAGGAAATTCTGAGAAGAATTTTCCCTAAATTCAACTTTAGATGCCTCGAGAGTTTGGGTGGCATTGTCTGATCCATAATGGCCATAAATTTACTGTGAGGATACATGATCCAGACACAAAGGTGTTCTTTGTGAATGGCAAAGTGTTGGGAAAATTAAAGATGTATTGCTTCTGCTTTTGTGACATCCTCATGTTTGTTATTTGAGTGCCTGAAATCATTGAGTTCCACTCTGCCACAAAATAGCGATGTGACTTGGAATATCACACTGCCTGGTCCTGTGATCCCTTGACTGTACAATTAAGGCACAGCACCCATGGCCTCTGGGGCTCCTTCTAGGCTGGTGTGATTCAACACATATCCTGGCCATGCTCCAAGTGCCCTGCCCATGATTGGCACCTGCAGGATCCTTGGCCTGAAACAGCATGTTCTTTAGTGAGGGAGACATACAAGTTACCCCGAATCTGTTTGTGTGTGTGTGTGTGTGTGTGTGTTTGAGACAGAGTTTTGATCTTGTTGCCCAGGCTGCAGTGCAGTAGCTTGATCTCAGCTCACTACGACCTCTGCCTCCTGGGTTCAAGAGATTCTCCTGCCAAGTAGCTGAAATTACAGGCATGTGCCACCATGCCTGGCTAATTTTGTATTTTTAGTAGAGATGGAGTTTCTCCATGTTGGTCAGGATGGTCTCGAACTCCCTACCTCAGGTGATCTGCTCACCTCAGCCTCCAAAGGTGTTGGGATTACAGGTGAGCCATTCATGCCTGGCCAGTACCCTGAATCTTAAGGGTATAACATCTGTCAAAGCAAAGATTGGCAGAGCCCAGAGAATAGGGGACATATGAGTTCAGCATTATACGAGATAACCCAGAAATTATAGCATGAGAGACTCGTGTAAACTATAAGGAGAAACTCGGTAGCAGCTTAGGCCCTAACAGATCTTTCCAAAGTAAATAATATTACTTGTAAAGTTTATCTTTGCCCTGAAACTGAATTCGGTAACTATCCCAGAGCAAGCCCTCTAGAAATGCATTCAATAATCATATAAAAACATTTTGTTGTTGTTGATGGGGTATACTAGAAAAATGAACAGATGTCATTGTTAACTGGTCTTAGCTTGGGCTGCTGAAAGGTACACGCAAGGTACCCTGAATCTTAAAATATCATGAACTAGGTGATATAAAAAACAAGCATTTATTTCTCACAGCTGTGGAGGCTGGGAAGTCCAACATCAAGGCACCAGCAGATTTGGTGTCTGGGGAGGGCCTGCTTACTGTTTCAGTTTTTTTGTTTTGTTTATTTTACTTTAAGCTCTACTTACTGTTTTATAGATGGTGGTCTTATTCCTGTGTCCTTACACAATGGAAAGAGAAGCAGGCTCTCTTTGAACTTTTAGAAGGATAGTAATTCCATTTGAGTGCTCTGCCTAACAACCTCATCTAGTTTTAATTCCCTCCCAGAGACCCCATCTCCTAACACCATCACATTAAGAGGTAGGGTTTTAACATGTGAATTTTAGGGGGACACAAGCTTTCGGTCCATAACAGCTGGTAACAGGTCCATACAGCTATGATCAGGAAGGAAGGGAAGGAACACAACCTCACCAAATTAACTTTTGGCAAACTTCTGAATCTTGCTGGTCATTGATTCCCTTTTATCAAAAGAGACAATTGGAATTAATGAGCTCTACAATAATTCTTGCCCTAACCAGCCATTAAAAAAACCCTTTGAAATTAGTTTGGAGGAAGAAGAATTCCTTTTATTTCATCCATTCATTTATTTTGTCCTTTTGTTAAACAAATATTCATTTATGGGTCATGTCTTGTGCTAACCACTACAGATAAAGAAATGTGTAAAGTGAAGCTATTGTCTTCAAGAATACCTAGAGTGCAGGAATTGTCTTTAGAGTCTAGATATTTCTCTTCTTAAATAATAGTTCTTAGAATATAGGTACAGCTTTAGAACATTGTGGTAATTCTAAATTTGTTTACCTTGAGCGCTTAGTACTGAAAAGAGCTACAAAAATAATAAAGACTTGGAGATGTATTAAAAATATCCATTCTTTTCTCATCTTCATCTGTTGTTTCAGCCATTTCCTCAATAGCATCTCCCTTGGCGAAGACCTTCTCACTTTTGCAAGCAAATCCCCTAAATGAAGACCACACTGCCTAGTGCATCCTATTCTTACTTCAAACAGTTCTGAGCATCAGAGAGCTATAATTTGGCTGACTAAAGCCTGTCTTCACATGCCATTAATCAGAGTTCCTCCTTAACTTCATCAGAGCCACACAAAATAGGCCTAATCAATAATTTATATTCGTGTAGCCGCTGTTTGACTATTCTTACCGGTAACCTAGAGAAAATGACTTTACCTTTCTGGCTTCACAGTTTTTTGATCTATGAAACAAGGATAAAACTACCGTCTTTTACCTATAGGGTAACTAGGAGTATGAGCATTTGATTTGCAGAAGTTCAGTGTCAATTGCTATTAGGTACTGTACACACACCATGAATTACTGCTAACAATATGCCATTCGAAGTAGGAGAAATAACATTCGTAAGCTGTTGATATTATTAATAACAGCACACCACGTACACTTAACAAAAATACTATCACTATTAAAAGGATTCCACTTTTAAAAGGATTTATACCTGAAACGAAAGGATAGTTCAACATATGAAAATCAATCAATGCAATATACCATACAACATCAATAAGATGATGGAAAAAACATGTGATCATCCCAAATGTTGCAAAAAAAGCACCAAACGCAAACCCTTTCATGATAAAACAATCAATACACTAGTAAATGGAAGGAAATTGCCTAAGCATAACATTGACCATCTATGAAAAGCTTATCTGGCCAGGTGTGGTGTCTCGTGTCTGTAATCCCCGCACTTCAGGAGGCTGAGGCAGGCTCTTTAACTGAGGCCAGGAGTTTGAGATTAGACTGGCCGACATAGTGAAACCTCATCTCTACTAAAAATACAAAAATTAGCCAGGTGTGGTGGTGCACGCCTGTAGTGCCAGCTACTTGGGAGGCTGAGATAGGAGAATCACTTGAACCCAAGTAGCAGAGGTTGCAGGGAGCCAAAATCACACCACTGCACACTCAAGGCTGGGCAACAGAGTGAGACTCTGTCCCAAATAAAGAAAACAGAAAAGAAAAACTTACAGTTACTATCATACTCTATAGTGAAAGACTAAAGGATTTTTCTCTGAGATTAGAAATAAGACAAAGATGCCCAGTTTTTCCACTTCCATTCAAATATAGTACTGGAAGTCTCAGCTAGAACAATTAGGCAACAAAAAGAAACGCCATCCAAATTGGAAAGAAAAAAGTACAATTATCTCTGTTTAAAGATTAAATGGATACTATTTTAAAAAGGAAATAACAAATGTTGGCCAAGATGTGGAGTAATCAGAATCCCTGTACACTGTTGGTAGGCATGTAAAATGGTACAGCCATTGTGAAAAACAGTATGGTGATTCCTTAAAAAATTAAAAGTAGAATTGTCATATGACCCAACAATTCTGCTTCTGAAATTACAGCCAAAGAAGAAGGCAGGCCTTGAAAAATTATTTGTGTATATAACAGCATCATCCCAACCAAGAGATGGGAAGGGACCCACGAGGTAACCTATGTGTAAATAGATAAAGAAAACATAATACATTCATACAATAAAATATTACACAGTCTTTAAAAAAGGGAAATTCTGTTACAACACAAATGAAACTTGAGGATAGTATGCTAAGTATAATAAGGCAGTCACAAAATGACAAACACTGTGTGATTCCAAGAGCGATCTAGAGTAGTCAAATTCACAGAATGGCCAAGTAGAATGATGGTTGCCAGGGGCTAGGAAGAGGAAACCATGAGAAGTTGTTTAAGGGAAATAGTTTAGTTTTGCAAATGAAACGGGTTCTGGAGGGTGGTTGCACAACAATGCGAATAGACTTAGCACAACTGAATAGGTCACTTAAAAATAGTGAAGATGGTAAATTTTGTGTTATGTGTATTTTACCACAATTAAAATTCTTTTAAATTAAAAAGTGAAATAAATCATTAAATGGTATCACCAGAGAGTAAAGAAATGTAGCTTTGAACATCTGTAGGTACCTTGCGCCATCAGAGCCCACTTAGAGGCTCTGGTTCGTATCATGTTGCAAGGAAGGAAGCAAGCAGGAGCTAAGAGCACAGGCGCCAACCCAAAACTGCCCTCATTTAAATTTTAGTGCCACCACTTACTGAACGGATACACAGACACAATTTTGTAAAGTGAAAATGATGATAGAACCAGGAACATAAGATGTCATCTGAGGCTGAAATAAGATACTATGTATGGAAAGTACTTCGACTAATAGCACATTGTAAGCACCAGGACGAAATTGCTGTTATTCTTACTCGATTCCAAAGACAGTTCCCATTTATTAAACAGCAACTTTGCACCCAGCATTGCGCTCAGCCCTTCCTGTTTTATCGTTGCATGGAATCCGTGTAAGAACTCTCTAAGGCAGGTGTGACATGGATGAGGAACTGTAGGGTCAGCTCAGCTCAACAGACATTCGTGAAAACCCTTGGATGTGCTTTGTCCTCACCAAAACTCAGGGTGAGATGAGTACACCGTAACCCAGGGAATTTCCATGCTTCATTCAACACTCTGCTGATGCTGTCTTGGAATATTTAATAATATTTGAATAAGGGGACCTGGATTTTCATGTTACACTATACCCCACAAATTATGTAGCCAGTCTTGCCTTGGCCAGCCTGGGAGTGGGGGTCATCGTCATTAATCTGTTTGTGGAAACAGAAGAAGCTCCTCTTATCCAAAGGGAGGAGCAGAGAAACAGGAAGGCACAGGCTCCCAGAAGAGCTAGAAGGGGCACAGGGCATGATGTGGCAGAGCCAGAAAGAGAGATGAAACCTTTGGATGCCTCTGCCTCCAGCTGCCCATCCACATCCTCTGGGTTGCCTCACTCCTCCTGACCCATGCTCTCCAGGCACTTTGGGGCTCATTTCTGCAATGTGGTGCCTCAAGTCGCACCAGTGGGCCTCTCAAGGTAGCCTCCTTGCAGGTGCTCTGGCTAGTTTGTAGGTCATTCTCTTGTCACACTCTGAACACAATCAGCCAACAACTGCTTTCCCTCTTGCAGAGATCCAAGATGAACCGAGCATGAGCAGGCAACCGGCTATCACTACTTCTTGTGTGAATGGTTATGGAGGTAAGGAGAGGGAGAGGGTATTCAATGGGCCGGAAAGATTGTACGTGAAATTCAAACATCAGGGTAGCTTACATAGGGAAGACCACAGAGGCCCATCTCTTGCCCCAACTGAAATGCTAAAATGCCATCTACCTACCTGCCTGGCAAACCGTAACTCATCCTTCAGATAGGTTTGATTCCTCCTAGTTGGAATGAAATCTTGCTGCAGAACAAAGGGGAGAAATGTGTCTATTTTTCCTGAGAGTATGCATAAAAGTTGGAGCAAGGAGACAGAGGAAGGCTCTGAGGCTCTGCGCTCCATGATGTGTCCCTGTTTTCTTGACTGACAAAAAAATAATAATAATAAAAGAAACTATGCGTAGGTTTTGAACCGAGGAAAGAAACCTCATCGTCTAACTGCATGGACATTAGGTGATTTGAGGAGCGTTTATCAGGGAGACCACTGAGATGTTACACACACACACACACACACACACACACACACACACACACACGTACACATACACACATATGCATGTATATGTGTCAAAACATTACATTATCATTATTCATACTTATTCCCCTTCCATTCTCCTTCCTGCTGATCTACAATCTGTTTGTATTGCTTGTCTTGGCTTTAGTTTGACAATTATATAATTGGTGATTGGCTTGAGATAGGAATGGACAGATCAACATAAGCTAAAATAACATTTATAAATTGAGTTGAGGTTGAGATCTTGGGGAGAGAGATGTTGGGTAAATAGGACTTTGGGAAGGTTTCTAGGATGTTTTGCAATGAACTCATTCTTTTACTGACCTTGGTTGGAGACAGAAAATCAATGAAGGAGTATATTACACTTTAGGACATTAACAGTCCGACTGGGGATTTGAGGAAATGGTCATCTCGCTGAGGTCAGGTTCTCCGTTAAATGGGATTGGGGGAGATAAGCGTGGCATGGTTCCTTTATAAAGTCACGTTTTTGTTTCAGTGGTAGACCTCTCCAAGCTACAGCTGGAAACGTGGCCACCCGGTTGCAAACATTCCGCTTCCTCGCCTCTGCTGCAGTGGGGGAAGGCTGTGTGATTCGTGTTTGTCCAACAGGATGTGAGCAGAGGCACTGTGTGGACCATGTGGCGACAGGATGTGAGCAGAGGCGCCGTGTGGACCGTGCAGCGACAGAGGCACCATGTGGACCATGCAGCGACAGGATGTGAGCAGAGGCACCGTGTGGACCGTGCAGCAGCAGGATGCGAACAGAGGCGCCGTGTGGACCGTGCGGCAGCAGAATGCGAGCAGAGGCGCCGTGTGGACCATGCAGCCTGTGCTTTTCAAACACAAGGGGAATGCCTTGCTGTCCCCTCTCTCCATCCCAGGGATGACTGGAGCCACTGCTTTAGAGCCAGAAACAGAGGACAATAGATTTCCCAGAAACGCTTAGCTCTACCCTGTTATACAAGAGGGAAATAACCTTCTAAAATTTTGCAATAAAGAAGGTGACGAGATAAAAGTAATTGCTGTGGCAACCGCCCTCTCTGGAATGTATCTGTCCCCTTCCTGAAAAGTATCCCGATATATTTGGAAACCTATGGAGGGGAGGGGAGTGCCTGCATATGCATGCTCCTGCTTACTTTACAGGTTTGTTATGAGGATAAAATCCAATCAGAGAATGTATATTAAAAACACCCTGTAACAGGAATTGCTTGATAATTTGGATGGTGTCAATACGAAACACCTCTTTTCCCTGCAAAATCTGCTTCTTTTAATCTATTCTCCATCTCTATAAATCGTCCTTCCAGTCTTCTAAGATTGCAGACCAAAAACCTTGCCCCTTCTCTTCCACTCACACCCAAAGTGTAGCAAATTCTTCCACCATTACCTTCACAACATATTCAGAACCTGACTTCATCCCACCGTCTCCACGGCTAGCACCCTCCCACCCACCTCTCTGTCACGTGAATGTTGCAGACAACAGTGGATCAGTGTCCTTCCTCTCTCTCCTAAGGCCTGTTGGTTATGTCATACTCCATATTGGGCCCTGCGCTTGGGGAATAAGAGCTATTCCCCAAGCTCTTATCACAGTTGGAAGACTATGAGGGAGGTTCTAAAAATTGTGCCCACCCCAACTGGTCAATATAGTAAATGACAAATAAAAACAGTCCCTGATTGAGGGAGGCTGGGGAGAAAAGAGGCTTTCTTAAGAATCTAAGGTTGCAGTTAGTTCAGTTCATGGGTGTGGCCCCTGCAGAAACCAGATGCATCTAAGAGAACAACTCTAGACAACTGCAAGCTCAGACAAGTGGTGGCCCTTGGTGGGAGCCTGTATGCCAGCTGTGGTATCTTTACTAGAGCAGATTAAAACGACCTCCAGGCATGATATGCAGCCACTGGTTTGGCGGATGTATTCTGTTGTACTAGAAGGTCACCGATGGTTTCACTCACGTGGAATGGACAACCACCGACACTCAGAGCCCAGGGCTATGTCAGCTCTCTGGCCTTATTTCCTAACATTATCAGAGATCTTGGGACTCCCTGGATGTGCCACGGAGCTTCCCTTTGATGTACTGCCTTGGTGATGTTGTAGCGATAGGACCAGACTCTGGCACACTGGAGACATAGATAAGACACAGGTTCCCAGGTTAGCAGAGAAATCCTGCCAAGATTCAAGTCCTGCCACTATCCGCAGAATGTTTCTGAATCCGCTAGCCAGAGGGATGCCTGGACATTGTCTGCAAAGTAAAAGGAAGGTTCCCTCATCTTGAACCTCCCTTCAGAAATCAGAAAGTACAGCATGTGGTGGGTCTTTTTAGGTTCTTGTCAGAGAACCTGCCACCCATAGTATTCTGTGCTTTGATTCTTAGGCTGATGACATCATAGGTTACCAGCTTTGACAAGGAACAGGACCACATAGGGGTTCTGAACAGGTCTGGCCTGTGGTACGAGGAGCTGTACCTCATGGGCTGTAGGACTCACCAAAGCCTATGCCACTGGAAGTGTCAGTGGTGGAGAAAGATGCCATATGGGGTTTGTGGCAAGCTCCAGGAAATGGATCCCAGGGAGGCCACTGGAATTTAGGTTGAAATGAATCACATGTCTTTTCAACACAAGTCCTGTTAGTTACTGGCCCCTTGGTGGAGACAGACTGGCTGACCGGGTAACACCATGTGACCATCTGGCTGGAATTGCCCATCGTGAGCTGGGTCCACTCAGAACCACTAACTCATAGGCTGGGCAGGAGGAGCAGCCATCCAGGGCAGGATGAAAGTCGTCACCCAAGCTCAAGCAGGACTGGCAAGCACATGCCAGCTGCATGAGCAGGCGTTGCAGACTGCCATGGCCTCCCCACTGTCATAGCAGGATGCCTCCCAGCTCGCACCTGGGCCTGTGTGGGGGATCATGCATGGGTAGCTGAAGGTGGGGACAATGTCTGAGCTTGGTTCAAGGATGGGTCAGTTTGCTATGTAGCTGTAAGCCACACATAGACTTTGGCCCCATTCGGGGTGGCCTTGAAGGACAGTAGCAAGAGAAATTCCTCCCGGTGAGTAGAGCATTGAGCATTGCATCCAGCCACCTATAAAGCTGAGATTTCAGAGGTAGCCAGAGGGATGGGTGGTATTTAAGGGTGAGGGGAGTTTAGATTGGAGACAGAGGAAGAAAAGCAGTGAGTGTCAACTGTGGTCCCAATGCCAACTGCTATAGCAGGGGCTGTGGTCATCCCCTTAAGACAAAGAACTAGCCAACATCCCAGAGCAGCTCCCACAGTGTATGGAGAAGCAGAGCTGAGGAAGCAAGCATGGGCTGTTACAGGAGAGATGCCCTGGATCCCCTTCAAGGAAGGGCATGCTGCCCTGCCCTGCAGAGTGCGGCCGACCTCCTCCGTCAGCTCCTTTCTGTGTCAAGCTTTACTGGGGCAACCCCAGGCAGTGAGTGAGCAGTGGAGACCTGGATGTCTCTGCCCACCATGAAGCAACTCTGATAAACGAGTCTTAATCCAAGCCCACTGTTCAGTGGCCCTCAACCAAGGGTGATTGCGCCTCTGCCTCCTCCCAGAGGGTCTGACAATTTTTGGAGATACTTTCTGTTGTCATGACGTATCAGGGTGTGGCTGGCACTTAGTGGGTGGAGGCCAGAGATGTTGCTAAATGTCCCATCATGCACAGCCCAGCCCCCACAACTAAGAATTATCCGGCCCCAAATGTCAACAGGGCTGAGTCTGAGAAACCCTGGATTTACTAACATAAGCTTCTTCCAGTCAGCCTCGAAATTCAAACTCTTTCTTCACCTAGCCCTGCTTCCTCCTCATCCCTTTTACAGGCATTGGTTCCAAATAAATATCTTGCACCCAAAACTCAGCCTCAGCATCTTCTTCCAGAGAATCCACACTGACGTCAGGATATCCCTATTTCCCACTGCAGTGCTTATGAACACAATCTAGATTAAACGCCAGCCCCCAGCCTACATGTCAATAAAGTGCCAATCAGAAGACCAACTGGGAGCCAATAGAGGTTTTATTTTTCATGAATGGCATCCAGTTGGAACACTACTGAGCCATGAAGAAAACTGTTCTCAGCTGCAGGCCGGGATGTCCAAAGGCGATGCTTCTTTCAGCACTTTGTACAAACTGTTTCTCTGCAGCCAAAAATGTCTTTTCTTAGGAAACTCAACTATCATGCTGCCTCCTTCCCGGAGCCCTGTGTTCCTGCTTTTCTTTTTTCTTCTTTTTTGAGACAGAGTCTCGCTCTTGTGCCCAGGCTGGAGTGCAGTGACACGATCTCACCTCACTGCAACCTCTGCCTCCCAGGTTCAAGGGATTCTCCTGCCTCAGCCTCCAAAGTAGCTGGGACTACAGACACATGCCACCACGCCCAGGTAATTTTTGTATTTTTTTTAGTACAGACTGAGTTTTACCATGTTGGCCAGGCTGGTCTCCAACTTCTGACCTCAGGTGATCTGCCTGCCTTGGCCTCCCAAAGTGCTGGGATTACAGGCATGAGGCACCACACCCGGGGCCCTGTTCCTGCTTTTTTATTCCTGCCAATGACATTTAAGTTTATTTTCCTATGGTCCCAATACCACAAATACATACCTTAATTAATCATCTTGTCATAGGATAATTTTTGCATAAAGTCTATCACCCAAATTGAACTGCAGTATTTTATAAGTCAAAGGCTGTATTTTCATACTGCTACCTCTATTGCCTAGCACAGGGGGCTTGCATGTAGTAGACTTTCAACTCATGTTTTAAGTTGAAAGTCTATTTGACCAAACAAATAGGTTAAATCAGAATCCCCATATAAAATTTATCTATCAAGGGAAGAACCAGAAAGAAGATGAACCCCAAGTTGGAGCATCAGGGGAAGGGAGTTTGGTATTTCACCACACTAGGAAAAATAACCTCAGGGTAGTTAATGCTTCATTTCCTTGAGGGAGGAGGATGGCAAGGATAAAACAGGTGGGTGGTTAATAATTCATTGCTCTTGGAGAAATACGAGCAGTTTATCACCCAGTCAGGCCTGTCCTCAGAACCTCAGAATTACAAAATAGCAATTGTTAACATTATTCAGGCCAAGTTTGGTCCCCATTCTTCCTACGTAATCTGAAGTTTCTAAAGTCTCTTTTAACAGAGGGAGAGAGATGGTGAGGAGGTACGATACTTTGAAGCAAAGCAAGCACCACTGTTTCCTAACTTTGGACCAGGTTGATCAGGAGAGGAAGAGGGGGAAGAGATTGAGATGGGGGTGGTGAGAGAGAGAGGTAGGGGGTAGGAGAGAGAGAGAGAAGGAAAGAGAAAGAGAGAGAGAGGAATAGAGGGAGGGAGAAAGAGAAGGAGGGAGGGAGAGAAAGAGGGAAGTAGGGAGGGAGAGAGAGGGAGAGGCCCATAGCCTTTTCCACCCGCAACGCAGCCCTCATCCTTCTAATGAAGCTCACTTTGAAAACAGAATTCTGAAAACAGAATTCTGCAAGATCAGAATTAACATAATTGAGGAAACATGAAGAATCCTTCAGCTGTCCCAAGAGAAGAGCAAGCTGACATTCTGCCAGTCCCTTCGAGGCGGAGGCCATCTCCGCTCTGGTCCCCACTGGCTTGTTGGCACACCTGCATCACCACCGATACAGGAATAAATCTCCCCAGTGGGCGTGCCCTGATTGACTCAGACGGGCTCCCTCACTTGCCTGGTTTTCCTCCTCCTACATCTGTGTCAGAACCATTATGGTGATTTCAGTGTACCACGCTGGACCCCTCCACTCTCTACACCATTGCAGGAGCCAGTCACCTTCCAGGAGTCATCCCTCCTCATCAGCCCTGACCATTCCTTCTGGTGTACCAAGATAAGACCCGAATTATTTACCTAGAGCCCTGTTTGTGCCAGGCCCCATGGGGGCAGATAGTTTCCATCACATCCTCACAGCAACTCTGTGAGCTCAGCATCCTTATCCCATTCCCCAGGTGAGGGGCCTCTGCTGCCAAGAAGCAGATCACCTTACCCTCCAGGTGAGTGTCCCAGGTAGCAACTCTTTCTGCTTTTCTGATTTTCTGTCTGAAACCAACATTCCACATGATGAAGGTGATTTGAAAAGGGGAAGAATTAAAGCCCTGTTAGTCAAAGAGATAATCCCAAGGACTTAGAATGTTTTATCTGGAGGAGAGAAGACTCAGCAGAATAGAAATATTCAAAGGGCTATTGGATGCAAGAGAGTTTGGGGCAGTTCTATGTGGTCCCAAGGACCAGTAGGGGAAGACACAGGGAGATAAATTTCAGTTCAGCATAAGTGAGAGCTTCCTTACAGAATGGATGGATGCATAATCTGGAGAAGTACACATCTCCATCGTGAGACATGCAAGCTAGGCTTGCTGAGCAGAGGTCGTCCAACCCCCTGCCACCGGGTCAGACTCAAGGCCCTTTCTGGTTCTGAGTCAGTTCCTTGGAGATTCTTCGTAATTCTCTGCCGTAACCCAAGGGTTGATAAAGTATGGCCCACACGCCAAGTCCAGTCTGCTGCTTCTTTTTGTAACCAAGGTTTTATTGGGACACAGCTCGGGGGGGTCCTTTGTGGCTTGTCCACAGCTGCTTTCACTGCAACAGCATAGTTGAGTAGTTATGATGGAGAACCTGTGGCCACAAAGCTACAAGTATTCACAACTGGGCCCTTTGTAGAACGAGTTTGCCTACCCTTGCAGTAACTGATTTTTCTGGGAAAATGTTGACTCTGCCAATTTCCAAAGGGAAAATTGAGTACAGCTGTTGACTCTGTGGAGCTGGGAGTAAGGATTCCCCTGAAAATGATTGAAATCATGTTTTTTTTTTTTTCTCCAAGAGAACCTGAGACAGGTGATTATTCTTGTTCCCTCTAATTCCATTTCTTTTCTCATTTCTTCTTCTTGTCCTCTGAGCTAGCAGAGCAGCTCATCCTGGCAGATGTTTGCACAGATATGCCACTGAGCTAAATTTCTTGTTTCCTAGAGGTTAGACACTGAAAATGGGATAATTTTTAAAATGTTAAAAAAATTTTTGAGAAATTTAGCTCCAGTGGAAAGAGATGGTCAGAGATCCAGGCAGCTACCTGAAAATTATGACTAGTTAGAAACAAAGAATTAGTTTGATGACCCCTCATGGCTTGAATATACCTTGAGGCAGTAAGAATTAGGCAGTAATATTGTAATCATGGGACCAGCTCAAGCCAATTAATTATTGCTTAAGTTGCTATAGAAAAGACTGCAAGTCACGTGGCTTGGGCATGCTCAATGGGAAAAAGTCTTAACCTTCTAATTGTTAACACCACCAGCACGGCTGGCTAGCTGATTAGCATCACCTGGGACTAGTTAGGACTCGTTAGGAAAGCCAGAAAAGCTTGGCTCGTCCCAAATCCGGGAGAGAGCTCTGAGTGTTGCCTCCTGACTCCTCACCGGTTGACCCATGATAAAGTTGGGCAGTGAGTCCATTGCTTGTCGCAATGTCTAGCACAGACAGGCCTTGGCAAATAGTAGACATTGTGGGTTGAATCACATTCCTGAAAAGATGTGTTGATATCCTAACCCTCGGTATCTGTAAATACGACCTTATTTGGAAACAGGGACTTGGCAGCTACAGTCAAGTTAAGATGAGGCCATACTGGATTAGGATGGGCTCAAATTCTATGGCTTGGGTCCTTAAAAATGAGGGAAATGTGGAGATACACAGAGATAAGAATGATATGTGAAGAGACAAAGAAAGGCCAAGCACAGTGGCTTCTGCCTGTGATTCCAGCGCTTTGAGAGGCTGAGGTGGGAGGATCGCTTAAGATAGAAGTTAAGACCAGACTGTGCAGCATAATGAGATCTCATTTCTACAAAAAAAAAGTTTAAGAGACTGAGTGACACACAGGGAAGATGGTATGAAGAACAAGGAATATATTGGTGTGATATATCTGCACGCCAAAGAACCCAAGAGATTTCCAGCAAACACCAGAAGCTAGGAAGAGAAAAGGAAGGCTTCTTCTCCAAGGCATTCAGAGGGAGCATGGCCCTGTCTACACCTTGATTGTGGAATCCTACCCTCCAGAACCATGAGACAGTACAGTCCTGTTGTTTCTGTTGTCTCGTTTTGTGGCACTTTGTTAGGACAGCATTAGGAAACGAATACAGTAGGTGACTGATATATGTTTGCTGAGTGATCAAATGGGCAGATGGGTGAATGATAAATGAATAAGTAAAAAACACCAACACAAAGGGGTTTAGAGCCAGGTCTGTATTTGAAGAACCTGTAGACGAATTGAGGCAAAGCAGATGTAGTCATTTGTGAAGGAGGCAGATCTTGAGTGTTTGCAGAGAAATTTTCCACCACCCACTGGCAATGATACAGGAAGGGCAGCGCTAAAGACTTAGTGCCCAGGCCGGAAGCTAGAGAATTGCCAGCTTGGGCACAAACAGAGATATTGGCTCTGCAATGCCAGGCCACTGAGGCTGCGTGGGGAACAATGTCCCAGTGCCTTGTCTTGGAATTCCGAAGGCAGAATCACCACCTAAGCAACGCAGGATAATCATTGCATGGGATGATTGTTGTGTCCCTGGTGTATGGCTGAGGGTGAGTGGACAGGACTCAGGGACAGACAAAAGTGTCTGATCTACTCTAAAAAGACACTAAGGGCAGCCAAAGAAAGCCCAGCACTTGGTAGGACTGGTGTGAACCTCAGGGTGGGTCCAAAACATTGAAGGAAAGTCAGATGCAGGGAAAGATATCAGGCCCATGCATCAGGGGTGGGAAGGAGTAAAGAGTCAGGAGATGGGAGAGAGAGAACAAGATAGCATGGCATGAAAATCAGAAATGAGAAAAGGGCTTCAAGTCTCAGCCTTGAGCACAGTTAGGGTGATCCCAGCACCTTGCACGGAGCAGCAAACACGTGCAGCTTACTGTGCCTCACAGGCTTTGTGTTTCTTCCTTTCCACGTCTGCAAGGAAACATCACCATCCTCAATTCAGAGTTAAGGGAACTGAGGCCGAGAGACACAAAGTAGCTTCCCAGGGCATGTAGTTAGGGTGCAATAGAGACTGTCACTTCTGTCTGATTCAAAAGCCCATAGCATGAGCCCTACCCCCATGCCTCTCTTAAGTCAGAGGTTATAAGCTACCTGCCCCACAAAGTCTCCCTTGGCATGGCAGGAATGACTCTCTATTGAACAATAAAAGAGTTCCTAGAGAGAGCTAAGGGCATCTTATTATTACCTGGCTAAGGAGCCTTTTACATACGTTTTTCCTACTCACCACTTCCTCCCATGAAATTTTAATGCCAAAAACATACTCTATAGTTCTTCACATACTGTATATGTTCTCTGTACACAAAAAGAGTGCGATATTTTCTTTCCTCAAGAAGCAATTTTTGCACCACCACCATCCCCTGGCCCCGTGTTGAGAATGCATGGATTAGAAGATATTAACCCTGTCTTTCTGTGTAATGCAGATCACTCCGAGTGACCTGTTGCATCACAACAGCCTTCTTTAATGCGATGGGAAAGCTTACTAACCTGGCTAAAACCTTCCATTAATTGGGTCATGGCATGCAAAGAAAAGCAGCTGCTCTGTTGGAAATAGGAGTTTTTGAATACCACCTTTGGGGTCTGTGTGTACGTATGAGTGTGTGTGTGTGTGTGTGTGTGTGTGTGTGTGTGTGTGTGATCTCATTGTATTTGCCCAATAATGTCGTGAGGTCAAATTGTCTGTTCAACGTTACTCAGCCAATGAGAGTCAAAGTCATAATTTGAATCCAAACTCTGTGACTCCACGTAGCTCTTGGCTATCACACACTATGTGGGAAATTATTCTCTCCTGCTGAGCTTCAGTGTCTTTGTCTGCAGAGTAAGCTGAAAATAAAGACCAGCTTCCAGGACATTAAGTGAGAAAAGCATCTGCAATAATTTTATATTGGAGGAGGTCAGGAATGAGGGGACTCCCAACAGTTCTCTTACTGACCCTGTGCCTTGACCATCATTGAGCATCCAGAGGAATCACCTGAATCAAGCTGGGGCCATTAGATCCCTTGCTGGGAACTTGAACCTTTAAGAGAGTAAGCTAAGGACTAAAGATGGCTTAGCTGAGTCATACTGGGGCCGTACTCAGGAGTGAGGATGGCTGAGGTTTCCGAGCTGGCCATTTGCCTGCCTCCTCGTGGACTCTTCTCCTTTGCAGTACTCTGCAACGCAGGCAGCTGCGTACCCCAGCTCCCTTGCCAGCTGCCTTCTGGGTAGGCTCAGGCAGTGGGAAGCTCAGGCAGAAGACTGGTGGGCAAGGGGAGGGAAGAACCAGATATTTCTCCCACCTTTCTGTTCCCTCTGGTGTCTTCAGTAGTGGCTTTGTCTCTTTTCAGTAGCTTCAATGCCAAGTTCATGTAACTCTCTTGCCTTGATGTCCCAGCGCCTGATGAGACAGCCCCACGGTGGTTCCAGCTCTGAGTACAGAGCCCCACTTCTGAATTTGAGTATCACCTTCTCCCAGTGAAATGAAAACATTTAGCCCCACAAGAAGTAGAATTTTGGCTACTGCTAATCTGGGTGACTTTGCTGTCATCTGTTTGAATTTTCAGTTATTCCATCACCTGTATAACCACTTCCCTGTATTAAATGCCATCTGTTCAAAAGACCTAGAATCGCTTCTGTTCACTAAGTTTGACTCTGACTGATGCAGTCCCAAAGGGCCCCAGGTTCCTACCCTTCTGTGTCTTAGCTGTTCTTTGTCTCTCTGAACTGCCCTCGTGTTCCTCCAGCAAATCTCACCCACCACATATGCACATGTGCACACACACACACACATACGTTTTTTAGAAGTTAGTTACAGTTAGAACTAGTTTTTATTTTTTGGCCACTAGTAGAACCTTGACTAATTCAGTGCATAATCTATGCTCTATAAACTGTAAAGCAATTTGCAAATAAGTTCCAGTCATGGTAGGTGCTCAACAGATGTTTGACAAATACTGAATTGTGCTCATTAGCCCCTGGCTGATGTATACGTATGCATGTAGATGACAGAATTGGAGTACTAATTTATATTTCACCTTCACCATCACAGATAGTTTGCTCTTCTCTACTATGGCTTGATTTCCTTGCCTAAAGGTTTTATTTATGGCTGTGTCAAAAACTGAAGAAACTTTAGACACACACAGTCACCCCTCCTGGCTCTTAGGGGAACTGTGCAGGCTGCTGGCAGAAGGAGAAGACATAGAGACAAACATTAAGAATTTAACAGTAAAAACCTTTGGACCTGATTCAAAAGGGAACAGGAAATTCCCTGGAGATTAAAGAAAAGGAGAGAATCCTTAGGGATTTCCAAGGAGAATGGGATCTTGAGCTTTATGTGCCCATAGCTGCCTGCACAAGGAGTTGCTACAGGACATCAAGGGAAACTGACCATGTCTCCCCTTGATACAGTCTCCAAATCCAGGTGCATCATTAGCCCAAACAAGAGCAGGAGAATGGAGCAACATGATCTCTTCAGCGGCTGAAATGCTTCTCTTCATTTCAAAGAATTCTGGAGGTGGAAGTGCCTTCTGAAAGCTTTAGGGTTGAATGACTTCATTTCATACATGAAGAGGTTGAGGCTCAGGTTTAAGAAGCCAGCCCGATGTCACCTGTCAATGAAGCAGCAAAGCCATACCTCATACTCTGCGCCTTGCCTTGAGATCTGGTGTTATTAAGTGCCTGGAATTTGCCATAATGGGATGTGGTTAGAATAATCCAATCTCTTTTTTCCAAACCTCTTGAGCTGGTAAATATGAGGCATTGTGCCATTAGAAAGAACCATTTTGGTCAAGTTACATGTGCTTTAGTCAGGCTGTGAGGATGAAGCTGTTAGAGGAGATGGGGTATGCATGGAACAGGGGCTGCAGTAGGCAAAATGAGGCTGGGGGAAGATACAGAGGATACAGAGCTCAGAGAAACAGTGCGAGGGAAGTTACAGTAAAAAGAAGATGAAGCAAAGCAGAAGCAGGATTCGAGGTCCTAGGCTCTCATCCCAGCCTGACTCTGTACAAGCTATGTCTTCCCAGAAAGTATTCCTCCTTTCTGAGGGTCAGCTTCCACACCCGTACAATAGAAATGCCCTGCATGCTCTCTTCCTGTGAAAACCATGTGGGTGGCCAGGTGTGGTGGCTCATGTTTTTAATCCCAGCACTTTGGGAGGCCAAGGCAGGAGGATTGTTTGAGGTCAGGAGTTGAAGGCTGCAATGAGCTCTGATCCTGCCACTGCACTCCAGCCTGGGCACCAGAACAAGACCCTGTCTCTAAAAAATGTTTAACAAAGTTTTGAAAATAAAAAAAAATCACACAGAGCAGTGGAAAGCCCCAGGAAAATGTGCAGATTGGTTGCTGTACAGGGGCAAGGCAGAGCAGATCCACAGCATGCCACTCTTCCGTCAGCACACAAGCCCAGCTGTTGCAACGGAGGCAGCTTCCAGTGGATGAAGTCTCTCTGTGTAAGAAGCTAGAGCTTCAGCAACAAGCCCAGTTGACGTTTTCCGTTCTCACCCACTGACCTGCCCATGGTACCCAGGGACCCTCTGATATGGAATGGAGCTCTCCTCCCCTATCCTCGGGGAGTGGATGGGATGCTTGGACCCAGCAGAGCTCATGCATAGAGGGCAAATCCACTTGCTCTTGAATATGGTCCAGCCCAGTCTTGATCTTAACAGAAAAACATTAAAAGCTTAAGAATTAAAAATCTTTTGCTCCCAAAGATATTTTTAGGCAAGAGCAGCAACAGCGTCAATGAAGCTCCTACTATGTGTCAGCCCATGTCAGTGCTCCTTGGCGCAGTTTGTTTCATACAAACTTCCACATATGGGTGGTAACGCCGTTGACAACTTATGGATAAGGAAATCAACACAAAAGCATTACTATATTTAGTGAAGCAGATAGTCAATTAATAGCAAAGCTGAGATTGGTGCTGTATGCACGCATTACGATAAACCATTTGCTACGTGTGTGTCATGAGGCAGGCACCATGTTCAGTGCATGTATGCACTGTCTCATTTTCCTCTTAAAACAGCTCCATCAGACAGACACACTGTCATTGCTATTTTACTGACAGGATAACTGAAGCGCATAGAGTTGAAATAACTTGACTGAGGTCACATAGCACAGCCAGATCTTACTGAGGCTGATTGTGAGGTTTAAATGTTACAGCGAAGCAGCCCCCGCTTTGTCTGACTTCAGCTTGCCTTTGCTATGAGGAGAGAAGGTGACCAAGAGGGGGCGAGGCAGTGTGAGTTAAGGTAACATCGCTCTCAAATCCAATCTGGCTTGCTTTCTTAGGGCAGAGCAATGCAAATACCAATCCAAACATGAACGCTTCTCATTTTATCTTCCTTCTGTCTGGTGAGGAGCTGTGAGAAACACAGCCGTCCTTGCAAGGGAGACTAGGAAGAACAGAAAACTCATCTTTCGATTTCCTTCACAAGCAAAGGCACTCTTTGGGAGAAGGCTTCCAAACGTTCCTGTGCAGCCACTTCGATCGTCTGCTTAATATACAGAGGAGCACCCTCCTATCAATAATTTACAGCCCCTTCTTTTTTTTTTTTTTTTTTTTTTTTTTTTTAAGACAGTTTCATTCTTGTTGCCTAGGCCGGACTGCAATAGCGCAATCTCGGCTCACCACAACCTCCAACTCCTGGGCTCAAGTGAGTCTCCTGTCTCAGTCTCCCGAGTAGCTGGGATTACAGGCATGTACCACCATGCCCAGCTAATTTTGTATTTTTGGTAGAAATGGAGCTTCTCCATGTTGGTCAGACTGGTCTTGAACTCATGACCTCAGATGATCTGCACGCCTCGGCTTCCCAAAGTGCTGGGATTATAAGCGTACAGCCCCTTCTTCAATGTCCAGGACAACAAAGTAATAAAATCTTGCTCTGAGACTCAAATTTCTCGACAACACATCTTTTATGTGTTAGCACATACCATATATAGCAGATTTCCACACACTTCTAGAAAATTTCCATCAGTGTTGCCCAGCAGCATATGTTGTGATGGGAATGTTCTAGTTTGTGTTGTCCAGCCCGATAACCCATAGCCCCAGGTGGTCACTGAGCACTTGAAAAGTGGGTAGGGCAACCAAGGACTTGAATTTTTAATTCAATTTTAATTAAATTTAAAAAGCCACATGTGACTAATGGCTACAGTATTGGATAGCACAGATCTAGATAATTACTAAGAAAATATCAGCCTGGTTACTTATTTATATGTTTATTTATTGTAAACACAGAATGATTTCAGTTTGTTTATCCAATGGGTTTAACTCTTGGCCCCAGTATTTTGTACTGCAGGGATTCGCAGTTGTGTAAACACTCCATGCATGAAATTAAGTTCAAGAAGGAGGCCATGTGTTTGCTTATTAGCATTACATTGGAAAAAATTCCAAGGGTAATAATTAAAAGATTAAACACTCAACAATGTGAACAGTCTTGCAAGCATTTACTACCTGCCTGCTATGCGGCAGTGACAGCGTTTTCAAAAAGAAATAGAATTATCACGTTGCTTTCATTGGCTTCATGTACAGAAATGCAGCCGGTATGCTATGGATGTGGCTAGAGCAGTTTCCGGATCTGACCAAGTTGCTTGCTCTTTGCAAGCAAGCCCTCTCTGATCAATAGTTCTTTGCTCGCTTTCCTTCACTTGTAATTGTGCTTTTTATATGTAGCCTTTACGTTGTTCACTAAGTGTTTATTCTTTATAATAATAATGATCCTCACAGGAAGCACTGGAGTCACGATAGCTCTCTCTGGAGTTGCCTCCTTTCTAATTCCATTCCTGAGCTCCATCCAGGGATCTGGGTCAGAAGGGTCACAGCAGGGCCCGGACAGCTGCGTTTCTACAAGGCTCCAGGTGATGCTGATCTGCAGGCAGATGTGGGAAACACTGACCCAGATCCTCCTTCTTTGACAAAAGCTTTCAGGAGCAGAGTCAGCCTATGAAAGTGTTGCCACAGCCACAGGGGTCTGTAGAGCTCATCATTATCATTGCACTGACATCTGCCCGCAATCCATGTACCAATGCTAAGCATTTAAAAGCTATCTCCACAATGATTCAGGGAGGTAAGTCATTCCATGAAGAATTTAAGCTTAGAGAAATTAAGACCCTTTCATTCAACATCTATTCAACAAACATGGATTATGTGCCTCATCTATGCCAGGTGGTGTTCTAGGATGCAGAGGTTTAGGAGGGAATAAAACACACAGATATCTCTGTTCTCGAAGAACTTGCATTGTCCTTGGAGGAGACAGAAGATAAAAGAATAAACAAGTCGATATGTCAGATGACCACCTCAAGCAGGGTAAGGGAGGGAGGGAGTGATGCAGGGCACTCAGCAACCTTCTCTGATCAAGTGGCCTTTTGAGCAGAGACCTGAAGGAGTGGAGTATTTCTTCTTCCATGAAGGGTGTCCGGGAAGAACACCTCAGGCAATGGGAAAGAGCCCTGAAGCAAGACAGAAATTTGCACAGAGCCACAAAAGTGATAAATGGTAGAGCTAGGATTTGATTTAAGTCTTTTTGATGCCCAAGTTCAAGGTGTTCTTTTGGCTTCATCTTGCTGGCTCGCTGTGCTAGCAGTTTTGTTAAGTGATGTTGGACAGTCAGCTTACTGTTTGTTCTCATCTGAAAAAAAAAAAAAAAAACAACAAACAACTCTTTGGCTATCATGAGAAAAGTCCATTATATGGCAAGAAGAAGCTTTGACACACATGAGACTATTTGTTTCTCCAGTGCTGTGAGGTGGGCATTGTCATCATCCTTATTTTACAAATGAGAAAACTGCGACATGGAGAAGAACACTGGCTTGCCCAAAGTTTCCTCCTTAGGATGAGGCAGAAGCAGGATCTGAATCCAAGTCATTTAAGCAGCATCTGCCCCAGTTACTCATTCCCACTGGCACATTCTCTGCTGCTATCACTTACTTAATATCCCAAATTAGTAGAGTTCAGAATAGACAGTTCTGGGCTGGGGTCTATCACTACACCTTAGCAACTGAATTAGTCTGAAATCAATATAGAAGATCCCCACCCCTGCTGAGTGAGAAATTGACAGAATTCTCCAGGGGAGGTATCCTCTTCTTATTGGTTTTCAAAGGAAAAAAGAGACTCTTTCACTGAGGCATATGACAGCTGACAAGTGGAAACATTGTAGTTCCAAACTGCAGACTTATTAAATCCATTAGAATAATTGTAATTGAGAATTTACTTAAAAGCCCGTAATGGCCGTAATGACTTTTTATACAGACTTGAGCTCCTTCTCCCATCTCTGTCATTCTTTCTCCTCCCTCTCAGATAAATCCTCTGAGACCCCAAGACCTTGAGAGCCTTTTTTCTCCTTCATCAGCATCCCCTGAGCCCACGGTCTTATAGGCATCATGAAAAACATCCCGCAGAAGAATAAAAACAGACTGCATTGTCTTGCTTCCATCATAGCTTGCATTTTCTTAGCTCATTTGGAGAGAAAGATGCTGGAGCTAAAAGCCCTGTTTACCTGGTGAACTTTTACTTATCTCGCATGGCCCAACTACAGTGCCCCATTAAGTAACTCCTTCTCCAGACAGGTGAGCATTCTCCCTCCTAGGCTCCCACAGCTTCTACACATGACTTTACTTAACTTTTTTTTTTTTCATATTATCATCAGTTTTTACATCTGTATGTCAATCTCCCTTGGGAGAGGCAGTTTATCTCTCCCAGTGTTTCATGTAAAGCAACACAGAGCTTAAAAAATAATTGCAGGATAAATTAATAGATAAATAAATGAATGAAGAAATCCATGTATATATTGCTACCACTCTTTTTTGACAGGAGAACCTAAGTGCTCTAAGCTCACTACAGAAAAATAAAGATGCAGAAGAAATCAAAACAGGCAAAGCTTAGGGAGCTTCCAGTCTAGTGTGGAAGACAACAGAGAATGACCATTTCAGTTAATAATGTTTTCTTAACAAAAAAATTAAAAATAGGCCAATATAACAAAGTTGAGAGCCTGAGAGTGTGGTATTGCAGTAGTCAGGAAAAGGGTAGCAGAGATCACTAGCTGCTTACCCAACTCTCCATGCATTTTTAGGACCCTTATTTTATTCTCAGCAATAATGTACCCAGGATAATGCCGTATTTCTCAGCCTCTCCTGCAGATAAGAGCAGATAATCTAAGTGCAATATCTGGAAGCTGGATTCCCTAGAAAGCTCCTTAAGAGAAGAAACAGCTAGATCGTGGATGCAACTTCAACTCTTCTTATTTTCTGCCTATCTGGAATGTATAGATAATGGGTGGAGCCCCAGCAGCCTTCCTAAAATTTAAGGATGAAAACAATTCCCCACCATTGATAGGGGAAGGAGTCATCAAACAAGCCTGGGTCCTTAATGACCTCATTGAGCATCGATTCCAGAGCTCTGCTGCCTTCTCTGAATGCCCTTAATGTGAGTGATTAAATCTTTTGTATTAACCAAGGTTGTTGTGTTTCTGTTAGTGCAAGAGATAGTCCCTAACAAACACAGAGACCCTTTTGAAGAGGTCACATCTCAGCTGAGATCTGTAAAGTAGAAAGGAATGAACCATGGAAACACAGGAAAAGGAGTATTTTAGACAGGAAGAACAGCAATTGCAAAGGCTCTGAAGCCTGAAAGGCGATGTGCTGGGTTCTAGATACAGAAAGAACCACCATGAGGAGGGAAATGTTAGTTGCAGGGGTGGACCCATGTCATCACAGCTCCGAGCATGATTTCTGGGGCATAACAGCGGCTTAGTTACTGCAAAGTCATGCCTCCTTCCAGGGAGAGCCTGCACCTAAGAACGAATCACACTGAGACACAAAAAGGCTTAGTCCCCACCCTTTCACTCCAAACAACTCCGCAGGGCTACTCCAGCTCCAGAGGTTCTTGGGGTGTCACCTGAGGCCTTTTTAGGGACATCATCACAGCTCAGCTTCCCCTTCTGCCCAATCCTGCTTGCTTCTCCTTCCTTCCACAGATGTTGGTCCCAATGACACCCCTTAATAAATGTCCCACATGGTAAGCTCCACCTTAGAGTCTGTTTCCTGGGGAAGCTGACTTCACAGGTCACCTCACAGACCTGTGATATGAATCAATCATTCACTAAATACCTATGGAAATAGACTGGTGGAAGCACTTTGCAACTGGCTGAATAAATTTTTATTGAAAGAGAGGTATTTTGTGCAAGAGGGGTTCTTTTCGAGTCCTGCTTCATCCAACATTCTTTTCACTCATCCTCGTACTTGCAGATGAGGAAATCATGGGCCATGACCCTGGACACCCTTGCTCAGAAGATTCAACCACTAGACTTGCAAGTTCCATCCAACCCACCTCAGGTCACCTGCCATCCCACGGTGACCTCCTGTCTCAGGGACTTTATGCCCATAGTACCCCCTGCTCGGAAGGATTTCCCCAGACAGCCTGGGGCTCACCCCCTTGCTTATGTCAGTTTCCACTGCTCAAATGTCACCTTGTCAAAGGGGCCTTTCCTGTCCAGCTCTCGTGCAATATTCCCATCATTACTCCCACGCCCACAATCACTGCCCCGCTTCTTAGCCAACCTTATTTTTCTCTGTAGCTCTTGATTTGTTTAGTGTCTCTTGCCTACCACTGGACCGGCTCTGAGGGAGGGGTGTTGTTGTTTAATTGCTGTGCATCCACTTCTACTCTAAAGCCCAGCACACACAAGGTGCTCAGTAAATGCTTCTCGAGTGAACGAATGAGTGATCTAGGATTCCCAGGATACGTTACTAGCTGTGAGGGGTTTCCCATCCCAAGAGCATACGCTTGTATTAACCAAGGTTGTTGGATTTCTGTTACTAGCAAAAGACAGCACCTAGGCTGAGAGCAGTGGCTCATGCCTGTAATCCCAGCACTTTGGGAGCCCAAGGTGGGTGGATTGCCTGAGTTCAGGAGTTCGAGACCAGCCTGGCCAACGTGGTGAAGTCCTGTCTCTATTAGAAATACAGAAATTAGCCAGGCAGGGTGGCACATTCCTGTAATCCCAGTTCTACTCGGGAGGCTGAGACAGGAGAATCACTTGAACCTGGGAGGTGGAGGTTGCAGTGAGCTGAGAACATGCCACTGCATTTCAGCCTGGATGATAGAGTGAGTTCCTAAAATACACAATGGCTGCGCATCTACTTCTTCTTTGGAGCCCAGCACATAGCAGGTGCTCAGTGAATACTTCTTGACTGAATTAATGAGTGAGCTAGAATTTC
The DNA here is from genome assembly GCF_009761245.1 of Sapajus apella. Taxonomy (NCBI): domain Eukaryota; kingdom Metazoa; phylum Chordata; class Mammalia; order Primates; family Cebidae; genus Sapajus; species Sapajus apella. Next base: position 56,916,243 of record NW_022436943.1, on the reverse strand, counting down.
CAGGACATGTTACTGGTTATGAGGGGTTCCTCATCCCAAGAGCACAGCCTCATGGGAGACAAGCCTGGTTATTTCCGTTCTTCATTTCAGTAACAACTTTGCCCCTCCTCAAGCCTGGATTCAAACCGAGGCTTTCATACTACAACTTTTAAGGTCAGGAAGCATGGCCCAGGGGGTTGCTTTGTTTCCTTGCCAACTTTCAGATGAAGGCTTTTTTTTTTTTTT